>NW_012103332.1:1449069-1554645 GCF_000951045.1 Mandrillus leucophaeus | reverse complement strand
CTGGGGCCGGTGCACCTGGCCTGCCACCGTGGCTAAACTCATGTCCCAAAAAAGCAACCAGCATCCCACCCTTCCACCAAAAAAACCCCAAGGGCCAGTTATCAAAATCCCCACGTCCCAACTCTCAAATGCCACACCTGTGTGAGTCATGCCGGTGCTGGTGTTCTGTGCTGATCTGGGCTGCAGTGGGGTTGAGCAGCCCGTCTCAGCCCAGGCTGCATGTTAGAACCACCTGGGAGCTCTAAAAAGCGCTGGCTGCTGACGCCCCAGAGGCACTCAGTTTACAGGGAGGTCTCCAGAAGGAACACCTGTGGGCATCTGGGCAGGGCTGGGAGTGTGTCTTGTGAGTTCCAGGCATTGAGGGCTGGGAGTGTGTCTTGTGAGTTCCAGGCGTTGAGCATGCACACAAGTCTCCTGGCCTCTTGCCGAGTGCACGTTCTGATTCGGCAGTAAGGTGGGCCTGAGCCCTGCTGGTGAGGGCTGTGCTGGTGTGAGGTCCACACGGTAAGGAGCGGGACTGGTAGGACGCCACATTGGAAGGAGGCAGCCCAGCTCAGCATCTCTTACTGGGGCATGTGATGATTTTTCCCCACATCTTTGTGAAAAAGATGGAAGTAGCTGCATTCGTTGCCCATCCTCCAGTCCCAGTGGTAACTCTTGTGTACCTGTCTCCAAGGAGACCTGCCTCCAAAGATCCATGCCATATTGTGGCAACATGTGGCATACCACAGAGATCAAGAATTCCTGCGGAAAATCCCTGAGCTCAGAGGAGAGGGGCCAGCCAGGAGCCGGCCTCCCTCTGCAGGGGAGAGGCATGAGGAGCCTGCACCCCAGCAGTTATTTTTGTCCCAGGATTAGATACGGAACGCTAAACGCCTCCCTCTGGAAGCAGCTGTCTGGTTGTAGACCAGCCTTGTGTGCCCTCCACTGTAGCAGTCAGGGAGGTCAGAGTAGGAGCGTCAGCATTCACAGACAGCCTTGGGCTTTTACAGTGGTCAAAGAGACCCCTGCCCTCAGCAGGGCCAGCACTCCTGGGCAGGGAGAGAGAAGAAACCTCACAAACCAGGGCCTGAAGTGAGTGTGGCCATCAGAGGCCTCCTGGACTGACCCCCTTGCGGCTTCCACCCTGACGGGTGCTAGTCAGCTGGGTGCAGGCCACATGTCTGCACACGTTAGGTGCTCAGGTGCTGGGCCTTGGTCAGATGCAGATCTGGGCCCAGGTCTGGGTTAGGTACCTTGGAAGGGAATGAAGGGCAGGGTCTGTAGGTGACTGGGTAGCTTTGGAAAGGTTTCTTAGGGCTTGTGGGCCATGCATTCAGGCAGCTGGGGCTACTGGGGCCTCAGAACATCTGCACTGCCATGGGTTGAGGGGCATCTGCCCCCTCTATTACCCAGAAGCTTCGCTGGTAGAAAGTGGGTGGCAGAGGGCAGGGCGGTGTGTCCTCAGCTTACCCGCCCAGTGCATCTCCTCCACAGGGCCACAGTAAATCCATCCAGTGTCTGACGGTGCATAAAAACGGCGGCAAGTCCTACATTTACTCTGGAAGCCACGACGGACACATTAATATCCTTTGACTCACAGAGCTGGCTCCAGAGTCGCTGGCTCTAGAGGGGAATTTCCTGTTCCCACGGTGCCAGAGGCCAGGCCAGCCAGGTGGCTCCAGCTGCAGCCACAGCCACAGACTCTTCTGACCAGTGTGGCTTCTAGAGGGTGGCCTGTCTGCACATGGGGCCTTGGCAGCTCCAGGGCTTAGGCTGAGGAAAAGCCACAGGCGGCTCCGACCTGGTTAGTCCCTTCTTGTCATGCAACCCTGAGAGAGTGGCTTAACGGCCCTGAGCTTGGGCTGCCACTCTCCCTGCCAATGGCAGCTGGCGCCAACCTTGGCCCTACTCCACACGGTGGGATTCTTGATTCCTAGAATTCACAAGCACCTGGACACCCTTACGTTGGGTCCCCTTGTTTTAAAAATAGGAAAACTGGAGCCCAGAGAGCTGACGTGCCCTCCCCAGAGTCACGCAGCCTGTGGTCTGCAGAGCCAGGGCTGGAGCTCCTGCGAGGTGCTTTGTGGCCCTTCGGTGATGTTCCCTGGAGGTGTTTGTGTCCCCCTTGTAAGTCCTTGTCTTGGTTTCTTTAAATGAGTCCTGATTTCTCCCCAATGAAGGGGGCTTCTGTTGTGTTTTTCCTGCATGGCCTGGAGCTGGTGACACCCTGCTCACTGGGCTGTCTTGAATCTTGGAGCCACCATCTGCAGAGTGCTTGGGCAGGGATGCCCACACAAATTGCTGATGAAGGCACCTGCTGTGCGTTGTCCTGCTGCACCCCCCAAACACCGTGCTGTGTTGGAGACTGCCTTTTGTGTGGACAGCGCTGGTCTGCATGTGCTGCACCTCCCAGGGGGACTGTCCAGGACCCAAGGAGGTCCCCCCAGTGCTGGGAGAGGAGGGCAGACATGCCACCCTCTGCCCCCAAAACGTAAAGAAATGTGGGGGTAGAGGGCTGTGCCTGCCCGATAACTAGTGGCAGAGGCGACGCTGGAGTCTCCCCGGCTTTCTGGTCCCCAGTGAGCCTCCAGCATGGCTCCCTTTCTGCCTCATCCCAGTCCCTGTGTGGTGCACCCACACTTCAGATATCCCTTCCCAAGAACATGTCAACAGTGGACACTGCCGGCTTCCCAGCGGGGAATGGTTATATCCGTTTGCAATGAGATTCTCATTTGTTGATGTAAACGGAGAATCTTAGGACTGAAGCCACACTGGAGAACACCCAGCAGTCCCGGGAGCCGGGCTTTTCCTTAACCCTGCCCTACATTACTGGGATTCAGAGACAGGGGAGAACGACTCCTTCGCTGGGAAGGGCCACACGAACCAGGTGTCCAGGATGACCGTGGACGAGTCGGGGCAGCTCATCAGCTGCAGCATGGACGACACCGTGCGGTACACCAGCCTCACGCTACGGGACTACAGGTGAGAGTGCTCGAGTCTGCAGGGGTCCCACATGAGCCTCAGCTCCCTGCGGAGGGCTTGTGCCACCAGCAGTTCCTGTTCTGGAGGATGCCTCACCTGCTCCTTTCATCTCTCCCGCCCTGTCCCCAGCATTGTTCTCCTGTTGTTGGGCCCTGAGCCCAGCACTGTTACAGATCCGGGTGGTCTGGGTAATGCTCTTGCCCACAGACGATGGCCAGGTGTGGACTCTGCCCTGGAAGCAGGGGCAGCAGATCACAGCCCTGTTCCTCAGGAACCTGCTGCCGTCTCTCCCTGTCTCCCTTTCCTCATCAGTAAAGGCGGGTACAGTGGAGCCTGCCTCAGGCCGTTGTGGGTTAGGTGAGCCTGGCACAGGGCAGGTGCTGAGAACAAGACAGCATTCCCCTTCTGCTCAAGGGTGAGATGGGCACAGTGATCTGGTTAAAAGACAATGTCTTGTTTGTTTTTACTCTTGGGCCTTTGATTGGCAGTCAGCGGAGCTGGGAGAGTAGCAGTTTGCAAGTGATCTGAAGTCCTAAATGCAGTTGGAGAGACTTGAAAGGGAAATGTTTCAGGCCCTGACAAGGGCACTGCACATCCAGTGTCCCCACGCCCAGGTCTGACCCCTCCTCTGGCCCTACATTTCTTGTGTAGACCTCTTTGTGACCCGGTAGTCCTGCCTAAGTTGTGTTGCCTGAGAGGTGGGGACTGCTGGGGCCTGTTGATGGGAGCCTGGCACAGGATACAGCACGCAGCTCCTAGCAGGTGTGCTGTCCTTGTTGCACAGACCCTGCCTGCCTGGCGGACTGGGCATCTGTAGATAAATTAGGCCTTCCGATGAGTGGCAGAAGTGGCCCCAGAGCCCAGGCATCTGGGCCCTGGTCCTCTTTCTACTGCCCTGTGGTGACCCCACTCTTTTAACACATCCCATGAAGATCTTCCCTGGGCCAGATAACCCAAGGCAAGGCCCTTACAGAGCCAGCCTTGGCCTGGTGACCTTGCTGTGGAGCCTTTGGGGATGCCACACTTGGCCCAGTGACACAGAAATTCTCTTGATTATCTCAGTTTTCAAGAAGTTTGTGTGTTTGAGTCTTTCTAGGACAAGTTTTGGTAGCATTGGCCAAGGCTAAAGATAACATGATTTTCACCCATTAAAGGTAGTGGATTCTTAAAAGTTACCCATCGATTTTGGGGAGCAGAGCTCAATTCTGTCTGTGCTCAGTAAACTCCAGCATCTTTAGCCAACACGGGGACAAAAACCACATCTGGGTGTAATGAGGGCTTACCACAGATAAATAGGAGCATAAACAATGCCCTTCACTGCCTCCCACCACTCCTTCCCACCCCCGACCCGGGCCCCCATTATGATTTATAATCTCTGCACCAGAGTCATGGGTCATTTTTTTTGCCACCATCCCTTATTTTAGCAAGTCTCTCCAGTATAGATGGCAGTAGAATTGCCTTCTCCTAAGGAGCAAGATTGCTGTGGTTTAACAGTAACTACGTATGCATACCTACACTGAGCTGCTGCAGTGTCGCAGTAATGTGCTTCCTTTCTCTCCAACAGCGGACAAGGAGTTGTGAAACTTGATGTTCAACCAAAGTGCGTGGCTGTCGGCCCCGGGGGATACGCCGTGGTCGTGTGCATTGGGCAGGTAGGGACCTGGCTTAGTGTTTGGGTCGGAGCCTGCAGCTGTGTGGTGCCTGCTTGCTGAATTTGACTCGTGTCCCGTTTGACAGTTGCTCTAGTCTGAGTTTTGGTTGAGTGCTTATTTGCACTGCACTAAGGGATCTCACATAGTTAATCCTCACCGCCATCCTGTCAGTTGTACAGATGAAGAATTGGAGGCACAGAATGGATAAGTTGGTTGTCCAAGGCCACAGCTGGTCAGAGGGCAGAGCTGAGATTTGTCTCTAAGCCTCAGACAACTCTGCGTGCCTGTCAGCCTGTAAGGTCTATGAGAGACTCTGAGGTGGGCCTGCCTTTGCTCCTGTATACGTCCCAGCCCTGCTGCGTTGTAGCTGTGTGACTTCCAGCATTTACCTCACCCTCTCTGAGCCTTAGTTTCCCATCCCCAGCACTCACAGATCGAGGTGATTATGAGGAAGTACATGTAAGGCTCCTCACACCATCTTAGTTCCTTTTACAGATGAGGAGGCTAAGGCCTAGAGTGGCTTGGTACTTTCCCGCATGCAGAAGGGTGACACCTGACTCCCCAGCCTGGCGTCTCACCCCAGACAGCGGGGCCACCTGCACACCTTTGGAATATCTGGACCAAAGCCACCTGAGACCCAAGCCTGACCCACTTTATGCAGAATTCTGCTCTGCAGAAGATATTATCTGTTGGCAAGCCTAGGCTTGCTGGCATGTAGACCGGGGAAGGCAAGGGGCACCTGTTGGCGTGAGTGGCGAGCCCTGCTAAAGAAAGCTGCTTTCAGGACCCTCCGGCCCTCCTTTGCCTTGTGAACTTAATTGCTTTAGGGAGAGTGGATTTCTCTGTGTCCTAAATAATAAGAAATCCCTGCCAAGTAATTATTGCAAACAGCCTGGACAGCCAGTGGGGGTGGGGAGGTGCAAAGGGAATCCGCACACGGAGTGCCTCGGGGCCTGGGGGAAACGCTACAAAGCGGAGTTCTAGAAGGCCGGCAGGTGGCCTATCTCTGTACAGCAGGGCTCTTCCCAGCCAAGGGGTCTGCACATGGGGCTTTGTGGGTGAGGGGATGAGGCCTAGGGCAGAGTGCACTGTCTCCAGACCCAGGTTTCCTCATCTGTAAAGTCGTGGTCATCTTAGGCCGTCCTTTCCCCTGAGGCTGAGAGTAAGGATCCCACGAGGATGTTCAGATGGGCCCAGCAGGCGCCTGCCACCCAAGAGGTTAGAAAGGTCCCCGGTGGGGTTGTGTTGTGTGGGGGACAGGCTACAGGTCCCTTCACCTCCTTGTGAGGCATTTTCTGTCTGATCTGCTGTTAATCACCCAGTCCTCCCAGGGCATCTGGAACCCCTGCTCTGCGTCAGAATTTTCTGCAGAGCTCCCTGTCACCAGTCAAAGGGTTAGGAGGGTACTGGGAGGGGCCTGGGATTTTAGATCAGGAAACAACCATGTTCAAGTCTCACGTTAGACAAAGCTTCAGGCAAATGCTTAGGCCTTCATTCTTCGCCTGTGAGTAGGTAAGGCCACCCCTAGAACCAAGCAGATGACAGAGGTGCATCTTCAGTAGTAGATTTTACTCAGGGCGCTGCTACCATTCATCCCGATCCACCCACAATCCATGCAGAAACAGCCTAGAGGGTAGGGGCGTAGGCTGCCTGCCTTCGTGACAGCTGGTGGCTTGGGTCGGGGCACACTGGGATAAAGGCAAAACTCAAGAGATGAAGGCCACTCTGTCTGGGAGCAGTTGAGTAAGTTAGAACCGGAAGAATTGACAAGAAGGGGAGACAGAAGAAGGAAGGTCCCGCTGCACAGCGTCTGCTGCACGTACCAGAGGCAAAGGCCCAGTGCGGGTGCCGAGGCTTGGATTCTGGGCGAGTCCCAACTCAGCCTGTGGTAACTGGACCCTTGGGTGTGCAGCATAAGCACTGTACCCCATTTTCTCCTCGAAACGGGGAACCGGATCCCTGCCTTGTGGGGCTGGAACACTCACAGCAGAACACTGGCACATGCCCAGGGGTTGTTGCTGTTTTTGTTTACTGTTGTTAGTACCTTTCTTACTGTAAACATTGACTCCTGTCTTCATGACAACCAGGCACCACTGGCTGCTGAGGCCCAGGATGGTTATGGGCTGTCCCCTCATCCAGCAAGCAGCTGTGCTGGGGTCAGGCCTCGGTCTGTCAGTCTTCGGAGCCCTGCCCGGTCAGCACTGTGCCGTGGGGGCGTCCCCACTGCAGCCCAGACACCTGAGTACTTGGCACCCTGGCAGTTCTGAGGGCTGACCAGCATGGCTGAGCCCACACTAAGGACGGTCTTCTGTCCTCTCGCCAAGCAGGTCAGGAGTAAAGGCAGTGCCGGGCTGGAGTGGCAGCCACCATGAGGGGTGCATGCTTCCCAGTGGGCTTGGGGCATCAGGAGAAGCAACCCTGGCCCCAGGGAGTAGGCACCGGTCTCCCGGCCACTGTGCTGTGCTGCCATCTGCCCTTCTACCCCTGCGAGTCATGCTTGACTGGGGAGCAGAGTCTGCAGACTCGAGCGTTCCGGCTCCACTGCCAGTCTGCTGGAGTCAGAGGCGGACGCTCCACAGCTGGGTGCCCGTGTTGTGTCTTCTGGGCGCCACGAGGTTCTCCTGTTCCCGGGCTGTGGGAGAACCATGCGCTGAGGAACTCTGTTTCTTTCTTTTGTTCTAAGAAGCCAGAACCTAGAATCCCGCGTGCCATCTACTTTTGCACTGTTGCTTTGGGGCCTTGTTGCCCTGGGTGCTCCCGCCCTCCTGACGCCTCGGAGCACTGTTCAGCGGAGTGCACTTATTTCCCTCATTGACTGGAGGAACTGAAGTTCAGAGGCCAATTGACTTTCCAAGAGGTGGTGCTGTCGTGACTGCAGTGGAAGTAATGTAGTGATGACAGTGATGGTCACAGTTAGGTGTGTTTCCTGTCCCACCTGACTGAGGGTCACAAGGCTGGGACTGAGTCCAGGTGGTGTGGCTCAGAGCCCCAGGTGGCCCTGCAAAGAGGTTGGGGATGGAGCCAAACCCAACTCCAGTGAGCCCTGACAGGGACGCGCCCCTCCTGCCACTGAGGGCTTTGTCCCGAAGGGCTGGACCGCCTGACTGGCTGCCTGTGTGTGCCGCAGATTGTCCTGCTGAAGGATCAGAGGAAGTGCTTCAGCATCGACAACCCCGGCTATGAGCCCGAAGTTGTGGCAGTGCACCCCGGCGGGGACACGGTGGCGGTTGGGGGTGCGGTAAGGCGCTTTCCTCTCCCCCATGCTCTCTGTCCTTGGTATCTGGGTGATTTGGGGACAGCCTGAGTACCAGGGCTGTCTCAGGGAAGGCAAGGGGTCAGGGGAAGGATGGGGGCGTTGGGGGCGAGGGACTTGCTCTGGGGCCCAGCCACCTCCTGCCACCCAGAGCTGGAGCCTTCCCCTGCCTTCCTTGGCACTTCCCCCCACCTCACTGTCCGGGTACCCACAAGACTAGACAGTGAGGTAAGGAGAGTACCGAGGAGGGGACGGCTGGGTCTCAGAGCCAGCCCCATGAGTGGTGGGGGGAGCACAAGAGGGTAGCAGGTCAGGAAATGAAGGAACGGCATCCCCTGGGCCTGGGCTCGGCTCATAGGTTAAGTGAAGAGTGACAGAAACTTCCCAGCATCTTCCAGGTGCAGTACTAACCAGGCATTTCACAATTTCCCTTGAGTTCGGCCTCAGCGCCCTTGAATTTGTGTGTGCGGCCCGGTCACAGTCTGCCTGGCCAAGTCCTGAGTGCTTTGTAGAAGAGCTCATTTCCCCTCCCCAGCCCTGGAGGGCAGCCCTCCGATAACCCAGTCCTGCAGCAGGCGTGGCAGTGCCCTCCGTGCTAGGGGCCGGGTGGGTCTGCCTGCTGCCCGGTCCTTCAGGTGCCGGATGTGACCAGGGCATGGAGTGGCTTCCTCTGCCAGCCAGCTTGAGGGCCTCAGGAGACCAGCAGTGCCCTGAGGTACCAACAGCCGTTTTCATAGAGCTGTGTAGGTTTCAGGCCCATCCATAGGAAGAGCTGTGCCCAGCGCCTGGCATGGGCCCAGTGGAGCAGCAGTCAGCGGGAATAGCACATTTTCTGAAGCCCTCAACCCCTCCCTTCACAAAGGGTGGGTGTGGTGTGTGTGTTCGGGGGTGGCTCACTTCCTCTCTGTCCCTGCTGTAGGATGGTAACGTCCGCCTGTACTCCATCCTGGGCACCACACTGAAGGATGAGGGCAAGCTCCTGGAGGCGAAGGGCCCCGTGACCGATGTGGCCTACTCCCACGATGGCGCCTTCCTCGCGGTGTGTGACGCCAGCAAGGTGGTCACAGTGTTCAGCGTTGCTGACGGCTACTCGGTGAGTGGGCGGCAGGCTTCTCTGTCCCCGTGCTGGGCGGTGCAGTTGGCAGTGGGAGGTTAATATCCGTGACTTGGTCACCTTGAGCTGAGCCTGTCTGAGCTGTAGCTTTTTTGCCTCGACAAGTAGCAGGTGCCTCGTGCCATGCTTCTGAGGAGTCAGTGGGTTTGCAGGGGTCGCTGGCATAGAGTTAGCGCCTGAGAAACCTGGGTCCCCATTGTCGCCTTGAGGGATAAGCGAGGTGATACAGGCAACTGTGGCCTGAACCTGACCTGCTGCCTCTCTTGTTTTCAACCTGCAATTAGGAGAACAATGTTTTTTATGGACACCATGCAAAAATCGTCTGCCTGGCCTGGTCCCCAGACAATGAACACTTTGCCTCCGGTGGCATGGACATGATGGTGTATGTTTGGACCCTGAGTGATCCGGAAACCAGAGTCAAGATCCAAGGTGACTTCCACCCCCAGGCCTTGGCGGGGACCACCCATAGTCCAGGACTCCACGGGCCACTTCACAGGCTGTCCCCTGGCTGCGGTCCCCAGGGCTAAGTAGCCTCTGTGCTTCTAGGCAGGTGGCCTGGAAGAGGTGTGGGTCTCCTTCCCTCCAGCAAACACCAGCTGCGCGGCTGGCTGTACTGAGGAACCATGGGGGCCCCATGCACAGGACACCTGCTGAGCTGAGTGAAGGTCTCACTTTTGACGTCTTCACTTCGCCCACCCACCCCTTAAATCCCACCTGGAACCAGGGTCTCCCTCTCCCTAAGACAGCCACGTCCAATGTATAATGTGAGCCTCATGTAGCATTGAAATTTCCTGGTAGCCACATTTAAAAAGGAAACAGGTGAAATGATTTGTAACAGTCACTTTTATTTAGTCCTGCATGTCATCATTTCTCCCTGTGGGGGTTATGATGTCCTCACGTGGCCGCGCACGTATGGGGAGGCATCATCTGTGTTGTCCAAACCCTCCCCTCCCCAAGTGCCCCCCTACCACTCTCCTCCTAGTGTGTGGTCAAGTCCCCTCATCCATTCTCCTTAAAGACATCCTTTTGTGTTAAACATTAATGGGGTCCTTTCCTATTTAAAAATGTCTTAGCCCACCCCCAGAGCCCATTCCCCAGCTGCAGGCTTCAGGTGTGGGGCAGGCAAAGAGGGAAGGCAGCCCGGTCTGGAAGGGAGGGGACACAAAGCAGGTTTCAATGTCCATCCTGGTTTATAAGGCAGTCGGCAGTCTGATAGTGAGAATCAAACAAGTTCATGAATGAAATGGATCCAGAAAAAAATAACAGCAAGAGCTAGTCGGATAGAGAGTAGGAGGTCGGGGTCTGTGTCTCCACTATGGGATCGCAGGCCACCAAACATGAAGTGACCTTGGCATCGGGCTCTCGTACAGATAGTTGAGTTCCGCACCTGGAAAAGAGCGAGCCTGGCGATGTGGAGAGAGCACTAAAGCCTGGCGTTACAGCCAAGTCCTGCTTGGTGGTTGAAGGTGCTCCTGGGCCACCCGCAGGCCAAGGTTTCCTGCATCAGGGTGTGTGCCGTGCCAGGTGGGGTGGGGGCTGAATCTTACCCTGTCTAGGCGGGGCTGCAGACCTAGAGGCTGGGGGCCTCCCGGACCTGGGGAGCAGAGAGCTGGTGGGAACCCCCTTGCCTGCAGCTGGGAGCCTCCCTGGGCATCATGGGCAGAGTCAACCACAGAGGAGCCATAAGCGCACAGTCTCACTGTTGGCATCTCGGGTGGGTGGAGGCAAGATGATGGGGAGTCGAATCCGGTCACCCACAGTGTGACTGTCACAGAGGGGAAAGTCAGTGGCCCCCCCAGTCCTGTGTTTTCCAGCCTCTTACTGGTTGTCATGCCTGCCCCATTTTAATAGGGCATGGATACGGTGTAGCTGTTTGTGTGTTTGCATGTCATCGCTTTTATAGAGAAGACGACATTGTTATTTCACTCCCTTGGAACTTGGTTGTCAAGACTTGGAGAGAGGGAGCCTCTGGTATCTGTAGGTGGAGCCAGGGATGCTGCTAATTACCCTGCAGCACATGAAAAAGAGGTACCCGGCCCCAGGGCTCAGGAGTGCCACGCAGAGAATTCAGCCCCACTGCCACCATGCCAGACTCCTGAGTTGCAATGATCGTGGCCATTTTTTTGAGGGCCCAGGTGGTTCCATCTTCCTAGTCCAAGATGTACATAGATGCAGAGAAGTTTGGCTTTTCGTTAAATCACACCCTTTCTTCCCAGATGCACACCGGCTGCACCATGTCAGCAGCCTGGCCTGGCTGGACGAGCACACACTGGTCACAACCTCCCATGACGCCTCTGTCAAGGAGTGGACAATCACCTACTGAGGAGCCCCACCCCCGCCTCTGGATGGACCGAATCAGGGACTAGCGTTTAACTGCAGCGGAACATGTCCTTTCTCTCTCTCTGTGACGCGCCCCCATGCCCCCGCCCCACCGCAAGAGGCAGGAGGGCCCCGTCATGACCCTCGTCTCTGCAGGGTGTCTGTACACGTTCTTCTGAAAGCTTTAGACAGGAACAGTTTGCACATGAAAAATAAAGCAAGCACCTAAACAATGTGTGGAGCGTAACTAAAACCCACAACCCAACCAAACCTTGAGAATGCGGAACATTCCAGAGGCAGTAGCCTCCAAAGCACACAGAGCCCCTGGCCCCGCCGTGGCTCTCACTGTCTGTCAGGGGAGGTTGTACAGGTGAGTGAGCCGGGGGGCTCACGTTCCTGCCTGCAGAACATTTCTGTACTAGTGAAAAGAGGGAATATGCATTGCAGTTCAGCAAAGCCGGAATTCTGTGTTGAGCAGATGTCTGTCTCTCCCTAGTGTGTGACTCACACTGTGTGGCTGCCTTCAGAGTGCCACCTCCTGATCAGATGGGGGACACAACCCCTGGATATGTTTCCTTATCAGATTTTGTGCTTGATTTTAAGAATGGAATTGTGGGTTGTTTTGGTTTCTTTTTTTTTTTTTTTTTTTAATGTATCTTAACTGTTGCCTGTCAGTGTTTACAAACTAGTGTGTTGACGGCACCATGTCCAGGTTTTTAGAACCCTTGTTAGCCAGACCGAGGTGTCCTGGTCACCGTTTCACCATCATGCTTTGATGTTCCCCTGTCTTTCTCTCCTGCTCTCAGGAGCAAAGGTTAATTTAAGGACAAAGATGAAGTCACTGTAAACTAATCTGTCATCGTTTTTACCTTCCTTTTCTTTTTCAGTGCAGAAATTAAAAGTAAGTATAAAGCACCGTGATTGGGAGTGTTTTTGCGTGTGTCGGAATCACTGGTAAATGTTGGCTGAGAACAATCCCTCCCCTTGCACTTGTGAAAACACTGAGCGCTTTAAGAGATTAGCCTGAGAAATAATTAAATATCTTTTCTCTTCAATGTGGATCACTGACTTTGTGTGATGGGGGTACGTGGGGCGGCTGGGTGGGGAGGAACCTTTGTGGGATTTTCATGGCTTTAGGGGTCTTACCAGCCTGCAGCCTCAGGCAGGAAATATTTGGAACCCAGGATTGTCAGATCCATCGTGTGGTGGAAGGGAAGCCCCGGAGAACGGGCTGGAACCCTCAGTTCCTGCTCCCAGCCGTACCGCCAGATCATCCTGTGACTTGGGTCACATCCCTGCCCTTCTCTGGGCCTAAGTTTGTCAACTGAAAACACTGGACCAGATGATGTCTACATCCCATCTACTTGTCAGATTCTTAGCAGCCTGTATAGCTTTCAGGTAAGGAATAGCATGCATTTAGATGTTAAAAATCAAATTCCCAAACATCCAAATTAATTGCAAAGTGAAAGGCACTGTTCTTTGAAAATGCCTTTTGTACTTTTGTAACAATTGTAAAGTTGTCTAAATTTGCAATCCCAGTTTTAAAAAAAAAATCTTCAAAGAATATAATTACACTGCTTCTTAGAAAAGTCAGGATAAAATGTTAGTCTATAACTTCTGAAGTTATAGACTATTATATATCTTAAAGTCCACAAGTGACTTTGTTTCTATGTGTATTTTGGGTTAGGAACAAGGCACTTTTCACATCAGTGGGAATGGTGAATCATTCAGTAAATGGTGATGATAAAACTGGGTGATAAAAATAGTCTTGCTTACCTTGTCCTTGTAGCAAAAACCATAGGAGGGCAAGAAAATACTGATTTTAGTCACACAAACACAAGTGTTTCTAAGAATGACAAAAATGGTAAAGAATAAAAGTGATACTTTTGACTATATATTTTTGAAATCTGTTGAAGGGGGAAAAACCACCAGTCACAAAATCAAAAAAGACAAATGGCACAAAAATTTTCAACATATAACTAGACTGAAGGATGTGTTTAACACCTGACATAATTTGTCTTTAATACAGGTTAAATTTTTTCGTCTTTAATACAGGTTAAATTTTTTTCATGGATATTATGTCCATACACGGGAAAGTTTTCAAAATATATGATTAAAAACTAAGTTACAGAAGAATGCAGATAGTGTGGTTCCATTTGTGAAAAAAGGTCACTGACTCAAGGTACAAACAAGGCCCTGAGGCTTAGAAGATCCATGGCAGAAGGGAGGGTACCTCTTATTCCTCCATGCAGTGAAATTAAAGACTTAAATCTCTACCCAGGATCTGCATCAGTTTCAAGGAGGAAGATCTTTATCCTCTTCTTTCACAAGTAAGCTTTAAAGGAGAAAACTAAAGCCACTTCTTATCCCTGGAGAGAAAAGAATGCAAGCAGCATTTTCAAGCTAATCGTTTGTTGGGAATCCGTGATCACAAGGCTGAGCTTCAAATTGGAGTCATTTTGGGGGAGGAGAGAAGCTGGATCCCAGGCATGACCCAGATGGAGCCAATCCTCACAGCTCCGTTCAAGGCAGAATGATACCTTTGTGCACACCAGCTTCATTCTGCAGATCAGCTTTGGCTACCTGGAACACTGTTCAGGATTCCAAGACCTCGGGCTGCACTGGAACTACACATTGAGATCAATTAGCAATAACCAGCAAGGATCAACGCCTGTGGATGGAGAGGGTAGGGTAGGGTGCAGGCATCTCCTGTCATGCTCATCGGCCAGCTTAGGGACTTGCAGACCTGGCATTCGCTCTGGAGGAAGCAGTGTAGTGAGAAGAAAGCCAAACTAAGGAATGTTGTATTCTGTTTCCAGCTCTGACACACTGACCTCTCTTGGTAAGAAGAAGCTGAACTAGAAGATTTAGATTCTAAGAGCCTCTTGGGGATATAGAACAAAGTCTGCTTCCATTAGGGCACCGCCCTTGTGAAATGATCACGTAGATAACATACATTTGACCAATTGGATCAGTTTTTGAAAAGTGAATGTAGGTGTGTGTGCTCATGTGCAGACTGACAGGATATGGTGGAATCGAATCCCTGCTGCAAAGTTTTCATTTTTACAGCTGATCACAGTGTTAACAAAAATGTGTTGATCACTAAACTGACATTGTTTAGCATAACAATTTTTCTTCAAATGATTACTATGTTAGCAAAAGGATCTCTTGGGTTCAGCCTTATGGGAATCTGGCCAGTGTTTGACCCTGAGCCTCTTAGAACCTCATGCATCATATCTGGACCTCTGAGAGCTGGGGGCCCCTTTGTGCTGTAAACCATAATGTGGTGCTCTTGACACTAGGAAGTTACTGAACTTCTTAGGTGATAGACCCTATGGTTATGCGGAGACATACCCTACCAAAAATGGAAAGACAAAAAATTTTAAACATTTATTAATGTCTCTGCCAATTATAAACCCATTACATGTTACCATAGCAAACTTTAAAGAAAAGTGCTTTTCAACACAATAGTAGAAGAGTAACATTGTTTTACGTTTTGGAAAATCTCTTTCACATCTGCCTTCTCCATTCAATGTGTGAAATACATTTTGTTGTTGTTGTTGTTGTTGTTTGGAGTACACGAAGAAAATAGTCTCCCACAGATTCACAGTTGGAATAAGAACTTGAATAGCATTTTCAGAGAACTGGATTTTTCATCCTTGGCACTATGCCAAAATCCAACAAGTGAAAATTTCTTAAAGGTTCATGCAGTGTGAAATCTGAAACCCTATCAATGAATCTTTAGCCGCCCTGTCAAAATCCACTTTGAACACAACTTTTATCTGTGCACAATTTTGTGCCATTCTTTGATTATTTGAAAAAAAGTGATTTGTTGAGTTATGCTAATCTTTCAAAATTTCAGAAAGTATTTTTAAAAATCACATTTCTACAGGTTACCACCAATCTCGACAGAAACATTATTTAACTGTTAGGATCCCACTGGGCTCACGGAACTTGCAGTTCCAAATGAATATTCCAGGTCCTGGGGTGTGTCTGTCCTTTTTTCCCATTATCTGTCTCATTTGCCAGGCTGAAGTTGCAACTACATTTTGGTTTGAGAAGAGGCAGAAAGCGCAGCAGAGGCACAAGTGCAGTCTTGAGGGCCGCACACTCAGGTCCACTCCCATTTTATGAGGAACTCTTAGGTGAGCATATCTACCTTGGAGGGGCAGGTGGCTGGGCTAGGAGGCTGGCAGCCCTGGTTAGGTGGCCCCAGGCCCAGCCATGACTCCATTGCTCCAGGGGGAGAGGGAAGAGAGCCAGCCCACTCTTCATGAGCCAAATTCTAATGTAACACATCCTTGACACATTAATATGCCTTGCTAAGCTTGAGTTGTTTTGGAGAAGATCTGGGAATATAATTTTTCCTGACATCTCTATTAACAGTATCCTTGGATTGCAAGATGAATTTTAAAAAATATTTTATCAATTCCAAGTGCTCATCTGCCTGAACCAAGATTTTCTCAATGCAGTCACTCTGCAGCAAAAACAAAGTGGAGAAATGTTTGATTACTGAGATTGACATGAAATTGCTGAGACTGATATAAAACTGCAAATGTCCATGATATGAAGCTTCAGTCCCGATCTGTAATCTAAACTTATTTAAAAATAAGGACATAATTATTGTGATGGGTAAAAGATAAAAGGTGTTTTCAGCAACTTTGGGGATCCACTCGGTGCCACGTTTTGGTCACCTGCCTTTTCTGGCAGTTCCTTTCACTTTGTTCCCAATGCAATTTGGAGGACTAGACTCGAATCAAGGACGCTTAAATTCCAGACTCTGCCATTGTCAGCTGGGCATCTTTCGCTGCAGACAAAATGCCTCTGTGGTTCAGTTTCTCCATTTGTTCATTTCTTTATTCATTTTTGCTGTTTTCTTGAGCATTATGTCAGGTATTGTTTTAGGTTAGGGGCTAGTAATATGGGAATTGCAAATTATAATCATATCAGCTGCTACTATTCACTAGAGGCAAGTAATGTGCAGACGATGTGCTATGCACTTCACAGATACTTAGGTTCACCTGATAAAATACAGGATAGGCTGGGTGCAGTGGCACACACCTGTCATCCCAACTACGTGGGAGGATTACTTGGGCCCAGGAGTTTGAGACCGGCCTGGGTAACAGTGAGATCCTCCATCTCAAAAAAAGTAAATAAAGTAATAAAATACAGGACCTCCAGTTACATATGAATATCAGATAAATGATGTTTTAGTACAAGTATATCCCAAATATTGCACAGACATACTAAAAGCATTGTTGATCTGAAATTTAAATTTAATTGGGCATCCTGTATTGTTTTTTTAACAAATCTGTCAACGTTACATACATTGTTATTCCACTTTATTCTCACAATCGTTCTATGAGGAGTAGATGTTATCCCCATGTAGCAGACAATGAAACAGACAATTATCAGCTGGGTAATTTTGGGCAAATGATTGAACTCCCGCAGGAAGTAGAATAGAGACTTGAAATTAATTCTGCCTGACTCTGAGCCCTGATGGAAGTTCTTTGTTACTTCAGATGCAGAAGACGTAGGAAGACAAGCCGCAGTTGTGTGGTTGCTGCCTGTGAAGCAGTAAGCCACCTGCCCTGTTTGTGTGCAGCAAATGGATGGCAGCTCAAAGGGTTAAACTGAAGATAATTGAAGGGACCCTTTGGAGAGGTGCAGGTAGGATTAAGGAAGCCAGGAAGGGGCAGAAGCGCTCAGGAAGTAGCACAGAAGGAAGCTGTTCCCAATGCTGGGCCTCCAGACACAAGGGGAGGGAACCTGTACCCACCAAGAATGGGAGCCAAGAGTGCGAGGCTGGGGTGTATCTTGGAGCCTCCCATTGGGCCAAACCCAACAAGAGCCATAGGAGACCCTGGTTCACAGAGCCCCTCCCCAGCTCTGTAGCTACCACCACTTAGCAACTGCCCTTAGGTACACAGCAATACTGAATAACCACAGTGTCCCTGCAGATGGGGGCAGTCCTGCGCACGGCCTCCATGAAACCCTCACTGTCCAGCTCCCGTCCCGTGGCTCCACCAGCTTCAGGTTGCATCTTTTGTCGTCATGCTGCTGCCTCCACATCCATTTTGGCAGTTCACCCTCCAGGGTAGCATCTGCATTCTGGGAAGGAAGCTAAGAAGGGAAGGTAGAGGAGGAAGGGGTTAGTGCTTAGAGTAGCAAAGCTTTTTTTTTTTATTCTTAAGACGGAATCTGTCAGCCAAGCTGGAGTGCGGTGGCATGATCTCGGCTCATTGCAACCTCCACCTCCCGGGTTCAAGCAATTCTCCTACCTCAGCCTCCTGAATAGCTAGAACTACAGGTGGTGCCACCACACCCAGCTAATTTTTCCTGGTTTTAGTAGAGATACAGGGCTGCATGGGGATTACATGAAATACTCCAAGTAAAGCCCTAAATGAATGCTTGACCCACAGCAAATATAATTAATATTAAGCATTAGTGTTGTTTTTGTAGATGTGAAAGAAAGGCTGTTATCAAACTGTAAGTATATACATGCTAGTTACCACTGTGAACGCAGGACACGAAATAAGGATCCAATTAGTGATAATACACAATGAATTGTGACTGTGCTCCTAGAGAAGCCAGGTGAAGGCCAGGAGAAATTCAGAGGACCATCTCTGGCTGGGAAATCAGGGCAGGCTTCCTGGAGCAGGAGGTCCCTCAAGACTGGAGAGGACACTTTCAGGAAGTCAACCAAGACTAAGGATGTGACATTCCTGGAAAATGTCAAGGTGGAATTTGGTATCTTCCAGTGTTCTTCTTACATGGAATCATTTGTTCATTTCTCCGGTGGAGATTAAAAAACTACAAACCTCACATTCTTTACCATAAAAATCTCCAATTTTTAAAATTCTTTTATTTAGTCCTGGATTTCTGTGAGTCTTCGGTTTCCTCATTTGCCCCTGGCTGTCATCATCCTATATAAAATCAGGGATGGTTAGCATCCTAATTGGCAGCTACCAGGAAACGGAAACTGAGAGAAGATAGGATTCTAAGGGTGCCACTGACTGGAAAATCTTGTTAGATAATGATAGAAGTTAGGAGCATTGATACCAACACACACGCTTTTCACTTATTGAGGTCTAAGTTTTGGGCCATCCAATTATCCTGCTCTTTACCTTGTTGCCACAAAAATGTTCTTGCTGGGTGAATCGGAATTTATTAATTACCTCTCAGTCAAGCAATTTATTATTATATAAATTATTAATATTTTATTAAATAGCAATTCTAATAGTTCATGTGATTAATTCTTAACCAGCTAATTAATTTTAAAAGGCAAAAAGAATCTTAGATGAAATATTCCAGAGATGTCCCAAGACATTAGATACCCTACGCTAAGAAGGCACGTTTTCTTGTCCCACGAGCCAGGCTAGCCCCAGGGACCCTAAACTGGGTCTTTTCACTTAAATTCTGTTGCAGCATTTTGCGATTATAACCTGATCTGGTACAATGACCATTCCACTCTTCCACTCCCTAATTTTTTTTTTTTAAGAAGGATAAAAACCCCCTTGCTCATCATACTAGTGTCTTATGTATAAATGGTTATCAAGGTTTGTGCCTTCGTAGGGACTTGAAAAGGGCAAAGCTGTTCAGTCATACAACAAAATCGGTCATCCCCACAGCCCTAGTGGGATGTCAGCATTATCCTTTCCATGTTTTGGCCTGGGAAATGGAGTTGCAAGGAAGCTAGGTTTGGAGTAACTTGTATCCCTGGGGTGATGAAAGTGACTGCAAGACAAGAAGCCCAGTTCATAGCCCAGCGTCCCTGATGGACGGGCCTCACTGCTACTGCAGTAGGACAAAGTAGACTCTGAAGAGTCTTCACAATAGCAAAAGGAAGCAACTGCAGGACTTGCTTTGGTGGCCTTGAGGGAGCCACGATGGCTGCAGTCAGACACATTTAAGCTTGATGCAAGCAGCTGCGGGCTGAGTGGCCAGTATAAACTGAAGTGAACTTTCAGGACCCACCTTCTACATTAGACACCATTTGGACTCAAACACACTGCCATAGAGGCGTGTGCTGTCTGATGAAAAAAGCACTACCCTTGTGAACAGAAGAATAGCCCGGGGTCCTGCACCTGCTTCTCACCCACTGATTAAACTTGGACAAGGTAATCATAGACCCTGAGCCCCCATGCATAAAATGGCATAACACGCCCCCACCCCAACATACATCACCAGGCTGGTGAAATGCAGGAAAGCCACATTTTAGGGGGAGTTTATTAGCTAGGGTGGTTTAGACACACAGGCAGGGAATTAGTTCTTAAGAACGTAACCGCCGGGCGCGGTGGCTCAAGCCTGTAATCCCAGCACTTTGGGAGGCCGAGACGGGCGGATCACAAGGTCAGGAGATCGAGACCATCCTGGCTAACACGGTGAAACCCCGTCTCTACTAAAAAATGCAAAAAAACTAGCCGGGCGGGTTGGCGGGCGCCTGTAGTCCCAGCTACTCGGGAGGCTGAGGTAGGAGAATGGCGTAAACCCAGGAGGCGGAGCTTGCAGTGAGCTGAGATCCGGCCACTGCATTCCAGCCTGGGCGACAGAGCAAGACTCCGTCTCAAAAAAAACCGAGGGCTTGTGCTCTTGTGTAAGAAATACTTTGTTTGAACTAGTTCTACCTTCACAGAAGATCATGTCGTGCAGCCGAAAAATTAAAAGGGTTGTAAGGGATAATGCTGGCTGCAACCATCAATGTGGCCCCATTGAGAGCAGGATGAGAACGTTTACAGATGGAGACAGACACCATCTCACTGGCAATTGAATTAGAGTCATCAGCTTAGCTCGCTTCTGGTCCGGTCACAGATTAATCTAAATGGCACCCCAAGGAGACATCATTTTTTAAGCAGTTTGGGATTAGAAAAGGTCACACTTCTGAGAGCGCTCCAGGGAGAAACACAGTGGTACCCTTGTCTTCTGGATTCTAGCTTACCCTGGTTTTGTTTGCACTGCATAAAGTCAGGTCAAGCAGTATGCCTCAAATAACTTGGATTTTTGACAACTACGCCTTCTTTCATGCCTGCCTTCCCGCCCTCCCTCTTTTTATTCCTTTCTGTCTCCTACCTCCCTCCCTTTCTTCCTTCTTTGAATTACAGCCTCTGGTACATTGGATTTGGAAACAAAATTAATATCATTTGCAGATTGCAAAGTATTATTCATCAAAACTCAGGTTTGGCCGAATTAAATGGCCACAAACAAACTACAGTCTTTGCCCTGGGAGGAAAGGTGCTTTGATCATTGTCTCAGCCACAAGAAGCCAACACATTCTTGGGTTTAGCTGACATGTCCCACAGAGACCTCATCCTTTTCTTCACTTTCTGGCACATGGATGTATTCGTTACTTAGCTTTTTCTCTTGTAACTTGTAAAACCTTCTCTAAGTGGCTTTAAAAAATTGATGGGTCTCACTTTGTTGCCCAGGCTGGAGTGTGGTGGTGCGATCATGGCTCTCTGCAGCTTCAAACTCCTGGGCTCAAGGGATCATCACATCTCATCCTCTCAAGTAGATGGGACTACAGGCGCGCACGACCATGCCTGGGTTCTAAGGGGCTCTTTTCAGTTTTCTTTTCTTTTTTTTCTTTTTTTGAGATGGAGTCTCGCTCTGTTGCCCAGTCTGGAGTGCAGTGGCGCCATCTTGGCTCACTGCAACCTTTGCTTGAACCCCCCTGGTTCAAGGAATTCTTGTGCCTCAGCCTTGCCAGTAGCTGGGATTACAGGCACATGCCACCATGTCCAGCTAATTTTTGTGTTTTTAGTAGAGACAGATTTCACCATGTTGGCCAGGCTGGTCTCAAACTCCTAGCCTCAAGTGATCCGCCCGCCTCGGCCTCCCAAAGTGCTGAGATTCTAGTGTGAGCCACCATGCCCAGCTCTTTGCAGTTTTCCAATCTTTACTTTCAACTGGAGCACATTTCTCAGCGGCAGCTTTTGCTGTAGCAAGCAGTGTCGACAGCATCCCTCTGGCAGACGACTTCCTTGAGCTGGCTTCCTCAACCTCAGCACAACCAACTACTCACATTTCGGGTGGGACAGTTCCTTGTGTGGGGGCTGTCCTGTACATTGCAGGGTGTCAGCGGCATCCCTGGCCTCCACTAGATGCCAGTAGCACCCCCTGCCCCAGTCATGACAACCAAAAATCTCTCCAGACATTGCTAATTCAGAAAAGAGTTCCTTTTTATTTTTAAAGAGCTAGGTTTCTGTTGCTGTTGTTAGAAGAGCTTTACAACTCTGTCATCTTAATAGATTAATTTTCTTAGGAAGAAAAACCATGACTGAGATATTTAGCTTCTTTATAATTCAAAATTCACTCAATCATTTATTCACTCATGTTATCAACTGTGGGGGCAGCAAAATTCCACTTCCATACTCTTAGGGTCCTGACTGGGCTGGAGAATTTAACTGACATAAGACAGATGAACAGGAGGAAAGCATGCACATTTTTAAATACAAGTTTTATGTAGCACAGGCACCCTCATAAGGAAATAAAGACGTCAAGAAGTAGTCAGTTACAGATATACTGAACTGGACCAAGAATAGTAAGTTGTGAAGAAGCAACTAAATGATGTGGGGAGGCATAAAAGGTAAGAGTTATTTTCACAAGGTTGGTACAGAATTCTTTCCATCTTGACTTCTCAGCCTTGAAAATAAGACCGTTGCATCTTTCACATAGGGATCTCGTCTTTTCCTTTTAACAAACGGCGTGAAGGTCAAAGTGATCTTCTTGCACCTGCTATTTTTCAGGTGGCTTTAACTTAGTGTCAATACGCCCGAGTCGTGTAATTTCACTCCTTCACAGCCAATGTTCATTGGTCATTAACTAGGTTCCAGACACCTCACTTGACTTTGGAGACACACACAGCTTTGAGAATAAAACAGACATAGGTTGTCTTGTGTCCCTGCGTTTATTTTATTTTTTAAAGATAGGGTCTCACTCTGTCACCTGGGCTGGAGTGCAGTGGTGCCATGATAACTCACTGCACCCTTGAACTCCTGGGCTCAAGTGATCCTTCCACCTCGGCCTCCCAAAGTGCTGGGACTACAGGCAGGAGCCGCCACACGTAGAGCAGTGGGGAAGAGGTTGAACAAGGGATTCCAGGAGAGAAATGCCGTGTTGGTAAAGAATGCCCACATAGCTGTGGGAGCCCAATGAAGGACATGAGGCCCAGCCTGGGGTGGATAGGAATTATCAACCTACCTTTCTGGTTTCCATGAGGTCCTGATGTACAGAGCCTGGCATACTGCCAAGTCCTTGAATGCCCGTTTCCCATTCCTCCTGCCAGCCTTGATGTAGAAGCCCTTCTCCCGCTTTCTGGAGGCCTGCATTATCTCTGATGTCTGAGGTCACCGGTTGCAGTGCTCAGTTTAAAACAGCAGAGAGCAGCTTCAGATCATGACTGGGCAGAGGCTGAGTCAGCCTGCAGGATAACTGGCTCCCGGCAGAGGTGCTAAGGAAGCCTGGTATGGGCCAACAGACCAGGCAGGCCCTCCTTCCAAGCCTTGGCCAACAGGAACCCCCGTTTCCTGGCTTTCAGCCCTCAAAGAAACTGCCTGGGTCTGTTTTGAAAGATCTTGAGTTGGCTGAAAGGGACATTTTCCCCATAACTGGCACTGGTTGTCAAGCCTGCTGGGCCCAGCAGGAGGAATGCCATCTCTTTTATCTCACCTTCTTTGTTAAGAGGATGGGCTGGCAGGGAACCGCTTTGCAATTATCTTGTTTAAGATGAGCAGAGGAGATAGTTGCTCCCTGCAGGGATAACCCAGGTCCCCAAGCCATCTCCTTTTACCAGCAAATAAATGAGCATTATTCTAGCCCATGGCCAGGGTGAGAGGAGGCTTGGTTGACTGGACACAGTGGCCTGGCGTCTCATTCTCCCTATCAAATCCTATCAAAGCTTCTCTGTTCTCAGCTTCTTTCTCTTGGGCAAAAGAGGTAAATTGCAATAATTTGTTCGGAAGGGGTGCTAATGGATAGCCCTCAGTTGATTTCTCATTATCTCCTCTTCCCCAAATCACCTAGCTGGTATCTCTGTGAAAGCAAGCCCTTCTCTACTTGAACTGAGGACTAAAGGAAATATATTTGTCCACATAATAGGGCTTTTATCCAAGAAGCATTTCTCAAAGTGTGGTCCAAGACCACCCCTCTCTGTAACTACTTATAAAAATACGGATTTCCTTCAGCTCATCTACATTGCCACAAATGACAGGATTGTATTCTTTTTCATGGCCAGATTTGTATTCCGTGGTATATGTACACTTTCTTCATCCACTCATCTATTGATGGACACAGGTTGATACCATATCTTGGCTATTGTGAACAGTGCTGCAATACACATGGGAGTGCAGATATCTCTTTGGAAAATGGATTTCCCTGCCTTTCCTTTGGATATATACCCAGTAGTGGGATTACTGGATCATATGGTAAGTGAAATAAGCCAGGCACAGAAAGGTAAATACCACATGTTCTTACTTGTATGTGGAAGCTAAAAACATTGAGCCTATAAAAGTAGGGAATAGGCTGGGCGCGGTGGCTCACGCCTGTAATCCCAGCACTTTGGGAGGCTGAGGCTGGCAGATCATGAGGTCAGGAGATCGAGACCATCCTGGCTAATACGATGAAACCCCTTCTCTACTAAAAATACAAAAAATCAGCCAGGCGTGGTGGCACGCACCTATAGTCCCAGCTACTCCAGATGCTGAGGCAGGAGAATCATTTGAACCTGGGAGACAGAGCTTGCAGTGAGCCAAGACTGTGCCACTGCACTCCAGCCTGGGTGACAGAACGAGACACGGTCTCAAAAAGAAAAAAAAAAAAGGAAAAAAAAGGTAGAGAGTAGAACTGTGGCTACTAGAAGCTGGGAAGGATGATAGGGAGAGGAGGATAGGGAGAGGCTGGTTAACTGATACAAAATTACAGCCACATGGGAGGAATAAGCTATAGCACTCTATGGCCCTGTAGTTAATAATTTGTTTTCAATAATGGTTTCAAATATGAGAGAATTTTGAATGTTTCCAGCATAAAGAAATAATAAATATTTGAGGTGATGAATATGCTGATTACCCTGATTTGAAGATTATACTTTTGTATACATGTATCAAAATATAATATGTACCCCATAAATATGTACAATTATTATGTGTCAATTACAAATAATTTTCAATTTTAAAAATACGGATTTCCACTGTTTGGCAGTGTCTACTAGAATCAGACATATGCCTATCCTGCACCCATCAATTCCATGGCTAAGAATGTACAGGAGAATGGAGGGTTTATGCCCAGCCAAAGATATGATTAGGAATATTTGAGCAGCACTGTTCAATAGCCCCAAACTGGAATCAACCTAGACGTGCATCAACAGAATGGAGGAGCAAACAGATTGTGGTTTATCCATATTGGATAATTGGGCAATAAAAGTGAAGGAACTACCAATACAGACAACATGATTCATCTCATAAACATGACATTGAGCAGGAGAATCCAGACATAAGAGTATCGGCTGTGTGATTCCATTTATAGGAAGCTCAAGAACAGGCTCAACTACTCCGTAGTGCCAGAAATTAGAATAATGTTACCTGGAGTGGGGCTGGGAGTTATTGACTGGGAAGGGGCATCAAGGAGCCTTTTGGGTTGTTTGAAATGGTCAATATCTTTATCTGAATTGTGATTACACACGTACTTACATATGTAAAAATGCACTAAGCTCTATACTTAAGATCTATAAACTTTACTATCTGTAACACACACACACGCACTTCCCAGCCTTATTCCAGACCTACCAAACCCAAATCTCTCTGCGAATCTGCATTTTGCATCCTTGATGGTGCCAATGCACGTTGACTACCGGGGTTGCAGGTGGTGCGATTGTGAGGGGGTGCTTTTGTCAACCCCGAATCACACCAAACCTCATTTCCCATCTGGGGTGGAACGTCACAAGATTTCCATACATTGGTCCCTAAGGGAATAAGATTGGTGTGAGATTTCCCACCTGTTAAGATTATGCACAAGGACCCTGTGAACAAGATTGTCGCAGTCCCCAACAAGACAGAAGCCACACTGTTACGGAAATACAGTTAGCCAACACTTTCACTTCCTTTACATTGAAAATTTTAAACATTTCTATCCTTTAAACATTTTGTGGACAAACATGTATTTTAAATTTATAATCGGTCTATATGTAATGTTTGATTCTGTCCCTTTCTCTCTGGGTGTGACATCAACCCATGTTCAGCGTTATTAACAAGAGGAGGCAGGACATGTTTGTCAAATGTCTAGAATATGCAAGACTACTGTATTTAGTCATCTCGTTGGAGCCTTAAAACAAACCTACGAGCAAAAAATGAGGCTCATAAGGATTAAGCAACTACTGCAAAGGTACACAGCAAATAGGTATGTAATGGGGATTTGATCCTGATCTAACACCACAGAAAACTCTGGTGCTAAGAGTTTAACAGGTTTCCAACTTTATTTTTGTTTTAATTTATGGCCATGAGTTACCTCTGTCATTAAAAACTATGAGTAAACCTCATCTTAAAATATCTGCATCTCACCCAACAAGTAAACCATTATTTAGTTATTCCCCTAATTTTGACATTATCTCCATGTTTGCCAATCAAATGTCTTGATAAATGTGTTTCAACATAAACCTTGTATTTAGGATTAATACATTAGGAGAGATTATTACAAATGGAATAACTAGGACAAAGACTATGCACATTTGAAAGACAGGAATAATTTTACCAAACTGCTCTCCAAAAATATTCTATTAATTTGTGTTCCTTTCAATGGTGAGCCTGTCTCATCCCACCCTCGTCAACTTAAGGCATCATAACTTGAAACAAACTTTGCTAGTATGGCACTGCAATTCAGTTTGCATGAGTGAGTTTGGTCTTTTTTTTTGAGACGGAGTCTCGCTCTTGTCCCGTAGGCTGGAGTGCGGTGGTGCAATCTTGGCTCACTGCAACCTCCGCCTCCCAGGTTCAAGCGATTCTCCGGCCTCAGCCTTCCAAGTAGCTGGGATTACAGGCGTAAAAAATTAACCATGCCTGGATAATTTTTGTATTTTTAGTAGAGACGGGATTTCACCATGTTGGCCAGGCTGGTCTCTAACTCCTGACCTCAGGTGATCTACCTGCCTCAGCCTCCCAAAGTGCTGGGATTACAGGTGTGAGCCACCACGCCCAGCCGAGTTTGATCATTTTTAATGTATTTATTATTTGTCTATGTTTTTCCTTACATAAATATCTTAGGCTTTGAAGTGTGAACTCTTCATATATGCATTCAGGAGCTCGTACTATTTTATATGTGTCATAAATACACCTCATGGATTCAGTTTTGTTTTCTAATAATGTTTAGGTTGCTGACTGGTAAAATGAGTTCAATCTTTATGTAGTCAAATCTATCAGTAAATTTCTTCATGACTTTTTCTTTCTTTTAAACTTAGAAATCTTAGAAAATTAATTACCAAGTCAGAAGAATATTCACGTTTATTTTCTTTTGTATTGTGATTTTACTTTCTCCTTATCCATCAATCAACCATGAATGTGGAAGTGTGTGGATGTGTGACACTGTGTGTATAAGTGTGTGTGTGCAGCCAGAAGTGCACTGTGAGGTGAAGATTCAACTAGATATTTTTAACTTGCTACTTCATTGAAAAGTCTTTCTTAAAAAAACTATGATGTCACAATTAATTTATAGTAATTTTTTTCAAGATATTTTGTCATTACTATCTGTTTTTCAAGGTCAACTTCAAAGTTACATTTTCAAGTTAAAAATTACCCCACTGACCTTTTAAAAAATTGCTACAGTTACGTTTGTGAATGATATTCATATTTTCAAAGCAAAGCATATTCTATTTAGTGATACTTATATAGGTATTAAATCTATAAAGAAAAGCAAAGGAACGATCAAAACAAAAATCAGGATAGTGCTTGCTTCTGGGGAGGAAAGAAGAAACTGTGATTAGGAAGGGTACATGAGGAAGTCTAAAGTGTTGGTAAAAATCTATTGCTTAACTTAAGTAGTGGCCATATTATTTATCTTTGGTGAATAATAAGATTACAAATAATTTAGCAACTGAAGCAATAGATGTTTATAATCTCACATTTTCTATGGGTCAGGACTCTGGGCACAGCTTAGCTGGGGCCACTGCAAGGCTATGATCAAGACGTTGGTTGGTTGGGCTGCAGTTTTATCTGAGGCTTAACTGGGGAAGTATCAGCCTCCAGGCTCATGTGGTTGTCAGCACCATTTTGTCTCTTGCCTGCTGAGGACTGGAGGCTGCCCCTCAGTTTCCTGCTACATGGCTACCACATAAGGAGACTTACATGGTATCTTGCTTCTTTATAGCCAGCAAGGGACAGAGTCTCCAGCAAGACTCATGTTACAATCTTTTTTTTTTTTTTTTTTGACTAAGTCTCACTCTGTCTCTCAGGCTGGAATGCAGTGGCATGATCTTGGCTCACTGCAGCCTCCACCTCCCAGGTTCAAGCAAATCTCCTGCCTCAGCCTCCCAATTAGCTGGGACTACACCACCACGCTTGGCTAATTTTTGTATTTTTTTAGTAGAGTTGGGGTTTTGCCATGTTGGTCAGGCTGGTCTTGAACTCCTGAACTCAAATGATCCACCCACCTCAGCCTCCCGTGGTTATGGGATTACAGATGTGAGCCAACGTACCCAGCCAAGACTCATGTTACAATCTTATGTGACATAACACATAATCACATGTGTGGAATACCTACATCCCCTCACCTTTACCATCCCGCGTATGACTAGAGGCAGATTACATATTCTGCCCACACTCACAGGTGGGGGATCCCAGAGCGCAAGAGTTTCAGATTTCAGGGGCTCTGTGCTCATTTACATGTGTTTATTTATTTGTTAATTGTACACATACTTGATAGGTATTTCTAAACCTATGATAGGTTTCACAATTTAGATATTTTAAAACTGTGAAATAATTATTTTAACTGATTAATTTAGATCTGAGTGCACCCACATACATCCAAGCAAAACGGATCTCACTACCATCGATGTCTGAGTCTTAAATAAAATCTAGAACTGACTCAGGTACCCAGGATGACTGATTCCTCACTTCTGAGATAGTGGCAGTTGCCATGAACTCAGAAGGCACTCTTTGTATTGTACTTGGAATTTTTCAAATTGTTTAGAAATTACTACCATGCCCGACTTTGATTTGGAAAAAAAAAAAAAAAAGAGGAATTATTTTAATCTATAGGCAATTTAAAAAGAAATAAAATTTTTATAACATATATGATGTACACAGAACGTATCTCCAAAGGTTGAATCTTCTTTGACCCCTTAATAAAGTTTAGTAGTTTTATTCATTCACGTACTACATCTTTCATGCCAAATTTCTCCTATGTTTTATTTTTGTTCCTATTGTGAATGGGCTCTTTATTTTTAGATTTCCATGGACTGGGGCTATTAACCAGGAACATGACTAAGTTTTGGATATGCACCAAGTATCTTGGCACTGTGCTAAACTACCATTAATTTTCCAAGAGTTTGTATTTTTTTTTTTTTTTTTTAAGGGTTTCTACGAACACAATGGCGAGATCTGGAAACTATGCCAGTTCTTGTTTCCTCCATTTCAGTGGCCATAACCTTGATTTACGTTTCAGGGAAGCAAGTTCCATAAAAAACTTTAGCCGTCAGACTCGAACATCTCAGACTGTCAGCATCTACTGTAGGCCAGTCGCTTAACCTCTCTGTGCCTGTTTCCTCATTTGGAACGTGGAGCCGTCATGGAATCTTCCTCATCGGGTTATTGTGAGGATTAAATAAGACAATACCTGCTTTAGCACAGTGTCCAACTCAAAGCTCTATACGTTCATTGATAAAGCAACATCATTGTTATATTTTAATAGGAACTTAAAAATGAAAGGGAGGAGACCCCCAAGTTATTAACACCGTGCTGGGTGGCAGGAGCAGGCAGCAGAGGACAGTGACACCTTCCAGGTCTCCTTCCTCCTGGGGGGACAGGTCTGGGCTCATTCTAGGCAGCATGTTATTTATCAAGAGCTTCAGGGAGGCGAAATGGCAGTCCCAGCATCCCATTACTAACTCAAATCCAGCCCACCTCTCTGTAAAGCCCATGCTCACCTCCCCAAGTCACCATCCTGGAGGGATTTACTCGGCCCAGAGCTTCTCAACCCTGGCTGCACGTAGGAACGCTGTAGGGTCTCTAATAATCTCTATCAATGCCTGACCCCACCTCGGACCAAATGACCCTGACGCTCTGAGGGTAACTTGACCTCAGCATCTTTTCACAGCTCCCCATGTGGTTGTCATGACCAGGAATGAGAACCACAGGTGGCCTCACTCCGGCATCTATAACACTGACGTTTCAGGCAGTAACCACGGAAACCTGGCCCAAATTCTAGATGAACTCACACACACCCCTGTCTTAGTAATAAATGAATTTGTCCATTACTGCCTATGATGGTTATTTTTAATGTATCAACTTGGCTGGGCCACTGTGTTCAGATATGTAGTCAAACATTAATCTGGATGTTTCTGTGAAGGTTTTTTTTTTTTTTGAATGAAACTCACATTTAAATCTGTGGATTTTGAATAAAGCGAATTGCCTTGCATAACGTGAGCTGGCCTCATCCAATCAGTTGAAGGCCTTGCTAGAACACAGACTGACCTTACCCTAAGCAAGAAGGAATTCTGCCAGCAGATAACCTTTGAATTTGGGCTATGGGTCTTCCCTGCAACTCCAGTCAATCTTACAGATTTTGGATTTACCATGTTTCCACACTCATGTGCACAAATTTTTCTTCTTTGAGACAGAGTCTCACTCCTGTTGCCCAGGCTGGAGTGCAGTGGCACAATCACAGCTTACTGCAGCCTCCACTTCCTGGGCTCAGGTGATTCTCACACCTCAGCCTCCGCAGCAGATGGCACTACAGGTGCACTCCATCACACCTGGCTGATTTTTTTGTATTTTTTGTAGAGATGAGGATCTCACTATGATGTCCAGGCTGATCTAGAACTGTGCTCAAGTGATCCTCCCTCCTTGGCCTCCCAAAGTGCTGGGATTACAGGTATGTGCTGCTGCACCTGGTTGTGTGCATCAATTTTTAAAAATAAATCTGTCTGTACACACACACACACACACACACACCATGTTGGTTCCATTTCTCTGGAGAACCCTGAGGAAACACTGCCATGATAAAACCTGGCCTCTTACTCAGCATAGTCATAAACAAAGCATCCAACTTATATTAGTCTGTTTTCACACTGCTGATAAAGTCATACTCAAGACTGGGAAGAAAAAGAGGTTTAATTGGACTTACAGTTCCACATGGCTAGGGAGGCCTCAGAATCATGGCGGGAGGAGAAGAGCACTTCTTACATGGTGGTGGCAAGAGAAAATGAGGAAGAAACAAAAGCAGAAACGCCTGATAAATTTATCAGATCTTGTGAGACTTATTCACTATCACTAGAGTAGCATGGGAAAGACTGGCCCCCAGGATTAAATTACCTCTCCTTGGGTCCCTCCCACAACACGTGGGAATTCTGAGAGATACAATGCAAGTTAAGATTTGGGTGGGGACACAGCCAAACCATATCACCACTCGTGCTTCTTTTGAAAACCCTGAGTAGACAATGAGTGTCATAGAAGCACAGGATAGTCAACCTTGCCGGGGGCAATACAGACCACCTGGTGTAACTAAAATAGAACCCTAGAGTTAGAAATAACTCTTGGGGCTATGATGCCCCCCAGGGGACATTTGGCAATGTCTGGAGACATTTTTGGTTGTCACAACTGAATGGGAGTGCCGCTGGCATCTGGTGGGCACAGGTGACGGACACTGCTCAGCATCCTAGAGCGCATAGGATAGCCCCTGCAACAGAAGCATCCAGTGTAAAATGTCACGGTGCCAAGGCTGAGAAACTCCGTGTTAGGAGGAGGAAACACTTCCTCATTGTGGAAACTAACTTCTCATCTCACAAAAGGTGATTGGGATCTCACAAGAGGCGATTTGGATGGAGCCCTAAAGAGGCAACAAGAACCTTTTTGTGTTTTTTGTGGAGATGGGGCCCCATTATGTTGCCGAGATGGTCTCAAATTCCTGGGCTCAAGTGATCCCCCCACCTCAGCCTCCCAAAGTGCTGGGATTACAGGCATGAAACATTGTACCTGGCCAATAGGAACCTTTTTGATGAACTGGAAAAAGAGCTTGGGGGAAAATATTACTGGAAAGACCAGGACACATTGGAGAAATTCTTTCGAAGCCAACTTTACCTTGGAGGTAGGACCAGGAGTCCAGCCAATGGGAGCTTCATGGACATGAATGTGTGGCTTAAATTACGTTTCTATGTGGTCATGAAATCAGATGCTGTGCCCATGAAGCGTTCTAGCACCAAGTCAGTGCGAGACCCGAGGTGGTGAGGGGCCATCTGTGTTTTCTTGGTGCAGCTGTTGTTGTTTTAAATACCAGGAGCAGTCTGATAACTTTCTGGGGGAGCGCAATACAGAGAACTAGGATGCCAGACTGGCTGTCTCTCTGCTAAGAATTATCCTATTGTTCTGACTATAAGATGTGCATGACTTCACGTTTTAACCTCTCGAAAACTGGGACACGTCCAGGCAGTAGCAGTCATGTGTGATGTTCAGAACACAATGCCTCGTTTCCTCGGTAAAGTTTACTAAAAGAGTTCATGAGTAAGTGGGAAAAATGAATTAGGTACTAAACAAATAATACTTTTGTTTCTTCATTTGTAAGTGGAGAGATTACAACAAAGCTGTATGAGTTCATTGGGATGACATGGTCAAGTGATTGAAAAAGATTAAGTTTCCTTTGATGTTCTTCTGTCTTGCTTGCCTTACGTCTCAAAGGATGTTTCTCGGATGACATTAAAAACAAAGAAAAATGGAAAAGTAGCGCTCCCTTGAGATGAATGTACCTTAACCACAGGAAAACACTCAACCAGAGGCACAGAAGTGGGTTGGGCAACACGTGGCTCCAGGGGCATGTGAATTTCCAGTTGAGCATTTTAATGTATGACCGATTCCATATGAGGCAAGTGCAATGTGGCTACCTTGAATCAAACTAGTGAGTCCTCTGTCTATCCTAGTAGGGACACAAGAAAGGAGAGGGCAGATGTGGCTCCACTCAATGGCATGGATGGGCTTGGGTCCCCTGGGCACCACACACTAGGGCAGACGCAGAGGTTACAGGGGCCCTGGCTGATGTGACAGAGTCCCTCGCTATTGTCTCCATTCATTCACTTATTCATTCCTTCCGCAAATCATTGTTAGTGCTGAATTCGTTTCCTGTGGCTGCTGTAACAAATTCCCACAAACTTGGTGGCTTAGACAGCACAGGTTCATTGTCCTACAGCCCTGGAGAAATTAGAACTGCGTCTCACTGGACTAAACTGAGGACGTCAACAGGGCTGCTCCTTTCTGGAGGCTCTGGTTGAGTCTGTTTCTTTGCTTTTTTTAGAACTTCTAGGGGCTCTCTGGGTTTCTTGGCCTGTGGCTTCTTCTAGCTTCAAAACCAGCAAGGGTGAGCTGGGTCCTTTCCATGTCATATCTGACACATCTCTCTGACTCTCTTTTGTCTCCTCTCCCTCCCACCTTTTTTTTTTTTTTTTTCTTTTGAGACACGGTCTCACTCTGTCACCTAGGCTGGAGTGCTCGGCCGTCACGGCTCACTGCTGCCTTGACCTCCCGGGCTCAAGTGATCCTCTCACCTCAGCCTCTGGAGTACCTAGGACTACAAGCCTGCACCACCATGCCCAGATAATTTTTAAAGTTTTTTAGGAACAGGGTCTCTGTATGTTACCCAGGCTGGTCTCGAACTCCTGGCCTCAAGCAATACTCCACCTTCTAAATGCTAGAGTTACAGGCATGACCACCAGGCTGAGCTCATCTCCTGCTTTTAAAGGCCCTTGTGATGACAGTGGATCCATCCAAATAGAACAGGATGATCTCCCTGTTTTAGGGTTAGCCAATTTACAACACTCATTCTCTCAGCCACCTTAATTCCCCTTTGCCATGTAAAGTGACATATTCACAGCCTCCTAGGACTCAGATGTGGACATTTTTGGGAGCAGGTGGGAAGCACTAACATGCCTGTCCCACCAGTTCCTACACTGTGCCAACATTGTGCTAATTACACATGGGGCAGATCAGAGGTGGTCTCTCCTCCCACAGCGAGTATGCATTCTAGAGAGGAAGACAGCTCTCCAAGAGTAGTTATGTATATCAAGTAGTAATAAATGATACAAGAAGACATCATATGGTCCAGGGATAGAGAGTTAAGGGGTGTAGTGTGGTGGTTTTTGAGAGCATAGTCATGGAAAGCTTTTCTGTAAAGGTGATAATGGAGCAGAGACCTGGGTGTTGAGAAGGAGCCTCTGATCTGGGGCAGAATAATCCAGGCAGAGGGGAAAGCAAGAGCAAAGGCCCTGAGGCATGCACAAGGAATTGCCAGAAAGCCAGCCGTGTTGCCGGGGCAAGGTGAAAAGCGGGTAAGGGAAGGGAGATGATGGTGGCGAAAGCAGAGATCAGATTACTGGGACATTATGGGCCAAGTGGTTTGGGGTTTGTTGTTGTTGTTGTTGCTGCTGTTGTTGTTGTTGTTTGAGTCTCACTCTGTCATCCAGGCTGGAATGCAGTGGTGTGATCTTGGCTCACTGCAGCCTCCACCTCCCGGGCTCAAGCAATTTGCCTGTCTCAGCCTCTTGAGTAGCTGGGATTACAGGCACACACTACAATGCCTGGCTAAGTTTTGTATTTTTAGTAGAGACGGGGTTTTGCCATGTTGGCCAAGCTGGTCTCGAACTCCTGACCTCAGGTGATCCACCTGCCTTGCCCTTCCAAAGTGCTGGGATTACAGGCTTGAGCCACCACTCCCGGTCCCTGGGTTTTAATTCAAAGGAAAATGGGAAGCCACTGGAGGGCTTTAGGAAGGATGGCAGCATGCTCTGATTGACGCTGAAAATAATCACCTTTGTTGCTGAGTGCGATCAGTTTGTCGGGGGCAAGGGTGGAGGCCGTGAGAGCTGGTGGGGAGGCATCTTGGCTGACTGAGGGTAGAGTAATGAAAACAGGCAGCCACGGGATCTGTTTTGTAGTGGAACCCATAGCGCTGCAGACAGAGTACATGTCAGGTGAGAGAAATATGGAGGGATCAGGGAGGATTCGACTCTGCCTGAGCCAACAAAGTCTCCTTAAAGGGAGGGGCTGGTTAGCCTGGAGCAGAGACAATTTGGATCAGGGATTCACCAACACTCTTGAAACGCCTGAATGCCTGTCATGGGGGAACATATTTTCTTGATTCTCTCCGCCCTTAGATGTGAAAACAAAGCCCAAATGAAGGACAGATAAAGAGAAGGAGATGTCAGCTAACCTAGACATCTCATATTGGAAGTGGCGTGAGCTGCGGGGCCAGAGGAAACAGCATGAAACCCTGACTCTGCTGTTCCAGTGCTGGGATTGGGACAGGTTATCTGAAGTCTCTGACATGACATTTCATTATCTCTAACACGACAGAGGTAATGTTATTATAATACTAAAAACAACAGCAAACACTTACATCGCTGTGATTTGTGATATGATAAGAAGTATATTTTGATCTCTGCTCTCAGTTCCTGAGATAGGAAGTACATAGGGGTGCTAGGAGAATCTTTTGTTCTAATTGATTTGATCTTTGCCTCTTGGTTCCTGACACACAGCTCCTAAATCCCTTGGCATTTCCAGGGCGATAGGAGCATTTCCAGGGCGATAGGAGCATTTCCTGTTCTAAGGATGTGACTCTCGGTGGGCTCCTCGATAGCCTCAGGGTAGGGGGCTGGTTGCCAGGGGAACCAAGCATGTGAGTAGAGGGTTGGAACCTTCATCCCCACCTTTGAGGAGAGGAGATGGGCTGGAGGTTGAGTTGATTACCAATGGCAGTGATGTCATCAATCATGCCCATGTAAGGAAGCCTCCATAAAAACCCAAAGGGACAGGGTTTGGAGAGGTTGCAGGCAGCTGAACACGTGGGGATGCCTGGAGGTGGGGAGGTGCCACCAGTAAGGGCGTGGAAGCTCCCTGTCCCCTCCCCACACCTTTTCCCATGCATCTCTCCCATCTGGGTGCTCATCTCTATCCTTTGTAACATCCTTTATAATAAATGGGTCGTCGTAAGTCAAGTGTCTCCCTGAGTTCTGTGAGCCACTCTAGCAGATTAATCAAACCTGAGGAACGGGTCACAGGAAACCCCAATTTATAGCCAGTTAGTTGAAAGTACAGGTCACAACCTAGGGCTTGTGACTGGCATCTGAAAGAGGGGAGTCTTGTGGGACTGAGTCCTTAACCTGTGGGATCTGACGCTCTCTAGGCAGACTATGGCAGAACTGAATTGAATTGCAGGACGCCCAGCTGGTGTCTGCTGGAGAATTAGTTGCTAGTGAGGAGAAATCCTCATGCACTTTTGGTGACCAGAGGTGAGTGCTGTCTGTGGGAAACTAGGAGAGACCGTTTGGTTCTTCCTGTCTCTCACAATAGCGCTTTTAACATGTGAAACACCATTCTAACAGCTGTGTGTGTGGAAACTCATTCCTTACAGCAGCCTGAGGACACAGGTGCTCCTATCATCGCCATTTTAGAAAGCAGGCACAAGGAAGTTGAGTTCTTTGCTTAAGGTCAAACAGCGAGTATAGGGCACTGTCATCATACATCATACAATCATCTCTACAAGATACAGACTGCCTGTCCTTCACCTCCACCCGTCAAACGCATCAATCAAAACATGACATGTGACATTATTAACTGTTTTGTGATGACACAATACTATTTAGTTTCAGGATCAAAATTCAGCAAGCTCTCAAAGTCTGGAATTGTGGCTGGGAACTAACACGTTGGCATATAAAGTGGATAAAAGGCAAGACAGTTCTGCCTTTAGAGTCTAGATTCAATCACACAAACTCACTCTATAGCCCTCAGACCACAGCCGGAATGTTTTTCCCCGATGGTGATCCCTGGGGGCTGTGGCTGACCAAGGGCCGCAGCTCCTCTGCAGAAAGTCCAGGATGGCACCCTGGTGGACCCTGAAGAAAAGGCACCTCACCAGGCTGTTTGCCTCTCCTCCCTGTGGCCTCTGGCACTGCACTTCTGGTTGCATTAAACTTCGCAACAACTGTTTTGGAAACATAGAATAAAACGGCTTCAGTCACATGACAGTGGCCTGTACTGTCCAGATCTGAGTGTTGCACAAGAATGTACTTTGGTAATAATTCAGCCATCCTTTTGTATGTTAAGTCCTAAGGCATCAAGGTTTTACTGAGTACTTTCCATGAGCTGAACACCACTGGGGATACAACAGTGAATAGGACAAACACAGTTCTGCCTCGTACTGAGCTTTTGTTAAGAGACAAAATGATTGTCAAGAGTGACAAATATACCATGCGCTGGCTGGAGCATGAAGGGAGTACATGGTGGAAATGCAGATTGTCCTCCAAGTTCAATGAGAAGCACTGAGGGATGATCTGGCAGGAGGGTGATGAAGGCTGGGTTGGGAGTGGCAGCCAAGCAGGAAGAGAGATAGAGCTGAGCTACAGCTTGGATCAGATTCAATACCAGAGTGATGGATGGATGAGGTTAAAAAGGAAGCAGAAGGAATCAAAGGTGATGCTGAGCTAAACAAGGAAGCTGGTGGGGTCATCTACTGAGATATTGAGGCAATCACAGGGCCAGTGATAAGAGAAGACTTTGGCGGAGGAACTCGAGTCTGTGAGTGACCACATGGTAATGTCAGGTACACAGCTGAATATGCAGGTCTGGAGCTTAGTGGAGCTGTCTGGACTAGACATTCTGGTCTAGTTTTTGTCCCCTGTAATGTAAACTACTTCTGATCTCTCTTTGTGAGAGGCATGGAATTTAAAATTCCACTTGCCAATCAGTGACTGCATTCAATATGCCTCAGGCTGTGTTAATCTGCACTAGAAAAGACACCGCATCAGGCAGCAACTGCAGTTGGAGCTACCACTTGGCTATGTTTCTAAAGTTCCAGGGTCTTCTGATATGATCCATATAATTTTCGTAGGATCAGGCTAGTGAATCAAATAGCACATGAGAGACACCACTGCTCCTGGATACTTCCAGACTCTGAGGATGGCACTAGCCCTTGCCATTTTCCTGGGATGCCATATCGTTCCTCCTTCTCTTAGCCAAGCAAAAAAGAAGATCATTCCCTATCTTGGCAGGAAGTTGAAATTCTAGGGCTCCAGTTGATCTTTTCTGCTGTAATAACTTTTACACTGCAGGTCAGGGGCAGAGTGAGGGTCCTCCCGATGGCTAAGAGTGTCCTTCCTACAAACATTTCGGGCCCAGGGAAATGAGCATAGGGTGGGTTTGTGGACTCAGTGCACTACCATGAGACACATCTGGGCCAGAGCTCTATTTGTTACCTGATTCCCATATGGCCAATGATAACAGGCGAGCCTGGGTGATGTTTTAGGTCCCTGGATGCCATCATCAACCCAGACCCTCCATCCAACAGCCCTAGAAACATCTGTTACTTTCCCCTAGTGCGTGGTTACTTGAGTAAGTGGCCACAAGGCCTTTAGGGGTGTTAAATGAGGGAGTCGCTACTGTCTCTACTTCATGTTTTACCTTGAGGCAAGGGGACCTGCTGTTTATGCCCTTGTATCGGGAAGTCATTGGCCAAGCCTGAGGCTGGTGGCCTGCCTGGTAAGGCTTCCTGTTGGCTGCGGGCTGTTCTGCGGAAAAGGGAGCAGCTGTGAGATTCTATCAGCACCATTCCTAGCAGGAAGGGACTGGAGTATGGACTTAACAGAGGGGCTGCAGGTGGAATATCAGTAGCATTCGCTAGTCATCTGCTGAGGGCAACGGATAGATGGGGAGGCTAGAGAATTACAGAAAACAAAGGAGGCTCAAGAAACACTTTTTAGAGAATGAGATTTTGGACAGCATGCCACCCATCTGAGCATGGCGACATGTGTTGTGATGGAATCTGCATTAACCAGCGTTCTCTAGAGAAACAGAACCAATAAAAAGATAGAGAGAGATACATAAATTTACTATAAGGAACTGGCTCATGAAATGGCGGTGGACTGATAAGTCCCAAGGTCTGCAGTTGGCAAGCTGAAGACCCAGGAGAGCTGACAGTGTAGCTCTAGTCTGCATCTGAAGGCCTGAGACCTAAGAGAGCCAATGGTGTAGTTCTCATCTGAAGACCAGTAGGCGCAAGACCCAGGAAGGGCCAACATTTTTGTTCAAATCCAAAGGCAAGAAAAAGACCAATGATCCAGTTCAAAAACAGTTAGGTAGGAGCCATTCCCTCTTACCTGGGACAGCCCTTTTCTTCTAGTCAGTCCTTCGACTGATTGGACAAGGCCCACCCACATGGAAGGGCAGCCTGCTTTACTCAGTCTGCTGCTTCCAATGCTAATTTCATCCAAAAAGACCTTCACAGAAATGCCAAGAGTAGTGTTTGACCAAACGTCTGGGCACCTTGTAGTCCAAGCAAATTGATGCATACAATTAAACCATCACAAAATCCATCTTCCAGGCTGGTCTATCCACAAGGCAGAAAAGAAAGTGGGGAGTTGGAGCCATCTCGCCTTGGAATTCTGTCATAAACTGTGAAGAAGGAAGGGAGGCAGAAGAGTTTAGAGTAAGGGTGGATATTAAGGTAAAATCTGGGATCTGGCTTAAAAGAGGAAAACAGAGAGGGCTGGTGAACTTGGGAGAAGCTAAAGTGTCAATGGTTCATCACAGTCACGGAGCAAACAGAAGCAGAATTGGATGAGGTCACTAGGGTTGCTGTAATAAAGTCTCACAAACCAGGTGGCTTCAAATAGGAGAAATGTATTCTCCCACAGTCCTGGAGGCCAGAAGTCCAAAATCAAGGTGCTGGCAGGGTCGTGCATCCTCTGGGTGGAATCCTTCCTTCCCTCTAGCAGCTTCTGGTGGTGTCCATGGGCCCTTGGCATCCTGTGGCTGGCAGCTGCATCACTCCAATCTCTTTCTCTGTCATCATGTGGATGACACAAGGAGAGCTCCCTGTGTGTCACAGTCTCCTTTTTATAAGGATACCAGTCATACTGGATTAGGGCCCACCCCAGTGACTTCATCTTAACTTGATTACCTCTGTAAATAGTCTATTTCCAAATAAGGGCACATACACAGGTCCCGGAGGTTAGGACTTTAAGGTACCTTTTCAAGGAGACACAGTTCAACCCATAACAGGCATAAACTCTAAATGTCATGACTTACCATGTGATATGATTTGGCTGTGTGTCCCCACCTAAATCTCATCTTGAATTGTAATCCCCACACACTGGGGGAGGGGCCTGGTGAGAGGTGATTGGATCATGAGGGCAGTTCTCCTATGCTGTTCTTGTGATAGTGAGTGAGTTCTCATGAGATCTGATGGTTTGAAAGTGTCTGACACTTCTGTCCTCTCTCCTGCCACCACGTAAGATGTGCCTTGCTTCCCCTTTGCCTTCCTCTATAAAAGTAAATTTCAGCCGGGCGCAGTGGCGCACACCTGTAATCCCAGCACTTTGGGAGGCCGAGGCGGGTGGATCACCTGAGGTCAAGAGTTCAAAACCAGCCTGGCTAACATGGTGAAACCCCGTCTCTACTAAAAATACAAAACAAAATTAGCTGGGCATGGTGGTGGGCGCCTGTAGTCCCAGCTACTCAGGAGACTGAGGGAGGAGAATCACTTGAACCCAGGAGGCGGAGATTGCAGTGAGCCGAGATTGCACCACTGCACCCCAGCCTGGGTGACAGAGTGAGACTCTGCCTCCAAAAATAAAAAAAAAAAAGTAAATTTCCTGAGACCTCCTCAGCCATGCTGAACTGTGAGTCAGTTAAATTTCTTTTCTTTATAAATTACTCAATCTCAGGCAGTTCTTTACAGCAGTGTGAAAACGGACTCATACACCATATTGCTGTGAAAATTAAATGAAATGACGAATGATAAGGTATTTTTGAAAGGAGAAAAGCACAGCAAATTATTGTTTCCTACACTAGTTAGGTCACTAGTAACAGTCTCTTGCTTGTCTTGGAATGGATAGTCATTCAGATGGAGACGATTAGTCAGGCTCAAGGTAGAGACACTTTGAGTTGGAAGATTCTGACCTATCGGCATTTCTCCATTTGAGATAGTTCCAAAGACAAATAATTACAGAAACCACAAACTCAAGGGTCTTCTGAGCCATAAATGAAATATCATTCTTGGAATCAGCAACATGGAATGTGTTCATTACTACTGAGATGTGGAAACATGTCACGGCATTGACGGAGCTTTATTCATTCAGACCTCCTCACTTGGACTTTGTGATATTCCAACGCAGAGATTTAGTCTTTCTATAGAATTGTCTCATTAAAAGGTGTGTTTCCTTTTTTCGCTCTTTCTTTATGGTAAAAATACACAGAATTAAAATTAACCTTCTGGCCGGGTGCAGTGGCTCACGCCTGTAATCCCAGCACTTTAGGAGGCCATGGTGGGCAGATCACCTGAGGTCAGGAGTTCGAGACAAGCCTGGTCAACATGGCGAAACCCCATTTCTACCAAAAATACAAAAAATTAGCCAGGCATGGCAGCGCGTACCTGTCATCCCAGCTACTCGGGAGGCTGAGGGGAGAGAATCGCTAGAACCCGGGAGGCGGAGGCTGCAGTGAGCCATGATCAGGCCACCGCACTCCAGCCTGGGCAACAGAGCGAGACTCCGTCTCAAAAATAAAATAAAATAAAATAAAATAAAATAAACTTTCTTAACCACTTTTATGTGTACAGTTGAGTATGTTCACATTATTGTGCAACAGATCTTTATAACGTTTTCATCTTGCAACTGTTAAACTATATATCACTAGATGCTACTTCCCCTTCTCCCTTCCCTCTGGCCATTGTTAACCACCCTTCTACTTTCTATTTCTATAATTTTGACTATGTTAGATACTTCAGAGTTAAAGTAGATTAATTACAGTATCTGTTCTTCTGCAGCTGGCTTCTTGTGTTTAGCATAATGTCTTTGAAATTCTTCCATGTTGTAGCATGTGACAGGATTTTTTTCTTTTTAAGACTGCATAACAGTCTGTTGTATGTATATACTATATTTTCTTTATCCATCCATTTTTGATGGGAATCTAGGTTGCTTCCACCTGTTGGCTGTTGTGAATAATGCTGTACTGAACATGGATATACAAATATCTTTCTGATATTCTGTTTTGAATTCATCTAGATATAAACCTGGAAGTGGGATTGCTGGATCATACGGTAACTCAATTTTCAATTTTATGAGAAACTTCCATATTTTTTTTCTGTCTTGTATTTCCACTAACAGTGCATAAGGGTTCCAACTTCTTCACATCCTTGCTGACACTTATTGTTTTCCATTCTTTTGACAGTGGCCATTCTGATGGAAGAGGTGATAACACATTATGGTTTTGATTTGTATTTCCCTAATGATTAGTCCTATTGATCATCTTTTCATGTGCTTATTGGCCATTCATATCTTCTTTGGAGAAATGTCTGTTTAAGTCCTTTGCCCATTTTAAATTGTCTTATTTGTTTGTTGTTGTTATTGTTGTTGAGTTGTAGAAATTTCTTATATATTCTGCGTATCAATCCCTTATCAGATAAACAATTTGCAATTATTTCCTCCCATTCCATAGGTTGCCTTTCCACTCTGTTGATTCTTTCTTTTGATGCACAAAAGTTTTTGAGTTTGGCGTAGTCTTATTTGCCAATTTTTGTTTCTGTTTCCTGTGCTTTGGGTGTCATATATAAGAAATCATTGCCAAATCCAATGTCCTGAAGCTTTTCTCTTGTGTTTTCTTCTAGGAGTGTAATAGTTTCAGGTCTTACATTTGGGTCTTTGATTCCTTTTGAGTTGATTTTCATATCTGCTGCAAGGGAAAAGTCCAACTTCATTCTTTTGCAGGTGGATATCTGGGTTTTCCAACACCATTTTTTGAAGAGACTATCCTTTCTTCACTCTGTAGTCTTGGCACTCTTGTTGTAGATTATTTGGCCATAAATGCAGGGGTTCATCTCTTGGCACACTGTTCCTGCCATTGATCTATATATCGATCTTTATGCCAGTACCACTACTGTTGCTTTGTAGTATGTTTTGAAATCAGGGAGTGTGAGGCCTCCAACTTTGTTCTTTTTAAAGATCATTTGGGCTATTTGGGATCCCTTGTAATTCCATATATATTTCAGTATTTTTTTCCAATTTCTGCAACAAGTGCAGTTGGGACTTTGACAGGGATTGCATTGAATGTGTAGATTGCTTTGGGTAATACAGACATTTTAACAATATTAAGCCTTCCAATCAAAGGGCATTGGATGTTTTTCCATTTATTTGTGTCCTCTTTGATTTCTTTCACCAATGTTTGGTACTTTTCCATGTACAAGTCTTTCATCTTTGTGGTTAAGCTTATTCCTGAGTATTTTATACTTTTTGATACTATAGTAAATGAACTTGTTTTCTTAAAAATTTCCCTTTTCAATTGGTCATTGATAGTGTATAGGAACACAATTGATTTTTGAGTGTTGATTTTGTATCCTGAAATTTTGCTAATTTTGTTTATTCATTCTAGCAGTTTTTTAGTAGGATCTTTAGGGTTTTCCACACATAAGATTGTGTCATTTGCAAATAGAAATAATTTTAAGTCTTCTTTTCTAGTTCGTATGTCTTTAATTTCTTTTTCTTTTCTGATTGTTCTGGCTAGAACTTCCAGTATTATGTCAAATAATAATGGTGAGAATGGGCATCCTTGCCTGGTTCCTGATCTTAGAGGAAAAGCTTTCAGTGTTTCTCCACTGGGTATGATGTCTGTTGTGGGTTTTCCATGTATGACTTTTACTATGTTGTGGTAGTTTCTTTCTATTCTTAGTTTGTTTGGTGTTTTTTATCATGAAAGGGGATTGAATGTTGTCAAATACTTTTTCCTCATCCATTGAGATGATCACGTGGTTTTATTCCTCCATTTTGTTACACTGATTTTCATATGTTGAACCATCCTTGCATTCTAGGTATAAATCCCAACTCATCATGATATATGATCCCTTTAACATGCTGTTGAATTTGGTTTGGTAGTATTTTGTTTAGGATTTTTGAATCAATATTAATCAGGGGTATTATCTGTAGTGTTTTTTTCTTGCTGTGTCTTTGTCTGGTTTTGGTATCAAGGTAATTCTGGCCTCATAGAATAAGTTTGAGGGTGTTCTCTCCTCTTCGATTCTTTGCAAGAGTTTGAGAAGAACTGGTGTTAGTTCTTTAAATGTTTGATAGAATTCTCTAGTGAATCCATCTGGTCCTGGGCTTTTCTTTGTTGGGAGCTGTTTGATTACAGCTTCGATCTCCTCACTAGTTATAGATCTGCTCAGATTTCCTATTTCATTATGACTTAATCTTAGTTGGCTATGTGTTTCCATTAATTTATTAATTTCTTCTAGGTTATCCATTTTTTTTGGTATTTTTAAGTCTTTAAAGTCACGTATTAACAAGGTATATATGAACATTTTATGCCAAATATAATTATCATAATGGTTTCAAAAGGATTGTTGAATGAAATGGAGTGTAAGCAGTTTTGAATAGAATTAAAGGCAATTTGAATGCTGCAAATCATTGTAAGCACCTTATTTTAAAATAAAGTTTAATTTTCACTTCAAAATAATGTTTCCATGATTAGAAAAACAATTAGAAAAAACAATGAAAATTTATATGGAATCGAAACCAAACACATTCCCAGAAAATACTGTGAACATTTTTCTTATTTTCTTTCTAACTTCTTAAGTGTGTGGCTTATAATCACTCATTTATTTATCAAGCACTTAGGCTGCACCAAGGAGTAAAAGGGATACAATTATTACAAACCACCTGTTTACTTAAGTCATGCCCCTGCAGATATTTATGAAGGGAAGACTGTTCTTGGCAAGAAGAAAATGGCATGTCACTAATCGCTTTTACTCAAATTGTTGAGTTGTCTGCAAATTCTATGGCCTTCTGGCCTGCCTTGCCGCATTCCCCATTCTGCCTGCAGAATCTCATTGCATTTTCCTCTTTTTCCATTTTGGCCTCCTTGGGAACCAAGTGAAGGAAAGGCCAATTCCTGTGTTTGTAACAATTAGTCTGGTTTTTGGTTGTAATGAGAAGACCCAGCAGGTGTTTCACAAAAACCGGGGCCAGAAACACGGGGTTTGTTGATTTTTGCCTTGGCATAGGAAAGCTAACCACCAACAGCTATGGTAAGGAGCAGCTCCAGGGGCCGACACCCCCAAAGGGGGAAGTGATTGGCAGTGCTTCATTCTTCAGCTCACAGAGAAAAGAGCCTGGCTTGAAACCTGGGTCCCAGCTGCCAAAAAGTTAAGGTGACACTCCCTGAGTGCTATTTGCAGTGGGAACTTCAGCTCCCTCCCACTCAAGCCACAAAGGGGTAATGACTGAAATCTACTTCACTGTAGGAAGGGAGATGTTGAACTGAGATTTGTCTGTGGCTAGGCCAGCAGCCATCACATACTGTATGTCAGGCAAGAAGCCTATTGCTTAAAAAGCCTCTAGAAGGCTCCTCACCAACACAGTGGAACTAATCTCCAGGCTTCTGATACTAGAGATTATGTTCTTCTTCCCCAGGTTCTTTGGACATTCGAATCTCTAAATGATCAGGAAGCTGAACCTCCAATGTTCCCCAGAGCTACTTCCCAGCTCCCACAGATAAAACCCTCTAAGCTTCAGAAAAGGAGTGTGACTCTGTGGTTGCTACTGGGTTGATGCAGAGAACACAGAGCAACTGCACGGCAGTTTCTCTTGTGTCTGGTGGATAGCTGAGCATGGGGAAAGATCAAGGGCATGGGGGCTGCTGAACTTCAGTTCCAGTTCCAGTTCCTGGCTGTGTGACCTCAGGCAAGTTATTTGACCTCTCTGAATATATAAAATGGGAATGGCAGAGCTTCTGTATCACAGGAGTAGACAAGACAATATGTAGAAAGCACTTACATCGACAGGTCATCGAAAGTCAGTTTTCTCCCTGGGGATGTGAGCAGCCACTTTGAAAGAGGGTTACTTAATGGCATAGTGCCGTGTGCTCTTCCTTTCTGTTTCTTTGCTTGGCATTACCCGATGATTAATTTTGAAGAGTTACTGGAACAATTACAATTCAACTTGGTCAAAAAAGTTCTCACAAATAGAAGCTGACTGTCATTTATTCAGTCAGTTCCTGTTGGCTGAGTGTTGGCTCTAGGACTGGCACCAGGCACTGGAATTAAACATTCTGGACTCCAGAGGGCCATGTAAATGCTTCCTGAAGGATGCAGAGGAAGATTCGAACTGGAAGAAAACCCTAAAATGTGAGTAGGAATTGATCAGGCCAAGAAAACAGGCAAAGGGCGCTCCTGTTTGGGGGAATGTTGAATGCCAGGGCAGCGACGGGAGCAGGGCAAGGTGTGTGAGCAAAGTGGAGCTCTCTCTGCTGGGAGCCAGTGGTGTCTGCAGGTCATGTGCCAGGGGCAGGTGAGTGCAGAGGAGATGTCATTGGCACAGTGTGCCCTGGAACTGGTGCTCATTGCAGATGCTTGCAATTCCCTCCTCCCTTCCTTTCTTTAAGTCAAGGCTTAATCTAGAACTGAGCAACCGAAAGCCATCTAAGGGTTTGGAGCAGAGAAGCAATGATACTGCCTGCTTTTGTGAAACATGACTCCAGGGATGCTGTAGATAATTGAACTGGAGGGTGGAGATAGGCCATGGGGAGACCAGTCAGCAGGCTGATGTCCAGGTGGGAGAGGACAAGGGCTTGGACCAGGAGAGTGACAGTGGGGATGGAGGGGACCAAGTTAGAGCCATCTTCAGAGATAGAACTCCCTGAATGTGGGGATCCAGGAGAAGGAAGGCAGTGAGGAGGATGAAGCAAGTTGTTTAGGCATCACCTAGCATAAGCAGAAGGGAGGTGTTTGATGTTATTGTTCATGAAGATAGAGAATAGAGGAGGAGGAGGAGGAGGAGGGGTAAAAGAAGTGTAGCTTCATGGGAAACTGCAGGTTTTGTAGGAAGTGGCTTTTGCATACCTTCCAGTTTCCTCTGGCCCTTCACATCCCACCTTGCACCATCCACGGTTAAGCCCAGATGGACATTCATTCATTCCCTCCTCCACGCACTGGCCCTCCACCAGCTTCCAAAGGGCTCACATTGCATGTGCATGAGGGTGCTCCGCTGGGCACTGCTAAGTGTGTGTGGCACTTACACTGTCAGAGAAAAGCTCCGAGAAAGGCAGTTTTACTGAAAACTGTTAAGGGACATTCCAGGCCCATTACTGCAGCAAGCATAAAGTTGGAGATTCATTGAGCTGACAAGGACACTCTAGAGCAGGAGTAGCCAACTTTGACTCACATGCCTACTGGGCCTGCTCCTTGCTTTTTTAAATAAAGCTTTACTGGAACACAATCATGCATATCTGTTTACACATTGTCTATGGCTGCTTCTACACTAGAACGGCAGAGCTGTGAGAGCAACAGAAATTTCATGGCTAGCTTAGCTGAGACTATTTAGCCGCCTAGCCCTTTAAGAAAAATGTTGACCTGCTCTAGTGTGCTGCCATCTCTGGTGTGAATGGGTGTTTGATGGTGATTGAGGGACCTTGGCGCTCTTTGCCGAAAAGCCCTCCATGCCTAAGAATCAAGTTCAGGATCCTTAGCTTGCTGTCCGAGGCTCTCCTGGGATGTGAAGCAGACATGCTCCACATCATTGCATAAAACCTTGGTGTAAAACATCAAGATCCATCAAATGACTTTAAAACATCCATTGCATTTAGTTCTTGTGCCTTGAATTTGATGCAGTAGTTCCATTGATTGAAATCTATTCTAAGGGAAGAATCCAAGCGACAGAGGAACACTTTGTTCCCTGGCCTGGCTATACCCACTTGTCTGAACTAATTTTTTTTTTTTTTTTTTTTTGAGACAGAGTCATATTCTGTCACCCAGGCTGGAGTGCAGTGGTGCAATCTCGGCTCACTGCAACTTCTGCCTCCTGGGTTTAAGTGATTCTCCTCTCTCAGTCTCCCGAGTAGCTTGGATTACAGGTGCCTGCCACCATGCCCAGCTAATTTTTGTATTTTTAGTGGAGACCGGGTTTCACCATGTTGGCCAGGCTGGTCTTGAACTCCTTACCTCAAGTGATCCGCCTGCCTTGGCCTCTTAAAGAGCTGGGATTACAGGCGTGAGCCACTGCGCCTGGCCTGGACTAAGTTTTTTAAAGGCATCACTCCTCACACACACTCCACAAATACACACAAACTGTGTAAGGGACTCACAAATGCGGAAAGTCTTAGGGAGAAAAATTAAAGCAAGATCAAGAGGCCCAGAGTGCTGAGGACCATTGTCCAGATAGTGTGATGGGGACACCTTGTCTCAGGGTCAGCGCTCCTCTTGCCAGAGTCACCTCACTCACCTCCCCCTTATCACAGCTACTGCGGGTCCTGCCTTTATGTTTTATTTGTTTTTTTGTTTATTTATTTATTTATTTTTGAGACTGAGTCTCATTCTGTCACCCAGGCTGGAGTGCAGTAGTACCATCTCAGCTCACTGCAACCTTTGCTTCCCGGGTTCAAGCGATTCTCGTGCCTCAGCCTCCCGAGTAGCTGAGTTTACAGGCATGCGCTACCTGCCTGGCTAATTTTTTTGTGTTTTTAGTAGAGACAGGGTTTCACCATGTTGCTCAGGCTGGTCTTGAACTCCTGACCTCAAGTGATCTGCCCACCTTGGCCTCCCACAGTGCTGGGATTACAGGTGTGAGCCACTTTGCCCAGCCCCTGCCTTTATTTAAAATGTTGACATTTTGTTTGTGATAAAGTTTTTTTTTCATTCATTTTATTTTTTTAAACGATTGCATTAATTATTATTTATCTTGATAACTGAGTTTTCAGTATTCCCTTTAATTTTGATTCCCAGGCAACTGCCTCAGTCACTTCATCCCAGTCTCAGCTCTGGGAGGAGCAACTGAGGAAGTAGAGAAAATGGAAAGAGCACTGTGTCAAGGAGGCCAGGGGAAAAAGATTTGCCCAAAAGAAGGCTAATGTGACAGGATGAACATCAAAAATGTGACACTAAGTGAGAGAAGCCAGATACAAAAAGTCATATACCATATGATCCCATTTTTATGAAATGTTCAGAAAAGGCAAGTCCATAATCTAGAGAGGCAGAACATAGATCAGTGGTTGCCAGGGGCTGAGGTCTCATTTTGAGATGATGGCAACACTCCAAAATTAGATTGCCATCATGGTTGCATACTGCTATGAGGGTACTCTTAAAGTGAGTGCATTTTATGGCACATAAGTCACACTTCAAGTTAAAAAGAAAGAAGGCTGAGTAAGGCGAGGATTGGGAATTAAGCATTGAATGAGTAAATAAATGAGTGAGTGACTCAAAGACAGGCAGTATTTCTAAACAAGAGAGTACCGCAGGATTCGAGAGTGGGAAGAATTAAGTCTAGAGGATCCGGTTGTTCCTTAGCAAGCCCAAGGGGGAGCAGTGGGCCACGCAGCCTCCTGATACTTACCAGGGTAGAAATCCCAGACTAGACTCCTTTTTGGAACATGAAAGATCAATACACATCAAGAGACTTAAAAGTGTGCACTGCCTGTTGTTTCTGTGCATTGCCTTTTGATACCATAATTCCATTTCTCGAAAGCTATGCTAAGGATAGAATCCGGATGATGGAAGAATGATTTACCCATATGTGCTCACTACAGAGCTGTGTGTAGTATTGGAAAAAGGGAGACAACCCAAATGACCAACTGGTTAAATGAAATATGGCCGAGTAACAGATAGAATGTTAAACAGCCACCTAAAATGATGCTAATGTTGAGGAAAAGTACACTGGAATGGAAACTGGAAAAAGCAGGACAACAAAGGATGAAGAAAATATTGAAACCACCACAAGGAATTGTGTGTGTAGCATAAACACCCAATAGTAGCACAGCCACAGTGTTATGAAAGAGCGATGGGCTTATGGATTGGTTGGATTTTACTCTGTGATAAGTGCTTTCAGCACTGTGATCAGACATTTGGTACACTACCACTTTTCAAAGTCTGTGACTTAGTTATCCTTTTCTTGGTCAATTTCACAAATGAGGAAACTGAGGCTCAGGTTTAAGGAAATGTGTACGGGGTCACACAATTTGCAAGTGATGGAACCCAAGCCCAAAGGGGTGGAACTGGGCCTTCTCAAGTGTAGTTTAGTCAGGGTTCTCCAGGGAGACAGAATATGTGTTATAATCTATCTATATACACAGGACATGGACAGCTAACTAGCTAGATGGATGGATTGATGGGATTTATTATGGGAATTGGCTCACATGATTATGGAGGCTGAGAAGTCCCATGACAGGCCATCTGCAAGCTGGAGACCCTGGGATGCTGGCAGCACGGCTCAGTCCAAATCCAGAAGCCTCAGCACCAGGAAAGCCAATGGTAATTCTCAGTCTGATGCCAAAGGCCTGAGAACCAGAGCAGTGGGTGGGGCACTGGTGCGAGTCCTGAAGTCCAAAGGTCAGGGAGCTTGGAGTTCTGATGTTCAAGAACAGGAGAAGAAGAGTATCCTGGCTCCAGGAGAGAGAAAACAAACAAACAAACAAACAAACAAACAAAAAAACCTGCCTTTTTTTTCTGCCCATTTTGTTTGATCCAGACCACAGTCAATTGGATGGTGCCTGCCCCCCTGGAGGGCAGATCTGCCCCCTTCAGTCCACAGACTCCCACACCAGTCTCCTCCAGAAAAACCCTCACAGACACACCCCAAAGTGAGGCTTGACCAACTCTCTAGGGATTCTTTAATTCAGGCACCTGAAATTAACCATCACACCCAGGATCCAGCAGGCATCCCTCCAGCCAGCCCCTGAGGTGGGATTCATTGCCCTTATTCCACCCTAGAGATGCAGAAGGTGAAGGCTGGAATGGTTCAGTTATGGCTCAGCGCCAAGCAACCAGCATTGAGGGGAGCTGGGACGCCTGTGGGTGGCCTGGGATGAGCTCCCGAACATCTTACATCCCGCAAGAGGACGGAGCATCCCTGATCTGAGAGTGAACAGAAGGCCTGGCACCAGGCCAAGGGCATCATCAAGGGAAAGAGGACTTCGCTCTGCTTCTGTTGAGAAGTGTTCTTTGTACCCAACGGTACAAAGACCAGGGATTTTGGTGACACAGCAGCCCGAGCCCAGCCTGGGTGCCTAGGATGCAGCTTAGCAGGTCAACTCTCAGTACTGCCAGGACTTCCCCCTCGGAAACCTGCGGACTGGCAGTGTTCTACCAGGAGGGGGCCAACTCGACAAAAGCAGAGAGGGTGAAACATCCTGCACCAGATCATTTCAGACATCAGCGATGGATTGGTTGATTAGCAGTGTTTTTGCTGAGACTGATGGTGGACTCCCTGCCCGAGATATCCTGGATTCCTTCAGGTCAAAAGTCAGCAGCTACACTGGAGCTTTCCTGACCCCCATGTCCAGGTACAAAGAAAACCCATCACCTGAGAGCCAATGGCCTCCAGAGCTAGTGTGGCAGAGGGGCTTGGCTCACGTGTCATCCTGCTTCTTTCTTGCTGTGTGACTTTGGGCTAGTAGCTTCACCTCTCTGAGCCTTGATTCCCCCACAGATGATCAAACATTTCTAGTGCCAGATGCTGTTCTAGTAACTGTGTACCTACTGCTTCAATCCTCATAACACTCCTATGAGGCTGGCATCATTGTCTGTAGACCTGTTTACAGAAGAGGCCACAGAAGCCCCATGAGGGAAAGGGATTTGCCTCATGTCACAGTGAACAAGGGGAGGAGACAGGATCGGAACTCAGGGAGCCTGGGCCTGGGTCCTGCACTGCTCACAACAGGCTCCAACTGCCCTGGTATGAAGACAAGGGCTGTAAGAATGAAGGCACACAAAATGCCAAGTGAGAGCTCTGGCCACGGTCCCTCTCACCATCTCCGAAGGCAAACCCCGCCGCTGTGGCCTTGGCTTTGCCGGAAGCTGATTCCATGCTGCTCCCCCAAGGGACCCCGAAGCTGCAGGTGTGCCAGGACATTCCTGGCCGACAAGTGCGGGGTCACAGGAGGGCTTGAGAGCATGTCTCTGTGTCCATCAGCTCCGTGTGTGTGTGTGCTCATGTACAGGGTTTAATTAATGAAATGATGAAAACCTGGAAAAATATGTATTGCATGTATGCTTCAGTTTGACTCCATACTTTTCTTATTTCTTTTGAGTCATGAAATAGTAATAGCTTTCCAGATCTGTTACTTTTCTTCTTTTGATTCCCCCAAGGGGATGTAGGAAGCCGATCCAGTAGGGGATGTTCTGTGGTGTGTATGTCAGGACTGGCTCAGATCAGGGTAGATTGGTGAGTGTTGGGGTGCTGCCAAGGGGAGAGAGTCCGTAAGAGAAAAACATCCCCAGGGACAGAGTAGGGGAAAAGGGGCGGGCGGGGGAAGCCCTTGAAAAGGGCGGAAATCTCTGCGGGGAGGAAGGGCTTGGGATGACATGGGTCCTGGGGCTTAAGGACACAGGGTCCATGTGGTTCTTCAAGGGAACAGTTTTGGCGGCCCTCGCGCTGGATTTCAGACACCACCACCGGGATGACAGCCCACAAGCACAGCCAGACCCGTTTCCCACCTCAGCGTCGCCAGCCCTACCCAGGTCGGCCAGGCAGCTGCAGGTGTTGCTGAGTGACTGGGTAAGCGGGCGAGTGCAGAGAGCTTGCTCACTGAAACAGAGAGTGGCTGTATTGGGGTAACTAACACGGAAGTCTGCCCCTTAGACATGGAGCAAGGCTTCAGCAACACAGCTGCTTGTCCAACATACATATTTTAAGCGGGCCGGATGCTCAGAGGAAGCCAGGCGGGGATATCTTAGTCCAGTGCTTATAAAACACGGTTCCTCATCCGGAAGATTTCTGGGTAGATATTGAAGATTCCTTGGAAAAGGCAAGACTGAGGCTAAGTTTTGAGGGGTGAGCGTGTTCGCAGAAGCAGAGCCGGTGGAAGAGGGTGTTCTAGATTCCTGCTTCGGCTGCCAGGAAGCCATCTGAGTCAGAAGGAAGCCGTCTGGGAGTAGATAGACGAGCCTCCAGCGGAGACAGGAAGGTGGGAAGCAGCCGGGCTGATAGACAGTGGGGGTGACATACCGAAGCTCTAACTTACTTATGCCATCTGTTGCAAGACAAACAACCTTAGCTCTTTCCTGTAACACAATCCCACATAACACACTCGAGCGAGTGATAATGTCATTAAGAGCAGAAATCTGATTTTCATGGAGCCCTGGACAAAAGGAGGAAATTGAGTTAGACCCTCAGAGACTCCTCAGCATGTGAAAGGGATGAGGGAGGAGACTGCGCATAGGTGGGGTTTTGGGGAGGACTAAGGTTTAGTGAACAGCTCAGCAGTGCCCGACTTTACGTGCATCTTTTCAATTGCAGCACTCGACCTGCAAAGAGAGACTCAAATTTTTCTTTATAAAAAAAGAATTGGTGACTCAGCTTCATTACATAACTTGCCCGAGGTCATGGCTAGGTCATCAGAACTGCAGCCTCACCATGCCATTGAAGCCAAAGTTCACTATCTTCCCACAAGATACTTCCTGGAGAGTTTTGAAAGAGGATAAGCATCACCTGTCCAGCAGGGTGTGAGAGCTGCATGGGCTGGGTAATGACAGTAGCTACACAGGTCCCCTGTCGACCATGGCCAGGGACCGTGTGCACGAAGAACTTGGCATGGCTTGTCTCCTGTGATCCTTGGATTAGTTTACTATTAGTAGCCTTGACCTGGTATAAGCATCATCTTTTATGTGGGCCAAATTGGGTCTCCTTGCTTCCACTTTGTCACCATTCCCCCATTCTCCCCAACCCTGACAGCCCAGCAGCCCACAGCTACCACAGAAATCTTTGTAAAGAGCTCCTCTGATCATCCTCCAAACCCTTTGCCCAAATATGGAGACCATCTAGATTTCCCATGGCTCTTAGGCTGCAGTCCCACATCCCTAACCTCGTCACAAGGCAGGCCTTGACAAGCCCACCACACCAGTCTCTCAAACCCTCACACACAAGCTCTTTCCAGCCCTGGCCCTTGCTGCTCCTTCTGCCTGGACCCCACCCAACCCACAATCCCACATCTACACGTGTCCAATTAGTCCCCACTCTTCCCATCACATCAGAATTTCCGAATATTGCCTCTCCCATCACCTTACACCACTTTCTAGAGTTTGCCATAATGGTACCTGAACATCAATTTAAGTGTGTGTTTCATTAGTCTGATGCCCCACTTGGTGTGAGGAGCTGGAGGTGGGACTTTTCCCACCTTGTTGGCTCTGGGTCCATAATGCCTAGAATAGGATGGGCCTGACACAAGGTAGGTGCTCAATATACACCATCAAATGAATAAGTGAATGCATGAATGAGTGAAGCTAAAACAAACATGCTGCCTCCTTTCCAGCACCCTGTTTTGCCTCTGTCAGAGCACAAATAACAATAGGCACAAATAACAATATGCGGGAATGTTCTTTTTATGCCTGTGACCTCTTGGTGACCCTCATTCCCAGTGCATTCCCAGGGGACAGTGGCTAAATCTTAATCGCCACAGTATTTACAGTGCTCAGGATTGAGAATGGAGTCAGTCTCAGGACATGGCACATTCTTCTCCAGCTCTGCTAACCAGCCGCTTCACTCTGAGTCTCGTTTCCCGATTTCCACAAGGTGGGAGTTCTGCAACAGGAATCCTCCTGCCCCTTCCTGGCTAGGACTAACTTTCCAGAACTTCATAATCAGAAACATTCACTCTTTTCTGTTTAAGAATAAAATAGATTTGGGGGATGCCCTCTAGCATCCTACTGTGCCCATTAAGATGATGCTTTGGAAGCCCATCAAAGACTCATCTTCTGACTACAGAGCTGTCTTGGGCTGCCCAGGAGCAGAGAGGCCTCCTTACTCACGCGGGAGAACACACAATGCATCTCATTGATCTAAAGCTGGTCTGGGAATTGCAAGCCAATTAGATTGGATCAGTAAATAATGCAGCCTGTTTTCAAACTGTGTGGCGCTTTCATGCAATTAGGCTTTGCCAGGAATGAAAGGTCATGGGCCAGTCTGTTGGCCATGCAAACAATTGAATAATGAAAACTCTGATCATTACAGTGCTGATTACTAAAGCTGGGCTTCTCTTATATGAGTGAAACTTTATCCCTATGTGTCTAATGTTGGAAGAAATCAGAGGGAGGGAATGGCATGGGTGAGAGTGCTAAATCTGGACTGTCTGCAGAGTGACGTGCTCATCCGAGCACTCTTGGTCCCTGGTGCCAGTCCTTTGGAAGGCCTCTGCTTAGCTGATGTTACAAACCAGTAACACAAATGGAATCCCAGCTCCTCAGTCTAAGCCCCCTAAAAGGCAGGGCCACTCACTTTTCTGCTCCTGACATGATAGAAAGCAGAGGCATGCATCTGAGGTTGAGTTCTCTGCAGCTAACTTCTTAGTTTTGGGGCTGATCATGACCTCTGCTGAGGGCTGCTCTCAGGCGCCATGCCATCACACATGCAAAGCGGCCTGGTGGGGTCTAGAACATAAGAGGGTCTTGATAGGAAGAATCCCGTCATTTCCTGGATTTGGACCAGAAAGATGGGAAAGGCCTTAGCATCTAGGTTAGAGTTTCTCAAAACACAAAAGCCAGGATGACTTTTGGTTGGTTGTGAATGAGCACGTTTTTGTTTTTGTATTTAGAGGAGCTTTACAATAGGTTCACAGAAAAACTTATCCCCCTGTCTAATGGAAACTTTGTTCCCTTTGATAGACATGAACATGTTTTGGGTATTCATATATATGCATGTGTTTTTATGTATATATTTTACTGTTAGATTTCATGCATATCATTACTTAAGATAGTGATTACTTTAAACAGCGCCACACCTTGCAACTGCCCAAAGGGCTTTTAAAAAAAATTCTCTCTGCCAGGCGCGGTGGCTTACACCTGTAATCCCAACACTTTGGGAGGCTGACGCAGGTAGATCACCTGAGGTCAGGAGTTCGAGACCATTCTGGCCAACTTGGTGTAACCCCATCTCAACTAAAAAAAGAAAAAAAAACCCAAAAATTTGCCAGACATGGTGGCGGGTGTCTGTAATCCCAGTTCCTTGGGAGGCTGAGGGCAGGAGAATCGCTTGAACCCGGGAGGTGGAGGTTGCAGTGAGATGAGATTGTGCCATTGCACTCCAGCCTAGGCGACAAGAGCAAAACTCCTCTCATCCACAGAGGAACCTGGCTGTGGGATTGTATACATTGTACATTTATACATTAATAAACAGCCAGAGTAAGGGCCCCTGGCTTAGGGCATAACCAAGTAAAAGGATAGCTAAGACTACCTAAAGCATCCCTGTCATCAAGGTGGCAAGCTGAGGCTGGAGTCTGAGAGACACTGAGAAGCCAATGGTTTGGTTGGAGACTGTGCATCGGGGTTGAGGCGGATTGGTGCTTGATGAAATTCAGATGTCCTGCCCCACCTCAGATCCATTAAATCAGAATTCCAAGAGTTGAGCCTAGAAAATCTATGTCCTCCTCTGCCCAGTAGAGGAGACCGGGCAGATGTCAGCCAGCTGAGGATGTCATCCGTCAATCGGACTTGGATAACTGGAAGGGATTGGGCTGAAGCTTCACCCCAGGGCAGTGAGAAGCACAAAGGCTGCAGTGCTGGGAGCACTGGGTGTGCTGTGGGAGAAGCTCTGTGATTAGTGCTTCAGACTTTGAAGGCTGGAAGGGATTAAGCTGAAGCTTCACCCCAGGGTGGTGAGGGGCACAGAGACTGCAGTGCTGGGTGTGCTGTGGGGGAAGCTCTGTGATTAGTGCTTGGGAGGCAACGCTTCTCTGAGCTCATCCAGCAGGTTCCCTAGGACGGGAAGGAGGCAGAGGCAGCCCCTGACCTAATGCCAGGGTGCCTTTGGTAGAAGTGTTCCCTGGGCTGCCTCTTGCAGGAAGTTTCAGTTAAGACAGACTGCAGAATGGTGAGTAACTGCCCGCTTCCTAGAAGGCACCATGACTTATGGATATGAAAAGTCTCTGCAGTTTACAAGTCTCTGCTGGGTGCTGGGTATGACGTCCATGCATTATCATTGGTCCCTATGCAGGGATAATGTTGTCCTTCCCGTGATGCAGGTAGGGAAGCCGAGCTCAGAGAGGTTAACCCAGTCACCTGAGCTCACACAGCTGGCTGGGGGCAGACCGAGGGTTGGAACCTGGGCCATTGTGGGTGCCAAGACCTTGTTCTTCCTTCTTAAACCAAATGAGGAGCCAGGAGGAGAGTCTGAGTCTTAGGACATCCAACTCCACTTTTCAACCACTGAATTCTGCTGCTGCATTTGCATTTATGGGTTTTTCTCATGAAAAGGGAGTCACGTTACTCACAGTCACTTCTTTACCCAAGTTGTCAAATCCACGTCAGGACCAACCCACTGCGAAACTGCTTGGTCCTGTGGGGCCCCCAGTCAACCAGATGAGGGAGCTGAGGCCAGAGCGTCCTGGTGTGGCAGCTTGAAGGGGCTGCTTGGGCAGCTGGGTTCCTGGTCAAAGCAGCAGAAACCCTCTTGGAGGGGCCCAGGCAGAAAGGGAATTTAATGGGAGGCTCGTGAGCAAATCAACAGGGAGGCTGCAGATCCAGGCTCTGGAAGTGTGCAGAAAACAGCCTGGAAGAGAGGTGGGTTCATGGACACAACAGATGGAAGAAATAAAGCCTGGTGTTCCATAGATCAGCAGGGTAACTACAGTTATTAATCAACCGTACACTTCAAAATACCTACAAGAGGAGAATTTGAATGCTTCTAGTGTAAAGATAAAGATTTAAGGTGATGGCTGTCCTAATTACCCTGATTTTGATTATACGAATGTATCAGCTTGTCACATGTACCTCCCAAATGTGTACATCTAATATGTATCAATTAAAAAAATGCCTGGGTAGGCAGTTCTACCCCTACTACCAAAGGACACTCAGCCCCAATGACCCAGACTCAGTAGGCTGCCAACACTGCAACAGAAGCTGCCACCACTGCGATAGAAGCTCCATGGCACCACCGCACCACCAAGAGGAGAAGTCAACCTCACTGAAGATGCCAGGAGGTTGTAGGAAATTGACTGTTGGCTCTGGCAAGATGTGGATTGTTGATGAGCTCATTCAGAGCAATTTTAATGGTGCAGTGCTGAGGGGAGAATGGAAGCTGCAAAGTGAGTTCTCTTTGGGATCGTTTTGCTGTAACAGGGAGCAGGGAAATGGGGTGGTTAACAGGAGGTGACGGGATCAAAGACACATTTTTTTCTAAAATAAGGTAAAATTACATAGCATAAAATTAACCATTTTAAAGTAAACAATTCAGCAGCATTTACTACATTCACGACCACCATTTCCATCCAGTTTCAGAACATTTTCATCACTCCCAAGGGCAACTCCTGCTTATCTGTGAGGCTGCTGCAGCCACTGCCCCTTCCCCTAGTCCCGGACCACCCCTGATCTGCCTTCTGTCTCCACGGATTTGCCAATTCTGGACATTTCATATAAATGAAATCATAAAAGATGTGGCTTTTTGCATCTGGGTTCTTTTTTTTTTTTTTTTTTTTTTCCCCTGAGACAGAGTCTCGCTGTGTCTCAGGCTGGAGTGCAGTGGCGAGATCTCAGCTCACTGCAACCTCTGCCTCCCGGGTTCAAGTGATTCTCCTGCCTCAGCCTCCCAAGTATCTGGGATTACAAGTGCCTGCTAGCATGCCCAGCTAATTTTTGTATTTTTAGTAGAGACAGGGTTTCACCATGTTGGCCAGGCTGGTCTCGAACACCCAACCTCAGGAGATCCACCCACCTCAGCCTCCCAAAGTGCTGGGATTACAGGCGCGAGCCATCGTGCCCAGCCTGTGTCTGGGTTCTTTCACCTGGCAGAATGTTTTCAAGGTGCATTCATGTTGTAGCCTGTATCAGCGCTTCACTTCTGTTTATTGCTGAGTAATTTTCCTCTATATGGATAGACCACATTTTGCTTATTCATTCATTCATTGGTGGACACATGGGCTGTTTCCAACTCTCCGCTGTTGTGAATATCATTGCTGTGGACATTCGTGCACAAGTTTTTCTTTGAGCAGCTGCTTTCAGTTCTCTTGGGCATCGACACAGTGGTGGAATTGCTGGGTCATGTGGTGATTTTATGTTTAGAGGAATGAAGAAACTATTTTCCACAGTGGCTAAACCATTTCACATTTCCTCTAGCAAAGAGAATCCTATACAAGGGTTCCAATTTCTCCACATCCTTGCAACAACTCTTAGTTTTTTTTTTGTTTTTTTTTTTTAACATTGGTGACACTAGGACTTTTTTGTACATAGCCTGGGGAGATCCAATACAGAGAAAGAAATTGATCATGCAGAAGGAGGAATGGGATCATTGCTGGGGGCAATGTTTTGGAAGGTGACGGGGACACAAGACCCTCAAAACGAGGGATGCTCCAGAATGGGGCATCTGCTTGGACGCTGGACTGCCCAAAGGAAAAAGAGAAAGATCTCTGACACCAAGGCCCTGGGGCTCACTCCAGTGAGCTCGCCCCCTCCTAGTGAGGGGGACTCCCACAGAGCAGCATAAATCGGGGATGGAGAGGAGAAGAGCAAGAGCGGAAGACTCTCTTCAAACCTCAACTCCCACCCACAGACGTGGTGCTTTTGGGCAAGTGGTATAACCTCTTGAACCTCAGTATCCTTGGCCTTTGAATAGAGATAACAAAGCCTCGGCAGGCTGCTCTAGGATTCAGTGAGGCTGTGCACAGCATGTGTCTGGCATTTAGTGGGTGCTTCCTAAATATAGGTCCCTTCCATCAACTCGTCCTTTAGGCTAGCTTGTGAATTACCAGATAGAAATGATAGCTTTGCCCTTCTTTGTGGCCTTGTTAATATCTGGACAATGTTGGGCACATAGTGCTCCATAAACATTTGAAAATAAATCAATAAACAAAAATAAAAATAATGATAAATAAAGAGATTTCCCAGCAATCGCAGCAGCAGCAAATATTACCGAGCACTTGCTCTGTGGCAGGCAATCAAAGGACAGCGCCTCCTTTGATCGGAACAACGTGACCTCGAGGTGAATACCCCTTGTCCCCACTTTGCAGGGGAGTGACTTGCCTGCTGTGGCACAGCTGGGGAGGGGCGGGCTGGGATTTGGGCCCAGATGTCTCACATCAATTCCAGTTAGTCATTATAGTATACTATCATCAACCTAAATAACAGAGGCTCTGTAAAAAGTATATGTTTATTTGGGGTTATTGCCTTGCAATGAGAATCCACATGCCATAGTACACTATGTGCATATTGGGGAAGGTAAAGGAAGACAAAGGTTTCTTAAAGGGAATAAAATAAGAGGATTACACAATTGTTTTAAAAATAAGTTACTGCACCTAAAAAAGGTGTCAAGAAAGAGGCTGGTTGACCATGTGAAGAAAGGGTGTGGGCACTAGCTGGATACTTAGGGAAGAATTGAACTTCCTGGGAAAGCATTTCCTTCACCCACAGGCAGCCTCTACCTCCCTGTTTTCATCTCCTTAAGCACAGTTGAGATCACCCTGGGCACAGGAGTGTCATCTTTCCAGGCTCTGGTGGTGTCAGATGTTGAAGGCTGGTTGATAGAGACATTTCACATAGATGTCTCCCAGGGATTGGGTGATCTTTCTGCTCCAGGCCACCACTTTGTCAACATCAGTGCACCAGGGAAACAGAACTAGCCATGACTAGTTTTCCCAACTGCTCTGAATCAGTGCCAAGGAATTGGAGTGAGCTTTTCCAGGTTCCTGAGAGAGTGCTGTCACCCAGGGCCTGAGCTTGTGCCTGAGCTGGCACAACCTCCCTTTCCCATGGTGCCCATCTTTCTGTGCTCCTCCCAGAGAACCAGCTGCCCTTCACTTCCCATGCCCTCACCTCTTTCACTGCACAGGTCCGAAGGAGGTTTTTCAGTCCGTGGCTGGATTTGGATCTTTCCCTGGGTTGCCCAGCAACACTCCCAGATCCTTCACCTGTTTCTGTCCCATCTCCCTGACACTCAGCCCTCCCTTTCTCTCAGGCTGCTGCAGAGTGTGAAGAGCTCGTATGTGTGCAGCCCTTTGAGCTAGGGAAAGAGGGCAACGAGGCACTGATAGAATTTAACAATGACAGTGACCATGAGCATAGCATTTTGCGACTGATGGTGCTCAGCTCTTTCCCTATAGCTGACTTTCCTGCCGCATGGACCGAGCAGCAAGAGCCAGCCTCTTGCCTTGCTCCTCTGGATGCAGGACTCCATCCACCTACTGCTTGGTTCCTGCTTTACTGCTCTTCCATGTCACTTACTTGATCCTCCCCTCAGACCAGGCAGGTGGGCCCTGAGCTGGGCACATCCTCATGTTAAAAAAGAACAGATCTGACCCCCCAGGGAGGTGAAGCTGAGGTGAATCCATTAGTCAGCAGTGGTTTTGCTGACACTCTTCTGCCTTCAGACTCCCAGTCCAGAATATGCTGACACACATCTGAGTATATTTGTAATAAGCTGCACTAGCCATCAATAGTTAACCATTAATCACTTATCAATATGGGCATTAGAAAATCTTTACAGTAACAGCTGGATGGAGTTTAATCATTAATGCTGTTTTCCTTGACAATGTCCCAGATTTACATCTGATTACACTGAGAGCCCATCTATATATGAAACGTATTCCATTTGCTCTTTAGACTAGAACAGGCAAGGGAAACCCCGGGAGACAGGTAAGTCACGCTCACAGACCTGGGTCTGCTTCAAAGAGGATTTCAAGAATTACCGAGATTATTACAGAACAGCAGGAATGAGAGATTTGAAAACTGAGGGATTTGAAATAAACTTTACAGGATTCTGGTGAAGATTAAGGGGGAATACACACATAAGGTGCTTAGTGTGGCATCTGACAAGTGCTAATCCAGAAAATGCAGTTGATTATGAGTGATTATGGCTACGGTAATTATTCCAGTGTCTGATAATCTGGTAATGATTGTCTCTTTCTCCTTTCTCACTCCACTCCCGTTATTCCTTCCTTTCTCCCTTTACCTCTCCCTGTCTTTCTCCTCTCCCTTCTTCCTCCTCCTCCCTCTCCTCCCCTCCTCTTTCTTCCTCTTTCTCTTCTTCCTTCTCTTTTTTCTTCTCTTCCTTCTCTTCTTTCCTTTTTTCTTTTCTCCCTCCATTCCTCCTCCTCTTTCTCCTCTCCTGCACCTTACTCCCTCTCTCTCTCTCCCCACCTTAAAGCTGCTCTATTTTTTATAATCATTTTCAATTTCCTGTTTGGGGATCCACTTTAGTTTCATGCCAAAATCAGCAGACAACCCTGAAAATTAAGAAAAATGTCACAGCCAAGTGTGAATCAGAGAACTGGGGGCCCTGCGTGTGTTGTGGGGTTCTCTGTCCAGAGCTGTTGGCCAGCGACTTGTAGGACGCACATGACTTTGCCCTGCAGGGCCACATCTTAGAGTGGACAGTGTCTGAGGCAGCGACCACAGGCACTTCAAGGAAGCGTGATCTCCAGCTTGCACGAACTGGGATTGTGAGAACAAGTCCACGTTCGCAGTTTGCCAACATTTGGGTACACTGACACTCATCGGTGTCTTCTCTTCACCTTGTTCCTTCTACTCAACTCCAGCTTCTGAATGAGGGTCTGCCTTCACGCTCTCTGGGCTCAGATCCAACCTCTGTGACAGGTTGGGTGAATGAAATTACTTTTTCGAGCTTTGGTTGCTTTCTTTCTAACATGGGCCTGGCATAGCATCAGACACAAGGTCTTATTAGCAGCAGCAAAAGCCATTTTCTAAATCTTTAATTCCAGATGCAGCCTAGGTAGGGGCCAGTCAGATTGCCTGGAGCAGAGTCCTCATACTCTGCTGCGCTGGATATTAACTTTGCAGCTGCTAGGTTGTGGGGAGGCCCTGCAGAAAGGGGTGTGGGCTGCCTAGGTTGCAGATGGGCATTCAGGGGACCTGGGGAGGTGGCTATTCACCAATGGGCACAGCAGCATTTTGATCTTTTAAAAACCAGTATGACTGCACCTGTGGGCCCCAGCAGAGCATTAGTCTTGAATAGCAGTCATTTTAGTATTGTTACTGAAGATGGGAAAGACAGGGACCTAGTATGTTCGGAGCTCTCACCATACGCAGAGGTTGTGCTTTATCTTATGGATTGTATTTATTATTTTATTTAAGCTTTAGAAAATTATTTTGAGGAAGTTTAGGGTTCTCTAGTCAAAGACCAAATGGGCCCCTCTCCTTTTTCTCTCTCTCTTTTTTTGAGACAGAGTCTTGCTTTGGTGCCCAGGCTGGAGTACGGTGATGCGATCTCAGCTCACTGCAACCCCCACCTCCCGGGTTCAAGTGAGTCTCCTGTCTCAGCCTCCTGAGTAGCTGGGATTACAGGTGTGTGCCACCATGTCTGGCTAATTTTTGTATTTTTGGTAGAGACGGGGTTTTGCAATATTGGTCAGGCTGGTCATGAACTCCTGACTCAGGTGATCCACCAGCCTTGGCCTCCCAAAGTGCTAGGATTACGGGTGTGAGCCATGGCGCCCGGCCCCTTTTTTCTTAAAACCGGTTTAAACACATCGTCCCTTCCATGAGGCGCTTATGAACAAGGAGCACCTTCTCTGTGTTCCACAGAGGCTATTCCTTGTGTTGCCTCTGGGGATGATGAGGCTCGCTTGGGTGCATTTAGCATTTGCTATGTGTTTCACATACATGAACTCATTTAATCCTCACAACAGCCAGCTGAGGTAGGTCCTGTTATTTCCTTCATTTGAAACCTTAAAATATGGAGGTACAGAGAGGTGAAGTAATTTTCCGCATCACACAGCTAGTAAGCTGTAGAGCTGGGATTTGAACCCATGGCTCCAGAGTCCATGCCTGGGGTACAAACTGTCTGTACAAGGCCTTGCACTGCACAGGCAGGCAGTTTCCCACTGTGACGTCCCAGGGACGACGAAAGTATCTTCAGTTCTGTAGTGATCTCTGAAGAGTGAGGCACACAGTGTTGAGCCTCTGCTGGATACAGCTCCAGTGGCAGTGAGTTCTTATTGATTTAACAGCCTTCTGCCTTTTCCTTGCTGACAGGGAGTAGGAGAAGACGGGAGTTGATAGTGACCCAGAAAGGACAACCCACCCCCACGTCCTCCTGGAGCTGACAATCTTCTCTATCTGCAACATGATTTCTGGGAAGAATGCACAATTGTCTCTTTGTCCTCAGCCTCCTCTCTCTCAACACAGAGGCTTCATCATCTGGGGTCTGCCGAGCACTCTTCACCCACCCTGTGGCCATGTTCCCTTGCCCTAGTCCCATCCTACAGGAATATCCTTTGCAAATGGCCCCTCATTGCCTTCTCTTCTCCTTCCCCCCGTTTCTGTACTGGCTTCTTCCTCCACATTTGTGGTTGCTCATCTGCTCTGACCTCAGTTTCTAGGTGTCCCAACTTTGGATGGACAAGACATACCCCAACGAAAGCCATGCTCAGGCCACAGCTGGCATCACAGCTTCCCTCAGTTGTTCTCAAATCTAAAGCAGGGGTGTCCAATCTTTCGGCTTCCCTGGGCCACATTGGAAGCAGAAGAATTTTCTTGGGCCACACATAAAATATACTAATGATAGCCGATGAGCTAAAAGACAAAAAGCACCCCCCAAAAATCTCATAATGTTTTAAGAAAGTTTACGAATTTGTGTTGGGCCGCATTCAAAGTCATCCTGGGCCGCATGTGGCCCTCAGGCCAAGGGTTGGACAAGCTTGATCTAAAGTGTTAGCTCTGGTTGCCCACCATCTTCCCCCACACTGCCTTCTCCACTGCTGAGCCATGAATAGGCCCTCAACACCTTCCCACAACCTGACCAGGCTTGTTGTTAAGACAGCTCTCCACACTCCCCAGTGGCTGTTTTCCGGCTTCTCACTCCTGTCACCATCACCCTCCTTCTTTCCTCCTCAGTTGATGGCTTTTCCCATCCTTCATGTGGGTACCACTGGACTCAATACAGATGCCGCTGGACAGAAGTCCCCCATGTACCACACTTCCACATCTGCAATCTTTGCTGTACTTTTACCCATACATTGACTCACATCCTCATCATCTCTTCTGCTCCTATTCACATTAACTTTCTCTGACAAATTTCTGTACACAGACTCCTCTTGCAGGCTCTCCAGTCTCACCCCAACCACTCTACTCAAAGCACCCTTGTAACAGTCACCAAGGACCTCCATGTGGCCATGTGCCATGGATGCTCATCATGCCTCTTACGTGACCCCTGATTAATATTCACTCACATCTCCTTACAGTTCTTGTCTTGCCACTCCTAACACCTTGCTCTCCCTGTTTCTCTGACTCAGTCTCCTTTGAAATTGACTATCTCTAGCTTCTCTCCAGGTTAGAGTTCCTTAGAAAGTTTCCCCTTCTGCCCTCTTTCCCAGGGTGACCTCACCTAACCCCATGGCATTAAATACCAGTTGATTTATCTCCAGACCAGACCACTTCCTGAGCACCACTCTTATTTCCAGCTGCCCCAGCGATGTGTATGATTTGATGTCCCACAAACATTTCTAGGTCAACATTTCCTAACCAGAACTGTTCATTTTCTCCCACCCACAAATCTGTTACTTTCCGAGTCTTCTCTAGCTCAGTGAATGATAGTTGCCATAAAGGATATAACAAGGATTTGCCAGGCATCTCCCAGGACCTGTTAGCTACTGTATCCCTCATTTAACAATTATAATATGAGAGAATGATATCTATCTTCAATTGACTGATAAGGAAATAAACTTATAGGTTAAGTCACTTGCCCTGGATCACAGTGGCAAAGCCAGGATAGGGACTCAGGTCTTGATTCTAATGGCCTTGCTCTTTCTATTCCACTCACATCTTTTCAAATTGTGACTCTTGCTTAATAATCTGGAGACAATTTTCATCCTTAGGCCCCTGTAGGGCCACCATGTTGCATACTTCTAAGGGGACATTTACTATGTCATCTGTGAGGATGGCGGTTCCTGGAGTTTTGCAGAGACGGTCATTCACATGAAATAGAATGAGAGTGAGTCCCTCAAGGCGGGCAGGGTGGTGGCCGTGACTACTGTCATTTTGGCTTTCTTTGTCCCCTCCCATCCCACCTGACTCCATTCTGTCTCAGCTCTTCCCCTCTCTTCCACTCCATCTATTCTGCTTGCCCTGCCTACCTCTGGCCAGGAACTCTGTCAGACTGTGACACAGAGATGAATCGGTTATGGCCCCTGAGCGTGAGGAGTATAGAAGTGTATCAGTCAGGGTTCTCCAGAGAAACAGAACCAATAACATGAATAAATAAATACACATGCATGCACACACACCACACACACACTTCCTATCTGTCTGTCTATCTGGTTAAATTTATTTCAAGAAATTGGCTCATGCAGTTGTGGGGGCTGGTAAGCCCAAAATCCATAAGGCAGGCCAGCAGGCTAGAACTTCCGGCAAGGCTGACGTTGCCTGCAGTCTTGTTCTGAAGGTGGGAAACACAGGCAGAATTTCTGTGTTGCAGTCTTGAGGCCAAATCCTTCCTCTGCAGGGGACCTGAGCTTTTTCTCTTAAGGTCTTTAAATGATTGGGTGAGGCTCACCCACATTATGGAGAGTCATCCGCTTTACTTAACGTCAGCTGATTGCAAACATTAATCATATTGAAAGAAAAAACCTTCACAGCAATATCTGGACAATTCTCCAGATATTTGATCAAACAATTGGGCACCACAGCCTAACCAACTCAACACATAAAATGAGCCATTACATGTAGGTCACAGTCAGTGGCAAGAACACAGATGAGAGAACAGTCAGCCCATACACCTTCTGGTTCCTGCCGGGCTAATGGATAGGAAGGTCACTTCCTATCAGTGGCAAGGACACAGATGAGAGAACAGTCAGTCCATACCTTCTGGTTCCTGCCAGGCTAATGGATACGCTGTGGGATGCACAGGAGGAGTGATTCAGATTTCCAGAAGGGACAAATGGACAGAGGAGGTGAGCCTTGAAGGTGAGACAGAGAAAGGAGCAAAGACGTCCCAGGCCAATGGTGCAGCCTATGCAATGGAAGACAGGCCTGAGAAGCACAAGGCTACAGGAACGTGGAGGTCCAGAGGCTGGAGCTCCCCTCACATGCATGCTGGGATGTGAGGGGAGGGGCTGGCCCCTCAGTGCACTGCCTCGAATATCACAGTAAAGTTTGGACCCAGTGATTCAGCAACCATCATTTTTGTCAGACCAGCTGAGCCTAAATCAGTAGCTTAGAGCCCATCATACTGTAAGAAATGGATATTCTTCCAGAATTGTATTTTCTGTCCTAGGAAGCAGGACATTCAAGCATTATTTTAACTCTACCTGGCTACCTGAGACTTTAAGGGCTTAAATCTTACATCAATTTTTCTTCTTAATTTAAAGCAATTTGAAAAACTTCTTTAGTTATAGAAGTATTTTTTTCACTGCAAAATATTAGAAAACTATAGGAAAACAAATAATAAGATAAAAATTGACTAGAATATCCTGGCCAAGTGGTAACTACTATTAATGGTTTGGTCGGTTTTCTGCCCATCTATTTTCCATGTCCATAAATATGCATCTGTCCTCTGTTCATCTCTGCGGCCGGTGTCTGCTGCTCTCCCATCCTGTGCTGGGCCAGGCCTCTCCCTTTCCACTCGTCCATGCATAGTCTGTTTGCTCTTCTGAAACTACCTCTTCTCCTAATGAGGGCAGGGCAAGGTCTGCCTTCCTCAGAATTGTATCCCCATAGCCTAGAATACGAGGCACTTAATATTTGTTGAATAAATAATTTAACGTATAAATATGATGTTTTAGGTTTAAGCAAAAAGACACGTGAACATAGTTTAAGTACATATATTTTGTGAATCTATTAAAAGGGCATCTTTTTTTTTTCTTTTTTATTATACTTTAAGTTCTAGGGTACATGTGCACAGCGTGTAGGTTTGTTACATATGTATACATGTGTCATGTTGGTGTGCAGAACCCATTAACTTGTCATTTACATTAGGTATATCTCCTAATGCTATCCCTTCCCCCTCCCCCCACCCCACAACTAATGTTGAATAATGTTTGTTTATATATCTTCCTTTTTCTTGTCAAGTAAGAATTTATTATGAGCATTTCCCCCGGCATCAAATATTCTCATATATATATATATATATATATATATATATATACATATATATATATTTATTTATTTTTGAGACAGAGTCTCACGCTGTCACCCAGGCTAGAATGCAATTGTGCAATCTCGGCTCACTGAAACCTCTACCTCCTGGATTCAAGTGATTCTCCTGCCTCAGCCTCCTGAGTAGCTGGGAATACAGGCACACGCCACCACGTCCAGCTAATTTTTTGTATCTTTAGTAGAAACAGGGTTTCACCATCTTGGCCAGGCTGGCCTTGAACTCCTGACCTCGTGATCTGCCCGCCTCAGCCTCCCAAAGTGCTGGGATTACAGGCGTGAGCCACCGTGCCAGTCCTATTTTTTTAAAGGACTCCTTAACATAATTTTTAAGGACTCCGTAAGACTTCATCATATAGATGTATTGCAATTTATCCATATTTTTCTGCTAGATATTTTTTTATCCTATTATAAATACCATTTTTCCAACATGGAAAATGCTGCAATGAACATCTTGACCTTAGCTCCTTGTGCACATTTTTATTCCTGCTTTAGAATGCATTTTTATAAGTGTAGTAGTTGGGCAAAAGGGCAGAAATATTTTTATGGTTCTAGAAACATATTTCCAAACTCCAGAAAAGCTATAGAATTTTCTACTTCTGTCATGCCAGCGATTCAGGGTATGATTTTGGTAACTGTTTCCAATTTGACAGGTGAGACTGGCACTTTGTTTGAATTTGCACTGATTTTATTTTTACATCTTGGAGACAGCTAGCCTAGTGTTTTCAAAATGTGCCTCATCATACGAATTACCATCTGAATGAAAATATTCCAGAGAGCAGCCTGTATTTAATAAGCAACAAGGCAAGTGTGGGAAGCCCTGCACTCAAAAATAGAGAAACTGAGGACAGAGGAGAGCAGGGAGGTGCCCAAGTGAGGATGCTGCTAAGTCCCATCCTGGCATCCCAGCCAGAGCTCCTCACAGCAAACCTTTCGAAGGCTGCTCCGGGCCACCTCCTCTGACTTGCACATCTGAGAAAGCAGCTGTCTCATGGCTTCTTTCTTTTTCTCTTTCTCAAAAATAACAACAACAAAAGTTCAATACCTGAAAAGTGAACCATGAAACTCAGTAAAAAGGACCAAGGAGAAGACGAAGAAAGTGATTCAGCGAAAAAGAAATTGGTCAGTGCTTTTTTTTTTTTTTCTGTCTCCCTTATATGACTATTCTGGTCACCCAGGGGGTAGTTCCCCCTTCCCCCTGGGTCAAGGGGAGGCTGTTAAGGTGCAGCTGGGCAGAGAAAAGAGTGAGCAGCAGCTGAAAGCCAAGTTCTATGGGAAGGCGGCATCAGGATTGTAGAGTGTATGGGGTGAGGCTCAGAAGAGTGAAATTGACAGTCCTGATCTGCTGGTGACTTTCTGGGCTTGGGGCAAAAGTCTCCATTACAAAGGTCATTTCTCAACAAGGGGACATTGATGTTGACAATGATTATGTCATCATCCTTAAAGATACACTAAAATCCACCCCCTAATCCATCACAAGGCTTAGTCCACCTGCCCCTTCCTCCAGGAAGTCCTCAGCAGCTATTAATAGAATGACTTTCTTTCTTCTTGGGACTCATCAGACCCTCTCTTTAAACCTGATTCGAGAACCAATAGCCAGAGAGCGCCTACTCTGTGCTGGACCTTTACATAGGGCTCCCATTTAAAGACAGACTCTTTACATGGTTCTGTCTGGATCAAACCGTGGTGAGGGCATCACTAGCCCTATTTTACGGCAATGAACTGAGGCTCAGAAAGGGATGAAGCCACTGTCCAAGGCTATGTGGCTAGTACAGGTTTGAATCCTTCTTAAACCTTGGACTATCTGTGCCTTGTCTCCTGTGATGAGTGTGGAAGCTACTGTGACTCCAGGGAAAATGTATTTGTATTTATAATAAACCTGTATTCGGTAGGACAGAGATCAACACAAGTCCATTTACCAAGTTGTCAACAAAGTGTGAAACTGGCAAACTGAACATCATTGTCCCCATAGAGGTGTGAAATGGATAAGGGTGCAGTCACCTGTTTGAGGTTACCCAAGACCCCGCACAAGAATAATGCCAAATAGACAGCAATTCTCTCTAAGTGGAGACTATATCTTTTCTTGGTGCTTACATTAGGTGAGTCAAGAATCTACTGTCTAAGTATTTAGTGTAATGAAGGAAGGGATGCAGTCATTTCAAACATTCTGCTTAAATGATACTCAATAGAAAACCCCCTTTCTTTTCCAACTCTTCCCTGCTAGGAAATTTCCACCTTGTCTAAGATAACTTTTTAGCCTTAGGAAATCATCCAGAGGACAGTTTAAGGTCAATTCCAGAAAGTGATGCCTATCTACTGGACCCCGTCCCTGAGCCAGGCTGGAGGAAGGCTAGGAATACAAAGAGGCTTAGGACACTGTGGGTTTGCTGAGGCTGCCATGACAAAGTCCCACAGGCTGGGCAGCTTAAACAACAGAAATGTATTGTCTCACAGTCTTGGAAGCCAGAAGTCCAAGCTCAAAGTGTCAGCAGGTTACTTCCTTCTGAAGCCTCCCTTCTTGGCATGAGTGGCTGCCTTCTGCCTGCATCCTCACGTGGTCATCCCTCTGTGTGTGTCTGTGTCCTCATTTCCTCTACCTATAAGGACACCAGGCATACTGGAATACAGCCCCATACGTATGACCTCATTTAACCTTAATTACCTCTTCAAAAACCCTATCTCCAAATACAGTCACATTGTAAGGTGCTGGAGGTGAGGACTTCAACATGTGAATCTGGGGGGACACAATCAGCCCATTGAGACGCACACTATCCCTGCCCGCGGTGAGCTCCTGTGCAGAGGGGAAGGCACGTGTGAGCAGCGCACATGGAGCACAGAGGCAGCAAGAGGTTGGGGAGGCTACTGGGAGGAGGTGGCGAGGGAGTTCAGTGTTGAAGGGTGAGCACAGTTCAGGGCAGTCAGAAGGGAGGGCCTGAGCAAGGTCAGGAGAACCTGAATGAGTGGGAACTTCATAAAGACAGGCAAGTTATGAGCGAATGAAGGAACCGATGAGTGTCAGAGCAGGCGGAACGTGCCCCAGCCCAGAACATCTGGGGATGTTTGTCTTATGACTTCATCTGTGATAGGAGTTGCTTCCTTAGCAGTTGCCTGGAGTGCGGGGCTGCTGGCCCTGTTGAATGGGGAACCGGTCCTGGCTTTGGAGGCGGGCTCCTGTATGCTCCCCCTGAACTTCAGTTGTTGCACCAAAATGTAGGTCTAATAGTTCCTCTGAGGACTGGATGGTATCATGAATGTGAACACACCTGGGAAAGTCCTGTGCATGTGTAATATGAGCTGAAGGTGAGGCAAGTGCTCTGGCTACCAGGAGCCCTGGTTAGCTGCCATCTGGGTCCGGGAGGGACCCATCCCCCCTCTCTTACTTTCTGTCCAGCTGTAGTTACACATTCATGTCAACTGCCTAATTCCTGGTGCCTTTTGAATTTGCAATCCCAACAGAGAACTACGAAGCAATTTTTAATGGGATGAGGGGTCACCTGATCCAATTTGCACTTTAGCAAAATCTGGTGAGGTCCCCACTGTTACAGATGCGGAAACAGGGAGGGTATACAGAGGGGAGTCACAGCAACGGGATGAGGAGGGGTAAACGAGGTGATGAAAATGCAGTCCCCATCAGGACAGCATAGGGGCAGAGGGGCCCTCCATGCATGGGGATGCGGCTGTCCCTGCCCCTCCTCTGCCCATCTCCTGCACTTCAGGCCCCAGCCATGCTCCACTGACAATTTCACTTCCTCCCACACACTGCAGGCATCTGTGCCTGCAGGCCTTGGCTCCTTGCCCTCTCACCCCATATCCTTCTCCATCTGCTCAGAAGCCGCCTCCTCCAGGGGGTCTCCGAGATCCAGCTGAGATTGGTGTGGTGCCTCCTCCATGCTGTCCTGGGGAATTCTGCCTTTTTAGGCCATGTTGTAATTAAGGATGTGCACATCAGAATGCTGCTCTAGGCCCACCACTCAATGAGGAAACCAGGCTGCACGGCTGAAATCCAGTTCAAGAAATACCCGCTTCTCCCAGGGGCGTGCCTGACAGATTAATATGCAGAAGGACGATTGCACTGAATGACTGGTGTGCTCAATACATCCCTAGCCTAACTCCTGAGGGGTCGTCTTCCTTTTTGCAAGTCTTGGTTCCCCACTTGCTGTGAGCAGCCACATTCCCACCACTGTGCATGTCGGGGCTGGATGTTTCTGTGTGCGTTTCGCATTCCAGGTTCCTGGCATGTCTGCTGTACTCCACACCTTTTATGTTAGTGTGTGCTTTTTACTAAACGTACTTTGCTAACTTTTTGGTCTCTCTTTTGTGGACTGAGCCCCACCTTGCCTCCTGGACATTGTGCATTCACCAAGCCTGTCCCTGGCTCTGGCCCAGCCTCTGCACTGCTCTCTGCTTCTGGTAACAAACTGTCCTAGCCAAAATTGAAGGTGCTTCTCTGGCATCTGAGGCAACATGGCCATGTGATGAATTGATTCCCACAACCTCCTGGCGTGCATGAGGTCCTCGCCTTCTCAACACTGTCCTTGAGCCAGCCTGGGGCTGGCACACAGGACATGTCCCGTCAGCCAGTGCTGAATGAGCAGGACGGAGTAATGACTAAGAGGCGAATTCTTTTTCTTCCAAACCCACAGCCCTCGCCTTTGTCCTAGGCTCCAGGATAGCCCACGCTCATTTCCAGCATGCCACTCGGGGCTGGCTGTTTTCTATTTGAGCTTCAGAATAAGTCTGCAGGACAGTCAGAGTGGGATCAATATTCCATTTTGCAGTGGTAGAAGTGGCAGCTCAGAGAATAAAGTGACTTGCCTGAGGACACACAGTTAAAAAGTGGAGGAGTCAGCCGGACGTGGTGGCTCACGCCTGTAATTCCAGCACTTTGGGAGGCTGAGGTGAGCAGATCACCTGAGGTAAAGAGTTCAAGACCAACCTGGCCAACATGGTGAAACACAGTCTCCACTAAAAACACAAAAATCAGCCAGGCGTGGTGGCGCACGGCCTGTAGTCCAAGCTACTCGGGAGGCTGAGGCAGGAGAATTGCTTGAACCCAGGTGGCGGCGGTTGCAGTGAGCAGAGATTGCATCAATGCACTCCAGCCTTGGTAACAGAGAGACTCGGTCAAAAAAAAAAAAATGGAGGAGTCAGGGGCAGAGCTGTATCCAGGCTTCTGTGTCAAATTCAGCCACCTCTCCATTCTGTTTCAAGCATTAGGGAGGTATCCTAGGTTAATGGCAGTCACCCTGCTCCAGGCTTTGTTAAGAGAGAAAAATAAAAAGATGCTAAGAAAAAAAAAAAAAAAATTCCACCCCCTGGGTGGTAATCCTGGAGAGGACAGATTTCCCTTTTTGGACTGTTTCGTTGTTGTAATAACTTAGGAGCAGGGAAAAAATGTTGCCCCGTTTCCTGTTCAGGCATGATCAAATTGCCACACTTCCTGTCGGGAATTCCTGCCCTCCTTCAAGTGGACTCTGCCTCCTCATTCACGGAGATGCCTTGGCAGAGTCCGGGGTCCCTGGACCGAGCCATCAACTGGGTCACCGAGACCTGTGGCAAGGAAACAAAATATGAATTCCAAGGAACTGGGCCTAGTTTCCCTCACAGATGACACCAGCCATGCCGGGCCTCCAGGGCCAGGGAGGGCACTGCTGGAGTGTGACCACCTGAGGAGCGGGGTGCCAGGTGGGAGGAGAAGAAAGGTAAATATAGACACCTTTTCTGCATGGCTGGAGGGCTGCGGGTAGGGCAGGCCTGGGTGGCAGCCATGTGACAGTGCTCAGCCCCAGCCTGGCAGCGTGTGGCTGGGGGATCTGGGGCTTTGAGGCAGGGAGGCCCCAGTTTGAGTTGCACTTCTCCATCTGTGTGACTTTGGCATACTCTCTCCAAGCCCCAGCTGACTGGGGCAACAGTGTCTCTGGTAGGCTGAGTGTGTACATGGAACGAGGCTATAGTGGCAGACTGCCCTGCCCCGTGCTTGTATGGTGGTGTCCCTCTTCTTACCCTCCCTGGGGCACGGCACGGGCAGCAGCGCCGTCAGTCAGTGGGCGCCCTCTGCCCCTGCAGTGAGTGGGGAGCGGGTGGAGGGCACAGGCGGGCCACACAGGCAGAGGGCTCCGGGGAGCACAGCTGAGGCAGGAGGAGACGGCCCCCACCTGCCCTTCACCAGCCTCTGGCAGGGGCACTTCACACCAGGTGCTCCCAATCTGATGGGATGCAGATAAGGGAGGAGTCTGTGTCCTCTAAGGACATCGGGGCTGGGAGCAAAGAAGGCACAGGGCACAGAAACGATGGCACAGTCCAGGGGCTCAGAAGAAGTGGTATCTGTGCTAAGACTCAGAGGATAGGTTTAAAGAGAAAGAATGATAGACAACAGGCGTTTCATCTGAAATGTGATTCTGTTCCATTGGGGATCCCCATTCAGCTCAAGCTCCTCTCACTGTAGAAAAATATTCTGGTCCTACATTTCACTTGGCAGCACCCATCCCCAAGGCTTATAAATGCTCCCTCTTGCCCCCGCATGTGATCAGCAGCCTCTACGGAGCACCTCCTCTGCAGCAGCTCCTCAACAACATATGTGGCCAGGGCTGCTATTGAGATCCCATTTCACAGGTGGGTAAGCTGAGCCCCAGAAAAGTCAAGTCACTTGACCAGGCTCCTACAGCTGATGGGGCCGTCCCTGGAGGTAAAGCTGATATCACTTGGCTCAAAGCCCCAAAGCTCTATCTTGTGGCTGGTAGCACTAGAGGAGACAAACGAGATGGGCAGAGCAGGGAAGTGGCCATTAGAGACCCACATTCCCTTCCAGATGGGATTTGACTGATTCGTGTCCCTGAACCATGGACCCATCTGTCTTCTTCACTGCTGCATCCCCACAGTGTTGTCAGGGCCTGGCGCCTACAAAACACACACACTCACAAATATGTCAAATGATGGCAAAGAAAGTGCATTCTGGAGCACCTGGTCCCTGTCCACTTGGCCCATATTCCCCCACCAGCTGAGGATGGCCGTCCCTCCTGCCCTGGCTTGTGCCAGTTTGTCAGCCTTTGCCAGGGATCCAGGTGTTTCTGCCCTGTGGCCCTGTCCTGGTGGTGGCTGTCTTTAGATGGGGCTGCAGGACAGGACAACACCAAGGCAGACACCCTGTTCTCTGTGCCAAACCTTGCATCTCTATGTCTGCATGCCCTTGTCCCAAGGCTTGGACCAGCCCCTGTAGTTTGACACCTCAGCCTAGAACAGTATGTGCATGTGTGTGTGTGTGCACATTTGTGTGGTGGTCAGCAACCTCAGGCCCCTGGACACTGCACTCAGGTGACGAGTCAGCAGGGGACTGTGCAGTGGTGACTACAGGGGCACTGAAGCCAGGCCACCTAGACTTCAGTCCCCATCACAGATAGCACCAGCCACGCTCCGTGCCCCTCTTTCCTCACCTGTAATACAGGATATAACAGCACTGATCTAAGGACTCAGAGACAATGCTCAGAAAGTGCTTAGAATCACGCCTGGCTGATAGCGCTTGGAGTCTGGCTTTGCATTTTTCTGTCCGGGTCGGACACTCGCCAAATTCGCTGAAAGGATCATGTGGAGCTGCTCAGAGCACCTGCTGAAAACTGCGTTTCAGGGATCCTCACGCAACCCGGAAGGAAGGCAAGGGCGTGGCCGCTAAACCTGAGGGCGCCCGGCCTGCGCACGCGGACGTGGACCGGAACCCTGTCTGCAGGCCTGCAATTTGCGTCTCTTCTCTCTGCCTCCATTCCAGCCGAGGACAACGACTTCTCCCCCGGAAGGCCTCCCCCAGCTGAGGGAACGTTCCAGGTCTTCCCTCGGACCTGGCTGCGCGCCCGGTGCCGGCTCTGACGTGATTTCCTCTCCCCCTAGGACTGGTCCTGCTCGCTCCTCGTGGCCTCCCTCGCGGGCGCCTTCGGCTCCTCCTTCCTCTACGGCTACAGCCTGTCGGTGGTGAACGCCCCCGCCCCGGTGAGTGCGCGCCAAGGCCCGGCAGAGGGCACTGCGGCCCCGCGGAAACCTTCGGGTGCGCAAGGGCCCTGGGCTCCTGGGTCTCGTGCGGGACGCCGCAGGGACAGAGTCCAGGCCCCACTCGGGGCGGGGGAGGCACAGAAACAGACAATGATGACACGGGGACAGGGGGCGGGAAATGACAGTTCTTGCGGCTGGAGGGTGGGTGTCCTGAGAGAACGTTGGGAGACTCGATGAGAGGGGGCTTCGGAAGTCCCGGGGGGGGGGGGGGGGGGGGGAGCTGTCCTCTGGCCCCTAATGCCGGGGAAAGGAGCAGGAGGGGCCTTATGCATGGAAACTTGGACATTTTCTTGATTTGTTTTGTTGTTGTTGGTATCTATCTATCTATCTTATCTATCTTATCTATCTCTCTATATCTCTATCTTATCTATCTCTCTATCTTATCTTCCTATCTATCTATCTATCTATCTATCTATCTATCTATCTATCTATCTATCTATCTTTGAGATGGAGTCTCACCCTATCACCAGGCTGGAGTCCAGCGTTGCGATCTCGGCTCACTGCAACCTCCGCCTCTCGGGTTCAAGTGATTCTCCGGCCTCAGCCTCTCGAGTAACTGGGGCTACAGGCGTGCGCCACTACACCCGGCTAATTTTTGTATTTGTGGAGATGGTGTTTCGCCATGTTGGCCAGTCTGGTCTGGAACTCCTGGCCTCAAGCGATCTGCCCACCTTGGCCTCCCAAAGTGCTGGGATTATAGGCTTGAGCCACCGCACCCGGCCTGTTGTTGTTGACTTTAAATTACAACCAGAGGCCACTCAGGTATCTGCTGGATAAGACCCGTCTTTGGCTTGTGGTTTACTCTGAAATCAGATCCAGGTGCAATTCTTCCAGGCCCTCTTCACATTGTGCCTCTGGTTTGCAGTTAAAGGTTGGGTCCCGCCTACCTAGGCTGTAAGGTTTAGGTGCTATCCTGTGGGTGCTGGCTTTGGTTTTGACCCACCACCACCCACGGGTAAGGGCAGGATGGAGGGTTAAGGGAAGCTTTCCTGCAGGAAGTGATGCCTGAGCAAGTTTGGAAGGTGGAGTGATGGATGGGGGCCCGGTTGTAGGACACATCTGGGGAAATGTAGGGAGCTCCAGGTTCTTGGAGCACAGGCTGTTTTGGGGGCAGACAGGAAGCAGGCTGAGGACAGCCCCAAGTGCCTTCCAGGCTTTTCCTTGCTTGGGAGTCGGGCATCCTTGTGTATAAAACACAGGAGAAGCCTGGGCCCGTGAGCCTCAAAGGTTCCCAGGAGCCCTGGAATTTTGCAGAGGTGCCTCAGGGATCTAAGCACTATTTGCGCAGATCAGTTCTATGTTGAAAAAGTTTGTTAATTATTTGACATTGTTCAGTTCTGTTGCTAAAAACAGTTTGAAAACCAGGGGGCCTAGATGGCTTCAGCAAGCACTGGCAACAGTCGGTGATCTTTGATTTTGTCATTGTGGCGTCATCTCAAGATGGGGATCTGACTTGTCCATATTTGTCTTTGAAAGAGAGCTAGGAATTTGGACTCTTGCTTCATCTTGAAAGTTCATCAAAACATCCAGGTGAGAGGGGGCAGATCCTTTGCGCCCATGGCTTATGGAGCAGAGATATGTGAAACTTGCACCTGGGATAGAATGTTATGGGTTCAAGCACTGACTGTGGGAACATGAGGAAGGAGCAATCCCATTACTCACTTATTCATTTAGCAAGCATTGTTGAAAGTTTATGATGTGTCCAACTCTGGGGATCAGGGAAGACAACCTGGAGGAGGTGGTATTTGAGCTGAGCCATGAGGGATGTGTAGGATTTCCACAGGTGTCACAGGGAGGTAGGGAGCTGAAGCACACACACAAAGGCCCGACTGTGCCCACATGGTGACATAGTAGGAAGTTAATAGCGTGTGATGTGCCAGTACCTAGGGGGAATGGGGAGCTGGGATGAAAGAACAGGTGGAAAAGCAGGATGAAGTCAAAAGAAGAGGGCCTAAGATCTTAGGCTGAGGATCAGGATTTTAGTCTTCGGCACTGGGGAACCATGGCAGTTTCATGGGGGTGGGGGTTTACAACTCACAGTTTTTTAAATTAAAATTTGTTTTTCTTTAACTATGACACAGCCTCAGGAGGTCCTGAGAAGATGTGCCCCCTTATTTGTTTACTTATTTAATATGCTCACTGTTTTTTAGAAAAGCAACTTTGGTGTCAGTGAGAAGGACAGGAGGGGCCAGAGCTTAGAGGTATTTAATGGGAAAGACCGTGGTAAGCCAGACAAAGAGGGTTTAACGTGCCCTCCCTCCATTTCGGGAGAGGAGGGGATTTCTGAAGACCTACACAGCCAGGGTGGCCTTTATGTTTCTTAAGATGAATAACATATATTATGACAGCATCAGTAACAGCACAGATGGAAAAAGCCCACATGAGATGCAGGCCCTCCTCCATGCAGTTTTGACGCATTAGTCAGCTCAGTGCACCCTCATGACAGCCCTGTGAGGTATGGATCATTATTATCCCCATTTTACAGATGAGGAAACTGAGGCACACTGTTCACTGACTTGCCCACAGTCACATAGCAAGTGGAGCCAGAGTTTGGCCCTGGGTGGGCTTCTGGTTTCCCAGGCATCAGACACATTTTCAGTCATTTTTAAAACAGATCCTTTCTGTGCCAGCCAGTGTTAGGCCACGGGACTTCTTGTTCGGGCTATCAGAGCTCTACCTCTGTGGCCAGCATGAATAGCAAGGTGTTCAGTCTTGAGATATCACGAGGCACTTTTTAGCCTGATGTCCTTTGAACCTCGAGACCATGGCTCGTCATGCATACTTTACAGGAGCCCAGAGCAAGCACCCCGAGAAGGCCTTGAGTCCAGGACTGAGCCATCTGCCCAGATCCAGGGGCTGGGAAGTGTCATCCCCAGTTGGGCAGCTACTTCCCTGCATGTGCCGTCTGTCTTTGAAGAGGAGCAGAGACTGTGATCGCCAGCTCATCAACTCTGCCAGAATGTACTGCGTGCCAGGCGCATTCCATTCTCAGAAATACTCAGACGCCAGTGTCTTTGGCTGTAACAAAATAGCACAGCCTGGGGTCTTCAGAAATAGACATTTATTTTCCTATACTTCTCCAACCTGGAAATCCAAAATCAAAGTGCCAGTGGATTCGTTGTCTGGTGAGGACCGTCCTTCCGGCTTGCGGATGGCCTCTTTCTCACTGTCTGTACACAGCAGAGGGAGGAAAAGTGCAAGGGAGCAAGACACTCATCCCACCATGAGGCCACCCCCATGACCTCCGCTAACCCCTGTAACCTCCCAAAGGCCTCATCTCCAAATACCATCACATCGGGGTTAGGGCTTCAACACACCCCATCCTTGCAACAAAAATGTCATGCAACATTTTTGGAGGGGACACAATTTGGCTCAAGGTAGTTAATTATTGATGTTACCTTCATTTCATGAACAAAGAAACAGAGGCTCAGAGTTTAAGCAACTTGCCCAGGATCACACAGCCAGGAGGTGGCAGTGCTGGAATTCAAACCCAGGTCTGTCTGAATGCAGGACCCATGCTGTGCGCTCCGCCCCTCCTTCCTGCCCCTGACCATTAATGGCAGGCACCAACAGTCCAGCTGTGGGGGAGTTTGACATGATCGATGAAGGCAAAGAGGAACAAGGGGAGATGGGAGGAGCCACGGCAAGCCCAGGGCTGCTTACCTGTCCATCTACCAACCAAAAGACAGGGCAAGGTTTCACTGCAACAACCTAGGGGCTCAAGGACAAGGTGGATGATGCTGCCGTCGTGTTACAGGTAGGAACCTGTGATCGTCTGAATCCTGTCCCGACCCCTCCCTCCCTCAGGGATCTCGTAGAGCAATCCTCATAAAGGACCTGATCCAACTGAGAAACCAGAGACGGCTTTATTATTGGCTAGAATCACTCCCCAAACTCTTCCCTCCCTGTGGGGTTTGCGGTCATGTAACCTCTGCTCTGCTCGGCCTAAAGGTCCTGATGTGTTCTGTTTACTCGTGCTGCTTTGTGAGAAGAGAGGGATCACTCTTCAGGCAATCCTTCAGCGCCCTTCCCTGGGTGTTGACCTTGTTGTGTCTGGGGTAGAAAGATGAATACGACATACGTCCATGTCCTCGAGGTGCCCCCAGACCAGCAGCAGTCACAGAGGCTTAATAAACACCAGACAGTGAGGCAGGCTGCATGGAGCCACAGGACAGCTGAAGGACTTTATTCTACCTGGGGAGGTCAGTCGGGCCTCTCTGGGGCTTGAAAGAGAAAGCTCAAGGCTTTCTGGGAATGGTGAAGACCTAAGGGTAACTGGATGTGGGGCCCAAGGGGCTGGAGAGGTAGAGGCTGGAAAGGGGAGCTGAGGCCAGACCAGAAAGGTTGTGGAGGCCAGAACAGGAGCATGATCCGGCACCACCCAGGCTGTGAGCAGGCTGAGGGCCAAGGCTCACCCTGGGAGGCCCTCCCGAGGTGGAGACCACCCCGAGCGTGAGCTGAGCAGGCCTGCACAGAATCCCAACTCCCCACGTAGGTGCCTCTGTAGAGGGCTGGCGTCGAGCCCCTTGTGAGGTCGCTGTGAAATTGAAGGAGACGTGATGCTGGAGGAGCTCAGCCCAGCGTCCAGTGATCACCTCGAATTCTCTTTTCCCCTTGCAGTGGGCATAGGAATGGGTGAGTGAGGCAGCCCCAGGACCAGGGAGACCAGGAACAGAGCAGAGACTCTAAGGAACGGGATCTAACGCAGGCTGGAAGGACCCAAGCCTGGTGGGGGTTTGTGGTGTGAGAGCTAGGCCTCACCTGGGGTGCTGGGCTCTTGAGAAGAAGAAAGAAACCCTTGGAATGGAAGAGGTGCAGACATTAGTGCTGCTTTGGGTGCTGGGTGGGTGTCTGCTCGCAGAGATGATGAACAAAGGCTGCCACCAGGGGGTGGTGTGTGGATGCCGCCCCATGGGAAGGGATGCTGTCTGTAGCACTGGCCCAGTCTCGCAAGTCCCCGGCCCAGCCAGCTTTGCCTCTCCAGCTGTTGGATAACTGGGGGCCCAGGTAATCGGGGCACAGACTGCAGGCCGTGGGCATTTACCTTTGGGGGAGGCAGCTTGCACCATTAGAACAATCCATGCAGTAGCTGCCGTGGCAGCCTCAACCTTAAAAACTCTCGGTGCTCCTCTCTCCTCAGATATTTGGAAACTTTCTGTAATGCTGAAAGCAAAAATAACTCACCTCTGGGCACTAGCTCTTCACTTGGCCGAGGTTCAGAATTGTGCACACATTGGATCCTTGTTACAATATTGCAAGGGAGCCATCACTAACCCCCTTTTAAAGGCGAGGAAACTGAGGCTGAGGGAAGCCAATGCATCCAAGTTGCAGGGATGGGACACTTCCTAAAAATTCCCACTGACCTCTCCTCAACACGATCACCTGGATGTGCTTCCTGGCCACCCGACTTTCCAAGAATCCCCAGGATCTGACTACTTTTCGTGCCCCATTTAGAAGAGAACACCTGTGCCTCATGCATCCGCAAGGGTCCTTGGCCAGCTTGGTGGGTGGGATGTGAACAGAGGTGCTGATAGGCCGCATGAGGCCTGGTTTTTGGCAGCATCCCTCAGGATATTCAGTTCTTTCTTTCCCCGGATGGCAGAGAACCGTTAAATGCACACTGGACTTTGCATGAACTGGCAAGAGGTTCTTATTATCCTTAGCTGTTGAAACTCAGGGTTATCTGTGCTGTGCTGGTGCATTGATCACCATGATGAACACCACAGTAGCTAGGCTCTGTTCACTCTCTAGACTAAACCCTAACTGGTTTCTCTGTTTCCACTCTGGTTCCTACAGTTTATTCTCCACCCAAAGGCCAAAGGGATCCTTGACAAATGAAGGAAGAACATATTGTCCCTCCGCTCAAAACCCGCTGTATCTAGAAAGCAAGCCAGACTGTGGTGACCTACACGATACCCGGGGCCTTGTGACCACTCTGTCATCATTTCCCCGCTCACTCCCTCTTCTCCATTTACACAACCTTCTCCCCACTTGCTTCCCCTCAAACACACTGCACACTTTAACCTCAGGGCCTTTGTGCATGCTCCTCCTGCTGGCTGCAGGGCTCTTCCTCTGATTTTCCTGTGCACTTTCCTTTGGTTACTTCTGGCCTCTGCTCAGATGTTCCCTCTTCAGAAATGTCTTCCCTGACCAACCTATCCAAAACGGCGCCCCTCCGTCACACTTTAGCCCTCACTGAATTTACTTCTCTTCATGGTATTTAACACGAGCTGAGATATGATATATTCCTTTACTTCTTGTCCATCCTTCCCTTCACTTTAGAAAGGTCCTTGCTTCTGCAGTGTCAGCACCTAGAACAATGGCTGACACATTGTAAGCATTCATAAAGAATATCTGCTAAATGAGCAAATGGATAAATTTAAATTTAAAGTGAGTCCAAGGCAAGTCCTTAGGTCTCTTCACTCTCAAACAAATTGCCAGCTGTGAGTCTGTCCTCTGGAAAAATTCTAGGACCGCCTCCACGATGTTCACAGATGGGGACTTGGACCCTGGTCTGTGTAATTCCCGAGTATCCCTTCTTTCTGTTCCACTAGGCTGATCTGCTGCATTCTGTGAGTCGGCAAACGTTCTGTGAAGGTCCAGCAAATGTTCTGTGGAGGTCCAGATAGTGCATGGTTTTTGCTTTGTTGGCCATATGGCCTGTGTTGCAACTACTAAGCTCTGCTATGTAGAGATAAAGCATTTATAGATGATATGTAAATGAATGGGCCAGGGTCTGTGCCAATAAAATTTTGTTTACGAAATAGATGGTGGTCTAGGATTTCTCTTTCTGGCCAATTGTTGGCTAACCCCTGTGCTAGAAGTTTTAGGAAAGGGAGGAGGCTCTTGTAGATTCCTTGTGTCATTAGTCCCTCTGGGCAGAGGGCTGGCTGGCTGAATAATTAATCCACAGCCTGTGCTGCATAGCATCTAAATGGGAGCACCTAAATCTTCCTGAAGATATTTGCTTTCTAATCTCCTTCCTTTTGTTCATGTTTTGCTGATTGTCTAGGCTTTGTCCTTTCTGTTTCCGGTGACTAGCTCTAATTGGCATAGTTGTATCTTTCTGTCTATCCATCTACCTACCTGTCTGTCTAAAACATCCTGAAGTTATTATAAAAGACTGCCATATTCAGGGCTAATTTGCATACCAATCAAATGCAGCCTGAATTTTCAGACAGTCATGCATGCAAATGTGCTCATCTGAATCCTTGCAAATGGCTTCAGATTTATGCCATTGTAATCCTTGACCTTTGGTAGGAAAATGTTGCCGTGCCTGGAACCTGCTTCATTATAGTGCTAGAGTCATCTGGGATGATTGCCAGAGTTGTGCTGAAAGATGTCCTCTTGGTACCTGTGAGCACCCAGTGTCCATAATCCACCTGAGAGATTGTTGAGGGCTGGATGGAGACCCACAGACTGGAGTGGGGGGGTTCTGAACCCCAAGGGCCATTCTCTAGGGACTGAAATGGGCAGACAGGGCTGATACAGGCCTGGGTGGGGTGACGGTGCCTGGGCAAAGCATGATGATGGTGCCTAGGCAAACCCAGTGCCTGGGCAAAGCATCAAAGCTCCTCTTGCTCATGGGTGTTGTCCACAGAGCCCACAGGAAGATTATGGAAGCAGTGTTCTAAAGAAATGCAAGGTCTGTGGCAGGGTGGACAATATGGAGCCCAGACTTCAGTCCAAAAGGGCCCAACCAAGACAAAAAACAAGCCAAGGGGTGTGGTATTCAAGAGTAGCTGATCCGTGAGAAGCAACTATTGAGGTGGTGGACCTGGATGGATTCCTGACCCAGGACTCATGCACTTCCCATGACTGTAGGAGAAACCCACATTGCAATGAGCCCAAGAGAACAGCCAGCCTAGGCAGAAGGACCACTTGGGGATGGACATTAAGAAAAGTCGCCAAGAGAAAAGCACCGAAGTTGAGATAATGAGTGTGTTGAATAGGAGGCATGAGTGAAAATAAAAATGAGAAAGCAAACAGGGAATGCAGCGGTTGGGGGAACAGAAGGTGAGGTGAGAGGGACAGTTTAGGGCTAATCACAAGGATAGAGAGTGAACTTGGTGCCTGTTTGTGCAGTTCCTGGCCTGTAGCTTGGGGAAAATGCTTGGAGGCTTAGCAAAAGTTAGGATTGTACAGATCAAAGTGTCACCCAAAGCAACACTGTTCATTTGTTTCCCTGGCGTCTATTAAAGTACCTTGCACACAACTTCGCCATGACTCCTGATGCTAACTAGCCATTTAGGCCAAACTTCACAGGTTAAGAGCACAGTTGTTCACAAGACTGGCCTCACTTCAGACACCAGCGACAGGCTCAGGGGTTCCCTGAACATATGGTAACATATTTGAGGGTTCTCACTACCCCTTGTGGTTTGGTAATTTGCTCAAATGACTCACAGAGCTCAGGAAGTGCTATGCTTAGAATTACAGCTTTATTATAGCAAAAAGGATACAAATCAGAATAAGCCACAAGAAGAGATCACAGGGCAAGATCTGGAAGGATTCCAGCTCTGGTGTTCTCTCTCCACCCACAGACTGCTGTCTACCAGGAAAGCTCACCCAGGCTTCAGTGTTCCAAGTTTTTATTGGGGTTTCATCGTGTAGATGTGATTGACCAAATCATTGGCCATAAGGTTGGACTCAGTCTTTGGTCCTCCTCTCTTCCCTGGAGGTAGGGCTGATGTCACTTGGCTCAAAGCCCCAACCCTGTATCACATGGCTGGTCTTTCTGGCATGGCCAACCCCCATCCTGTATAGTGTATCTGATACCTGATAGTGTATCTTGTTAACATACACTATCAAGGGGGTTCTGAGAGGTCTGCCATGAATAACTCAAGAAGTCCCAAGAATTCACAGGCTACCTCCTAAGAACCAGAGACAAAAGCCAGCCAAACTTTATTATACAATTGTCTACTGGATATATAAGATGTACATTACACAAATGCATGTTATAAACAGAAAATACTCAAAAAATGTTTATTAAATGAATTAGTGAGTGAGGGAAGGAAAGGGTGAGAAAGAATGAATGAGAACTTAACTTTAGGAGTCTAACTCACTGGCCCCACACCATCCAATATAAATTAGGATTTATTTGAAACAGCACTGGCAGCCACACAAATAATACTGAATGGCTTGGCTTTGATAAGAAATTACTCACTTTTCCAGTGGTTTTTGAGTTGGCAATGTTTTGTCTTCTTGGGAGGGGAGACACAGACGCTCATCCCCCATGGTGTTAATGTTCAAGCGCAGGGTTTCTGTAGAGCAATTAACTTGACTCCTCATACATTTGCCAGCATAAATGGTATATTCTATTATTTTCCTCTCTCTGCTCCTTCCCTAAAGGCAGATAAACACATGATAATAAAAAGCAAAATCAACATTTCTCTCTATAAGGGTAGAGCCGCCCAATTAGCGGCAGATGTTAGAACCTGATCAAAGAAGATTCAGGTGAACCAAGAGAGAGAGAACCCAGAAGCAAGTTCTGGTGCTTTAATTGATCCCACCCCACAATGCCATCTTAGCAGGCTGCTCCGGGAACCCAGGCGATCTTAGAGAAAGAAGCATGTCCCATGGCAGGTGCCTCTGATGTGACCTGAGACCCGTTCTCAAGGAAAGCAGGAGGGAACGATGAGCAGAGACTGTGTCAAATGACATAAGTCTTGGTTGGGGTGAGGGAGAGGCATAGTAGGCTCAAGACTTTGTGGAAGAGGGCTGAGATTACAGGAGGACCCTGTGCATTTTGTCACTGCAGAAACAACAGGCAATTATGTCTACAAAACGGGTATCTCCGAATCCCAGAGTTTTGTCCCCTCACCCCCTACTCTTTTCATTTTTACCTCTTGCTTTGTCTCACTTTATCTCAGTAACTGTAAAAGCAACAGACTTCCATTAGAAAAAAAAAAAAAAAAACACAGAAATGTGATAATGAGGATACACATACAAACATTCTTCTGCGTGTGACAGATGATCTCTCTCATTTGTATACCAGTCCCATATGGCAGATATTATGCCAATAACCCCATTTTACAAATAAGGGAGAGATTGAGTGACTGGCCCACGGCTGCCCATAGCCAGTACACTTGGGCCTGAACACAGTCAAAACCCAGACTCCATCCAGAGGCCGCTTTTAATGTTTCATCTGAATCCGTTCTTTATCCGAAGATCATCCATATATACTGTTCAATACTCTCTTTTTTGGCTTACTATTTATTTGTAAGCACCTTTCTATGCTATTGAAAGTCCTCCATCACCAGGATGTTGAACAGCAGTGTGGAGCTGCCTCCTGTGATGTCCTGTCCTCCTAATGTGGGCCTCTGAGGTTGTTATCAGTTTTTCTCTAATATGAGACACTGCTGCATTGTATAAATGGGGAGCTGTGAGTCATTGTTGTTTGGTTTGGTTTGATCAGAGCCAGCACAGCTGCTGACTGATGAGGGCCCAGGGACCTTTTCCAGCCTGGGGCGTTGGTATCCAGGTGTCCCAGGCTGTGGGTGCCAACTCCCGCTGCGCCATGCCCTGGAGGTCCCAGCGATTAGAGCTGGACAGCCTGCCTCTTTGATACAGAATTTTCTCATTTCATAAAGTTTCTCCAAGAAAAATGCCTTTATTGAGCCAAATGGGGAAAGGACCTTGGTCCCATCAAATCTCAAGGACGCTCAGCTTAGTGCGGTGGGGGCAGTGGTTTCTGTAGCCAGAAGGCTGGGGATCGCTGATCCAGCAAGATGGGAGATGGGGACACTTGGAGGGGCATGTGGGAGTGGCACAGCTGGTGTGAACAAACCAGACAAGTGAAACCAGAAACACCCTATTTCTGACCCACAGGAAGACCCTGACATTTACTGAGGACCTGCTATATGCTGACATCATGCTCGGGACTTCACACATCTCATTTCATCCTTCTGGTGGCCTCATCTACAAGCTAGGCTTATTACAAGCTACAAACGGGTTCTTATTCCCGTTCTATAAATGAGTTATTCCAGAATTGATGTTGCAGACAGGGCCCCTGCTACCTCAAGCAACCAGAAGTGATTTGACTGGTAATGAAAACAGTTTGCCCTTTTCATTCTGGCCAACCGGAGGATATGCAAAAAGGAGAGCAAAATATCATCTCAAGTCTGCGTCAATGCACTGTCCCCTGTAAACACAGCTATTGCAACCTCTCAGAAGAATGTTCCAGCAGGAGGTAGGCTCAGGATTGTGATTGAATAAAAACGATATTGGGAGTGCATTCACTTCTCTGCTTCTGCCTGGGGCCAGACAGACAATGAAACTTACCTTCTTTATGTTTCCCCTCATTAAACCCAAGCTTTTGGCTGCCCCCTCACTGCAAAGGTGGATGAGGGGAAACCCAGGAGGCTCTGAAAGCCTTACTTGCCTGGCTGTTGCTTGTAACTGATGTCTCCTCTTTCATCATGTTTCATTTCATTCTAAAAGCTAGCTGTGGAAACAAAATCGTCTCAGGTGTCTAGAGGCACAGGAGGCTCCTCCGGGAGAATCACTTGGGGAGGAGGAAAAAATACCACAAACCTGCAAACCCAATGATCAAGTCAAGCCAAAATGGGAGCTGAGTGTTTTTCTTAGCACAAGGGAGGTGTACTGAGGGCTCCGAACACCACCTTCAGGTAGGATAATTCCCTGGCGTGAGTCACAGGCATTGGCACAGGAACTGGCACAGGAATGTGGAAGTGCTCACAGCTATGACTGCCCACAATGGTGGCACACAATGCTAAGTCAGCAGAGGAAGAGGTGCAGGGGTGAAGTCCAGAGGAAACCAGGGGCAAGCTCCAAAGAACTCCTCCAGCAGAGCCTCGCGGGATGCACTTCGTCCCCACAGCAACAAGTTATGACAACTCATGTGAAATTTGTCTAACAAGGAAACTCATTAGAGACTCGGAGTCCAGGGTTTTTATTGGGGGGTGGTCATCTAGGCACTCTCTGCTTGGCAAGCAGAAAATTCCAGATTTCCAGAAAGAAAGCAGATATAAACCACACTGAGACAGCATAAGCCACACTGTTTGCACAGTTTAGGTACATTGAGTCACTCTTACCAGATCTGGGAACAGTGGCAACCCTTCCAACATCCGGATTCCCAGATGCAAGCCCAGGGCTTACCCTGCAGCAGGTTTTTCTAGGAAGAGAAGTCTCAGGCCTGCTGTGCAAGCTCTTTTCTACACAGGAGGCCTTACCTCGGGGAGCCAGGCTACATGAGGTAGCACTGCTGGGATTGTGGAATTTTGTTCTTGTGTGGCCCTAACTTCAGAGGGCCTGGTTCAGCAACAGGCACTTTTTAAAGGACTTCTGGACTGCGTTCTTCCCTGTGCCAGTGTGTTCGGTGGTGCAGACTGTCTCTATAAAACCCTAAGGCATTGTGGCATGACTTCCTCTCTTATGCAATGGTGTGTGTACTCTGGCCCGGCCACCAAGTGTTCTACTTCCGTGTATTTTTACAGCACTCCTGAGAATAATTCGAAGGGAGTTCATGAGAGGCTCTGTGTGAATCAGTAAGACACATTAGTATTGTTAAACAGGCTACAAGATAATTTGCCTCCCATTGTCTGGCAATTTCTTTTATTATTTGGAGATGTTCTAAGCCAGTCTTCTTGGCTGGGAATTGCAGAGTTCAATTTTATGTCCAGAAGCTTGGCCTCCAGGTTCCTGGCCTGGGAGATAATGGTAAGTGATTCGTGGATTCTTGAATCTGACAAATAAATGAGTCTAGTCCCCTTATTTTACAAATATAGAAATAATAATATCAACAACACTATCACTAACCACCCCAACTTCCAGTTTTTATTATGTACTTCATACCGACCCAGCACTGTGCTGTATCTTCATTCTGTCACTAAATCTTCACAATAACTCTTTAAGGAGGGCAACAATTTAACAGACGAGGAACCTGAGGCACAGAGAGGTTAAGTAACTTACTTAAAGGTCACCCAGCAAAGAAGCGGCAGAGCTGAGAGTGGATTAAAGCCAATTCCAAGGACCCTTAACATTGACAGCACTGCCAGAGAGGCACACAGATTGCTGAAGATCACCCAAGATCACAGAAAGACTCAGTGGTACAAGCAAGTGTTAAAACCAGAACTCTTGGCTCTGTGTTAAGCCTCCTTTGTTTTAACCATGTAGCCTCTTATTCAATTGTTTGCGGTTTAGGCTGTAGTTAGTACTAGCCGTAACATCAATACTTCTGCATCAACTCATAACAATTTTGATCAGACTCGTCATCTTATATCAGTTGCAGGAGCTTCCCAACAGGCCTAGCAGCCTCTAGTCTAATTCCTGAAATGGCCTTCACACTGCACCTATGAAGAACCTTCTTAACCACAAATTAGAGCTGTCAATTCCATGCTAAAACCCTCCAGTGGCTCCCCAGTGCCCACAGAATTTTGTGTAGACTCCTGAGGCTGGCAGGCAAAGCCAGGTACAGGCAGCCTCCAACCGTCTACTGGGCCACCTTTCAACCCACTGTGTCTTTTACAGCTCCTCTGTGGCAACCTGTGGTCTCCAGTTTCTGCACCTTCAATAATTCTGTTCACTCTGTCTGTCATCCTCCACCTGAGCCCACTCCATCTGCCCTTCTTGCTTGCTTGACTTGGATTCCACAGCCTTTCTTGGCTTCCTACTATCATGGCATTTTTACTCCATGTTATAATTGTATGTTTACTTGGCTACTGTCTCCACTAGATCTTGAACTCCTTGAAGGCAAGAAACAGCATAATTTGTATCTAGAAGACAGGATGGGAAGCTGGGCCCCTGGTAGTGAGGAAGCAGACCTGTGAAGTCAGACAGAAAGATACAAGAATGTGCCTCGTGGTTGTTGGCTGAATGAAAAAGTAATACAAGGAATCCCAAGTGAGATAGGAATGAGTGAGATGTCCCAAAGCAGGCCTAGAGGTTACCTACCACAGTGGTCTTAAAGCAAATTTTTATTGCAGAATGTTTTCTTCAAACAGGAGCAAGTTCTCCCAACACATAAAAGGAAAACTCTAGGTAAAGGCTTATATCTCCAAGCCTTCATGACTTGGCCTAAATCTCTCCTCCTTCTTGAAGCCTCAGGTCACAGTGCAATTGTGATGGCATGGGCTCTGTAGTTGGGTTGATTATGTCAGCAGGGTAAACTTGCTGCTATAATAAACAAGCCCCTGTATCTCAGTGGCTTAACACAATGAAAGTTTTCATTTATATCACCTCATTTGAAGGAGATGAGCAGGAACACTGTTCCATGAAGCCATTCAGGGACCCCGATTCCTTAAGTGAAGTGGTTCCACCATTCTCTAGGACTTTGGAGTCCTCTGCTGGTTCCTCTGTGGCTGGCCAGCTGACAGGAGCAAGCGTGGAGCAGGCAGACAGACTCAAAATGTCTTGGTGGAGGTGACACATGTCCCTTATACTCACACTCCTTGCTTGAGAAGTAGTCATATGGCCCCACCTAGGTGCAAGGGACTCGGTAAGGTGGCCTGGCAGTGTGTCCAGGAAGAGGAGAGCACTGTGAGGTCTAGCAGGCCCTGCAGTTCTACCATCTTTGGCATGACTTTGGGATGTGTTTCTCCACTCCAGAGTTCTCTGTTGTGAATGAAACTTCTCAGGATGGCTACAAGGTTTGAATGAGATGAGATATCCAAATGTCTGATACATACTTAACAGTCAACCAATCTTCATTCCATGTCTCCTCTTCTCCCCTAAAACAGAGGTATTGATATCATCATCTTTGTATTTTCTACACTTAGAGCTGGAAAAAGTGATGGTTAAGAGATGGACTCTGGATCCCGGCTCCCTGAGGCATGCCAATGGTGTGAGCTTGGGAGGGCCCCTTGTGGCTCTGTGGCTCACACAGCTCATCTGCCCAAAACAGAGGTAACAAATAGTACCCTTGTGGAGGGCAGGAAGTGAGTCAGTATGCCTCCAGTTCTTAGAATAGTACACTGCATATTGTAACTGTGATGTGTGGGTTACCTGTTTTATTATTATATGGTTACTGCCACACAGCAGAAACTCAGAACAAATTCTTGTTTAAGCACCCATTCTGTATCATGCATCACCAGTCATGTGTTCACATATGTGAGGTTCACACATCTCAAGCTTGGGGAATGTTTGTGCAGTGAATTCTCTGAGCAAACTTCATCACGGGCTTCAGCCTTGGGGTAACAAGGCCTTTCACCTGGGCTATTGCTGAATTCAGACCTGGAAGACAAACATTCGGTTGCGGAAAGCATTGGCTTACAAACAGCTTTCAGGGAACTTTTGAGAAAAGTATTCCTGCAGGGGGCCCAGGCTACGCGGCAAGGCTTCCAGCCCCTCCAGAGTCTGTAGAGGCTTCTGTCGGCCATTTCCCGACGTCACAGTAAGAAACTTCCGCAGACTCCCAAAGCAATGCTTGGCAGTGGGTGAGCTGGAAACCCTTTTTCCCACCAGGCTCCTGAGTGCAGTGCCAACACAAAGGAAAAGAGAAAATTTCCTCCCGATCAGCATCCTTTTCGTTTCCTTACATTATTTCCAGGAAACCAGTCATTACTGAGGCCTTCCAGGGTGAGTATTAGCCAGACTCCTTGCAAGACAGCTGCAATTGCTTGAATTAGTCTAAGAGTGCCATAGGGACCAAGTTCACGTGCAAGAATGACCTTGCACATGCGGAGGTCTCCTGCTCATCAGGTGGCAGGAGGGGTGTCTGTGAAGTCCCGGATACTCATTACGTTTGCCAGCTTCTCTGAAGAGTCTTTACTCTGTATGTACTTGCAGTAGCTCTTGGGGCAGCCTCTACCCCCTGTCTTGCTGTGGCCCCTCTAATCCTTGCGCTTAGCAATCATCACTGTTTCTCCTATTAGACTCTGTACTCCTTGGGGGTAGTTGGCTGCTGTATTCACTGGGGTCTGACAGAGTATCCAGTCCATAGCAAAGGCTTAGTTGATATAGTTGATATTTACCTTTTTTTTTTTTTTTTTTTAGATGGAGTCTCGCTCAGTCACCCAGGCTGGAGTTCAATGGCGCAATATCGGCTCCCTGCAACCTCTGCCTCCAGGGTTCGAGTAATTCCCCAGCCTCAGCCTCCTGAGTAGCTGGGACTACAGGCATGCGCCACCACACCCAGAGAATTTTTGTATTTTTGGTACAGATGGGGTTTCACCATGTTGGCCAGTCTGGTCTCAAACTCCTAACCTCAGGTGATCTGCCCGCCTTGGCCTCCCAAAGTGCTGGAATTACAGGTATGAGCCACTGCGCCCAGTCAGTATTTACTCTTAAATCAATAAATGCACCATTAGGTTTATCTGCTTAACTTTCACATCTTAATCATGAGTTCAAGGGTTCAGTTTGTGGAGCAGTTGCATTTGTGCCCTAAAGTTTGGCAGCTCCAGCACAAAAGCCTCTCCAGCGCATATAAGCCGTGACTGTGGGCAGGTTATATAACTCTCAGGCGCCTTGTTTGTAAATGAGGGCTTTTACCACTAGGGCTGTCGTGAGAGTGAAGTGAGATTATTTATGTGCTTTGCTAGAGTTTCTGTATTTCTGTGGTTGTAAGGAACAACATCAACTTAATCTGATTAAAGCCGAAAAAGTTGTTGAGAAGAGTGGGTTGCTCACAGGATCAGTGGGAGGGCTGGAGAGCCTGGCTTGGAAGCTCTGTAGCTGGAGATACTACCCTAAATCATTCCCAGAGCTGGTCCTATGGGCTCCTCTGCAGCCACCACTGCTGTTGACTGCACCGCTGGCACAGGACATTGCTGCCCCCAAACCCAATCCCACCAGAGCTCCCTCTGCTGCTGGAGAATCCTTCTCAGCCCCATGTCTTAGCCCCACTAGCACCTTGGTCAAAGTTCTGGTGTCTGATTGGCTGAGCCTTAGTCACATGTCCACTTCCAGCTGCAAGGGATGCTGGGAGAGCGAATATCTGGCATGTTTAGCTTCTGTAGTGATGTGTCCTCTGTTTCCCACTCAGACTTTGCTAAGGCAGCAAAGTCTTCCAGGTGGGAAGAGGGCTTCTGATGCTGGTGAGCCTAAAAGGCAGATAAATGTCCAACAGAGGACATAAAGCCTTGACATTGACTAAGTGGTCAATGTCAGGTAAATGTCCAGCCACTGAGAGAGAACACAGTGGTCATTCTGAAGGCTGCTGGTAGCACCCTAATGAGGGCTCAGGAATCAGTGTCCTGGTAGCCCCAGTGAGGGGATGGCAGTTTGGACCAGTTGAGTGGTGGAATGGTGGAAGTGGTGAAAAGCCTTTTTGAAGCCAGGCAATATATTAGTTTTCTAGAGCTGCTGTAACAAAGTACCATGGACTGAGCGACTGAAAGAACAGAAATGTGTTATTCCATAGTTCTAGAGGCCAGAAGTCCAAGATCAAGGTGTTGGCAGGGTGGGTTCCTTCTGAGGGCTTTGAAGGAAGGCTCAGTGCCAGCCCCCTCTCTCTGGCTCACAGATGGCCATCTTCTCCCCATGCCTCTTTACATCATCTTCCTCCTGTGCCTGTCTATCTCCACATTTCCCCTTTTTATCTGGGTACCAGTCACGTTGGATTAGGGCCCACTCTAATGACCTCATTTTAATGTTATTTGCTTTGTAAATACTCTCCAAATAAGGTCACATTCTGAGGTACTAGGGATTAGGACTTCAACATATGAAGTTTGGAGGGGAACAAAATTCACTGTGTACCAGTGTCTGTCTTTGTGTCCTCTTTCTATAAAGGACACCAGTCATAGTGGAGTAGGGTGGGCCTTACTCCAATATGACCTCATCTTCATTAATTATACCTGCAATGACCCTATTTCAAATAAGGACCCATTCTGAGGTATGGGGAGTTAGGACGTTAGTATATAAATCTGGAGGTGTAGGGTTAGATACAATTCAACCCTAACAGTCAGGAATGAGTGAGGGTGGATTAGTTGAGGAAATTGGATCAAGGGCAGGAGTTAAGAATGACTTCGTGGTTTCTGGCTGAGCAACTGGAGAATGGTGGTCCCATTCACTCAGGTAGGGAGGAGCAGATAAAGGAAGGGAATTCAGGGGCAGAGGTACAGGCTGATGAGTCCCATTCCACACTGGTATAGTAAGGGATCTGTGCCCCAACTATGCCCAGCAGGACATAAAGAGAAGTTTGTTAGAAGCTTCCAGGAAAGTTCCTGTTAGCACCAAGAGATCTATGAGAGGTCAAGGTTACTCTCTCCAGCCATGCATGAATAGAAAAGCATGTGGCTGAAACTGGTACCAGGAGCCATCCTACAATTGTGAGCGCATGCTGTCTTAGGATGGGATCAAAACTATGGAAAGCAGAGTGAAGCAACCAGGTGGCACCTGGATTCTTGGCCATTCTGAGCCACCAGATCAGCCATCCTTGAAGCTCACCACTCCTGTAAATTTGCATTTCTGTAAGTGTCCTCATTGTTCAGCTATTTGAGTTGAGGTTTCCTGTTACTTGCAGCCAGGAGCATCCTTAAATGACACAATGCATTATCAGCTCCAGTGGATGGAAGATCTTTGAGATCCAGGGTTATGTTCCGTATGTTCATCTCTGTGTCTAGCTCAGGGCCCAGTACTCAGCACATGTTTGTTGAATGCGTCAGTGCGTGATGTAGATCAGTATCTTGCGCATTGAGGTCTGGAAACTTCATCATCAATATAAATAGCTGTAGCTGTTGATAATATATTCTATCCTCACTCCATGCTATCAGTAAGACAGTTGTGAAGCCAGAAAGAAAGAGAAAACAGAAAGAAGATAAATACCTCGCAAGCAGAGGGTGTCTCCCCTCCTCACCTCGTTTGCTTCCATCAGACCATTTGCTTACGTCTGAAACCTGGGAGTCTTCTGTGTTCTTCTTTCACTTTCTGCAGCACCCTCTGTTCTCAAACCTGGAGCCAATCACCCAGGAAGTCCTGCCTATTCTACTCTCAAAATATATCTTACATCCATCCACTTCCCTCCGTTTCCTGAAGCCATGGTTAGGTGGAGACAGGCAGGAAGGTTTCTTGGTGGAAATTCGAGGAACTTCTCCCAGAGGAAGGATGGAGGTTGGGCAAGCACCAATAACAGGCATCCCATCCATCACTCCAGGGAAACAGCAGGTTCTCAAGAACTATTTTTCCCCTCATCTTTTTCTCCTTCAACCCTCTAAAAGGCATCTTTATTTTATAGTAGTGGAAAATACCTGTGTCTCTCTAGGTGCCTGCTGGAGGAGCCTGCAGTGCATGTGGCAAGCCTGCATTGGTTAGCCCAGGCTGCCGTGTCAGAATACACAGGTGGAGTGGCTTCAACAACATTCATTTTCTCACAGTTCTGGAGGCTGGAAGGCCAAGATCAAAGTGTCGGCAGGTCTTTTCCTCCCGAGGCCTCTCTCCTTGGCTTGCAGATGGCTGCTTTCTCGCTGTGTGCTCCCTGTGTGTGTGCATCCCTGGTGTCCCTTCCTCTTCTTACAAGGACACCAGTCATCCCACATTAGGGTGGCTTCCTTATGACCTCATTTTAGCTTAATTGCCTCTTTAAAGGCCCTGTCCCCAAATGCAGTCACATTAGGGGTTAGGGCTTTAACAGGCGAGCCTTAAAAACATCCAAATCTGTCTCTTTCTCCACCTCTGAATTTAGCTTGCTTTGTGTTGGCTTCATTGTCAGGCATTCTCTCCTGTGGAGGTGCAAGGTGGCCCCAGTTTGGTGGAAATTCTTCTTCTGATCATTGTAATTAAAGTCCCAGGCATGAATCTCCTTGGCCTGAGCGAGGTTACATGCGTTCAAGGGTTCTCAACCAGGGGGCAAGAACACAGTTCAGTCCATGACTTTCAGGCTGTAATTGTCTCAGAAAGTCAACTACCCAGAAGCAGAGCCTGAGACAGGGGTTGGGATGCACACATGGCTTGTGGAGGAAGCGCTCTTCAGGAGTAATCTTTAAGGTGAGGAAAGCAGAAAGCAATAGGGGAAGGAGCCAGGCAAGGCTGCACTCCCCGGTCAAGTTTAGCCTCATCTGGGGGATCTCTGGGGCATAATCACAACACAGAGTCACCCAACTTGAAGTAAGGGGGCTGCACTCACCCCTACCGCTCATCTGTGACTCACTGCAGGCAGCCCTGGGAGAGGGGGATCCACCTTTGGAGCCAATGTCAATCTTCTGGAGAAGAGTCAACCCTGAGCCTTTAGAAGCCAGCATTCATTGAGCTGGGGAAATCCCTGAGGGGATAGGCAGATACCAGCCAGCCGGCAAACCTGATCCTCAACCTTGCTTCTCCCAGCCTTGGAAGACTTGACTAGCATAGTGAGAATGGCAAGAACGCTGGAAGAAGGAAACTTGGGTTCATGATGGGACATAAGGAGAAAGCCTGGGCATGATAGATAAGACCAGAAGACTTCGGGAAGGCAGGGTTCCAGAGTGTAAAACAAAGCGTCAACACATCCAAAACATGAGGCTTCAATGGTGCAGGCTGTCCCTGCATCACTGATTTGTTTTATTATGGACACAACCCCTTTGGTATTACAGATGCATGAGCCGGGAAAGCAGGGATGGAAATCATAAGAAATCTTCACCCCCATCCCCCACTGCCTAGCACACATCTACCAGAACCAAATACTGGCCCTCTCTGAACTCACACAGGACTCTCGGTTCCCTGTGTTACGTCACTTGGCATTTTGGGTTGTACTCATTATGTTCCTGTCTCTTCCCTGATGAGGGAGCTCTTCGACGTAAGAACCATGTGTATTTATGGCCCCTAGCTCCCAACATAGCAGCTTGTGTGCAGCAGGCAAGCAGTAGATGTTGGTTGGATAAATGGAAGGATGGGTGGAGAATGCTCAATGTTGAATTTTTCTACCACAGCTCCCCAATGTAGCCACCCTTGCTTGCATCTGAGCATCCTTGTATGCTTGCACGCTTTCTGTTCCCTCATCCATTTATTTACTCACCACGTATCTGTTGAGTGCTTTCTATACGCCAAGCACTCAGGCATGAGCAAAGCTGCCAAAGTCCCTGTCCTCCTGAAGCATGCAGCCAAGCAGGGAGCACAGCCAAGTGACAAGCATGTGGACTGTGCCATTCGGCCTGTGACAAGTACCAATGCAGAAAATAGAGCAGCCCAAAGAGGTCAGAAGATGCTGGGGAGGGCGAAGAGCTCACCACTTTGTTCAAAAGAGTCTCTAAAATGCTGACTTGTGCAGGGAGCACTGAAGGAAGCAAGGGAGTGAGCCATGCCCAACCCTGGGAAATAGCTCTCCAAGCAGAGAAGGCAGCAGGTGCAAAGGCCCAGGGGCAGGAAGAGGCTCCACTTCTTTGAAGATGAGAGTGGAGATCAGTGTAGAGATAATCATAGGAAGCTACATGGGATATTTGGAGTCAGATCCTGAGGACTTTGCGGGCCAGGGTTGAGACTCTTCCTCTGAGCAAAATGGGAAGTCACTGGAACTTTTAAAGAACTGATCTGACTTGCATTTGGAAGGGTGTGCTGTTATCAGGGGATCTCAGAGCCTGGTTGGGAGAACTTTGTAATAGCCCAGGTGAGAGAGGACATGGTTTGCACCAGGGCTGGAAAACAAGGGAAGGCAGGTGTCTGGGCACAGATGCAGGTGCAGAAATACAAGCAGAGGGCATGTGGGAAGGGTCTCTTGGGATTGCCTGTGTGTTCTCAGTGAAAAAGAAAGCATGGTCATCAGCTGAGAATGATAAATAGGGGATTTGAAGAGAGAGAGAAGACATATGAAATAGTCCTCTAGGAGAGAAGGGTGCTGGATGGACTGGGAATATGTAGACTCAGGGGAGCTTTAAAGCTTCTTGAGGTTGGTGGTCATGAATTTCAGGTGAGACAGGACAACACAGTCGTAGGTTTTTCTACAGCCAACCTGAGCTTTGTAGATGCCCGGTGGACAGAGATTTAACCAGCTGGGTTTTTGCCAGGCGTATGTAATGAAAGGGGGTGGATGGGCATATAAATGTTTAAAGGGATGAGCCAAGGAATTCAAGCTGGGTACGCAGGAATGGATGGACACGAGGAGAGGGAGGGATGTGGAAACAAGGCATGATCTTGGCTTATAGGCCCAGTCAGGCTGAAGATTTATTGGAAGGGTCTGTGGAGAAAGCCATTATTTCCATAGGTTCTCTGGTCTACTAGGGCTTAATGAAAAGCACTTTCCAGATTCAAACTGAAGTAGAATTCCCTGTGTCTTCCCCTAATCCATCCTGGTGCTCTGCACCAAGTTAAAGCATGGCATGGAGGAAGGTGGCTCTCATGCTTTCTCTGGCCTTCTCTTGTCCAGGCGAAATGTCTCCAGCCCCTTTGACACTTCTCAAGGGACATGTCCTCCAATCTCCTCATCACCCTACCGTTCTTCCTTATATTTGGTCTCTTTTTCCCCTTGAGAGCTGATGACTTTCTGGGTTTCACTGGGAAGATTCTACACCAGTGGAGAAGCTAAAAACAATGAATCAGGCATCCTAGGTGGAGTTCTGGGGGCACTGGAGTTCTGCTTTCAGAATTGATCTCCCTTGTTTCTGTTGCTGTTCATCCACAGGAAACAAATGGAAACAATGATTAAAGTCCTGCTCTGAAGCTCAGTGAGTCAGCTTTGCAAAGAATTTGCGCACATTTCCATCCTCACTGCAATGCTGTCAGACTGAGGGTTATTTTGGGAAGGAATATATTAATATGATAAACTAGCCCAGAGAGTGTGCAGTCCCATTTGCACATGTTTCAAGTCAGACTTCCATGTAATTTTAACATTCTCACAACCTTTCATGCAATTTTAACATTAGCACAAAATACACCATCAGGTCCAAAGCAAGGGTTCAGACCAAAGCCTTTGGAGGCATCCTTGGCTCCTCTATGCCTCTCCACCTCTGTCCAGTCCATCAGCAAATCCCACCAACTCAGTCTTCAAAATATGCTAGGATATGACCACTTATCACGACGCACACTGCTCCCAGCCTGGTCCAAATCATTACCAGTGGTTGACTAAGCTGTTGTGGTAGCTCCCCAGCTGGTCCCCCTGCTTTCACACTTGCCCCCTGCAGTCCAGGAGCAACAGAGAAGATGGAGTGACAGGATTGAGGGAAAGGGGCTCTGCAGTTGGGAGCAGCCATCAGACAGTGTCAGGAGGTGACATGTGAGCTAAAACCCTGGTGAGATAAGACCGTGATGTCACGAGAAGAGGGGATGGATGGCAGGGACAAGGGCCATGAGTCAGGAGCCAGCCTTGTGCACCCAGGGGGCAGTGAAAAGGCTGATGAGTTTGGAGTTGGCAAGAGTGGTGTGACTGGTAATGAATGAGCTGATGGTGGCTGGATCCCAGCCGCACTGGGGGACTGGAGATGGGAGAAGTGGTTTGATTGGGGATCTATTTTCGAAGTAGTGCAACTAGCATTCAGTGATGGATTGGATATGGGTTATTCCCAGACTTTTGGCCTAAGCCACTTAGAAGACAGAGGCTTCATTTACTCAGATGGGAGGGCTGTGGAAAGAAGAGTTTGGTGCACGTGGCAGGGGCTGGTTAGTAGTGGGGATCCAAGAGTTCTGTTTTGGACGTGCTTGTTTTGAGAAATCTCCTAGGCCTCCAAGTGGGAATTCCAGGAGGCAGTTAAATATGTGAGCCTGGAGTTGAGAGGAGAGTCCAGGTCAGGGACATAGGTGGGAATTGTCATCATCTGAGACAAGGCGACTGGATGAAACCACCCAGGGAGGGTATATAGAGGGAAATGTGACTGGAGAGATGGGCTGGAGCTCTGGGACACCCCAAGGTGAGGGGTGAGGACAAATCAGCCTAAACACAGAAGGAGAGGCTAGGAGGGGGAAAATGGGAGAGTGGGGCTGCAGATGTCCAGAGAAGACCAGGTTTCAACAGAGAGGGAGTGGCCCACATATCACATGCTGCTGAGAGGCTGCACAAGGGAAAGGCAGAATTGGCTGCTGGATTTGTCAAGGCGGATGTTGATGGCCTTCAGAAGGGCAGTCTCAATGGAGTGGTGGGAACAACTAATTCACATGGGGGTGAGGACAGGACACAGCTGGGGCCACGTTTGTGGAGGAGTCTCAGTTGGAGAGGAGCAGAGGCAAGGGCCAGTAGCTGTGAGGATGAGGGCCAGGAGAGACAGTGCTGAGATGTGTTTGTGCAGGGGTGAATGAGTTGAGAGGGAAGAATTTTTTTTTTTTCTTTTGAGACAGGGTCTCACTCTGTCACCTAGGCTGGAGTGCAGTGGTGCAATCATGGCTCACTGCAGTCTTGACTTCCCAGGCTCAAGCAATCCTCCCACCTCAGCCTCCCAAGTAGCTGGGATTACAGGTGTGCTTCACCACATTCAGATAATTTTTCTTTTTCTTTTCTTTTCTTTCTTTTTTTTCTTTTTGTAGAGACAAGGTCTCACTATGTTGCCCAGGCTGGTCTCAAACTCCTGGGTCAAGCGACCCTCCCACCTTACTCTCTCAAAGCGCTGGGATTGCAGGTGTGAGCCACTTCACCCGGCTGGAAGGAATTCTTTACTGGGGTGGAGGCTGCCTGGGAAGGAGGAGGTGAAATCTGATGCAGGAGGAGACTGGCACGCCCTGGATCAGAGCAGGGAGAGCTCACCCAGGCGCAGGTAGGCAGGTGAGTTTGGGGTGGCTGGAGGAGATCGTCCTCAGCTGACAACAGCCTTTGCCACCCGCTCTGTGAATTGATCATTAACATTGACAGATACAGGTGTCTAAGATTAAAGGAGACAGCCTCTGTAACAGCTGTCAGCTTTCTTGCACTATTCCGGAGGTCTCACACTGAGTCTGTCCTAGGGAGCACAAGTCTTAAGGGGTGGGTCTGAGAATCTAGATATTTGTAAGTGTTTAGTTTAGTGAATCTAGTAAGCAGTCAGGCTTGAGGGTGCCTCAGAGGGGCTCACAGTACTCTTAAGATCATCAGTAATATTATCTGAGTATCCAGTGTCCAATCTGCCTGTCGCAGGGCAGTGGAGAAGGTGTACAGGATTAGGGGGTCGAGTTCTGATTTCTCGCCAGCCCTTTATTCCCGCTGTCTACAGATTAATGAACACATCATTTTGCCCAACCTCCAAGAACCCTCAGAACCCGGCCGCTGCATTCCTCTCCTGCCTGACCTATCTGGACGGTCTTATCACAAATTTTTCTTACCCCAGAACCTACACCAGTGAAGATTTGCCCTGTGAGGCCTCAACGGGTAGAACCGAGACCCACAGGCCCATAGATGGGAGCTACAGAGAGAATATTTTGGCTTGTCCTGAGAAATTAAACAAAAAAAAAGGTTTTGCAGTCAGGATGCTTCTGCCCTTGGATGGAAGGTCAAAGAGAGAGGCAGCATTTCTGGGGCCCAAAGCTAGGGTGATGTGGTGGAGGGGGCAGGGGGCAGGGACCACAGAGAGAAGGCTGGAGCCACAGAGGAGCTGCACCTGCGATGGTCGCAGAGGGCGGGAGTGGGGCAGCTTGCTTTTCCCCATCCCAGCCCTCCATGAAGGCCTCTCCTTGGTCAACACCCCAGCCCCTAGGAAGCCAGAACCCTACCAAGAGTGGCCAATCCTACCAGGAATTCCTCCTATGAAGCCAGAAGACAGGGGATTCAGGGAGAGCAGTTCTTTTTGAAACAGAGCAGATACTAGAGAACAAGCAGGCAGGAGACGCACAGGTCCCGGGTGTACACGCCTGTAGCCTTGATGCCTTTACTTCTACAAGTCAGGATTGCTTTTTAATAAGCTTTTGTGGGACAATGTATTTTCTGCCTGTGTTCCTAATTAGACTGTAAAGTCCATGAGGTGAGAACAGGAATGACTCCCTTTCCCAGCGGAATACCAGTGTCTGACACTCACTGTTTGCTGACTGAGCTGGAGAACACGCTTTCAGCCCGGGTTCCCCACTCCAAAGCCTTATCTCCCACCCCTCCTCTCACCCACTGCCCCACTTTCTCCATAAGGAAACTGGAGGTTCCTTAGAGACCCGCAGGGAGAGCCAGGAACTCTGAGCAGTGTCGTGTGTGGCTGCTGTGTGTGGAGGTTCCACCAACAGAAACGAATACCTTCAGGCTCATCTTGATTGCACCCAGAGCTTGTGACCTTGCTTACAGAATCAGGAACCTGCATCTTGAATGGAGGTTTTAAGTGTCTGCCAAGTCAATGACTTTCTATTTTCTACCATGAGGTCCATTTAAATGAATTCTTTAAAAGCAAAATTATATTTCTTTTTGAATAATTAATACATTCCTGTGGCTGAACTTTCAAAGGGATCAAATGAATATAAAGTGAAGGGTTTCCTTTCCATTTCTGTCCTCCAGCCATTCTGCTCCCCTCCTTGGAGGCAACTGGTGTTACCAGTTTTTTGTATGTCTTTTCCAAGGTTTGTGTCTAATCTACACACACAGAGATGCACACACACAGACACTTTTTTACATAAATTGTTGCATATTTTACAAAAAGTTCTGTACCTTGCTCTTTGTACTTTGTGTATCTTGGAAATCTTTCCATATCAGAATATGGAAAGCTGCCTCTGTTTTAATGTCTGCATCATGTCCCAGCATATGGATGTATCACAATTTATTTAAATAGTCCTTTATTCATGGACACTTGGGTTGTCTCAACCACCGGCTACTGCAGTGAGCAAGCTTTGTACTATCGTCGCTGAGCTACAAAAGTCATTGACCATGGAATTCTCCAGGAAGATCTAGAAAGAGAATAAAAATTAGTGGAAAGTTTGAAACAAATCAGAAAGAGTAGATAGGGCTCTGGACTAGAAGTCAAGGGATGTAACTCCTACAAGTAATTTTAAAAATTACTTTTAAGTTCAAGTTCCTAACTTCCCACAATTTACTTATCAAGTTCCTAGCTTCCCACAATTTACAAAACAATTTAATATCTGTTAACTCATTGAGTTTATAGGAAAAAAATAAGCTGTAAAGGGCTAAAATGTTTCCCGAACTCCTTGACTCACTGACTACATGACCTAAAACAAGTTTCTAGGCTGGACGCGGTGGTTCATGCCTATAATCCCAGCACTTTGGGAGGCTGAGGCGGGCAGATGACCTGAGATCAGAAGTTCGAGACCATCCTGGCCAACATGGTGAAACCCCGTCTCTACTAAAAATACAAAAATTAGCTGGGTGTGGTGGTGCATACCTGTAATCCCAACTACTTGGGAAGCTGAGGCAGGAGAATCACTTGAACCCGGGAAGTGGAAGCTGCAGTGAGCAGAGATTGCACTAATGCACTCCAGCCTGGGCGGTAGAGCGAGACTCTGTCTCAAAAATAAAAATTAAAAATAAAACAAGTTTCTAGCTTGCCAGCAACCTAGTTAACTTGTTTATAAAATAAAGATTATAAAAGTACCTATCTCTTTGGGTCATTTTAAGGATTAAATGAACTACTCATGGAAAGTACTTAAAACAGGGTCTATCCTATAGCAAGAATTCAATAAATGTGGGCTTTTAGGATCATTTTGCAAAAGTGAGGAAAAGAAAACACAGAGCAATGAAGTTCAGAGTCTCCTAGCTCCTGAAGGATAGAGCTGGTGCAGGAATCCAGGTCCCCAGACTTCCAAACAAGTCAAGTATTTGAGCCATGAGGTCTTAGGCATGTGTTTATAAAACAGTGATGGCAGTCCTGACACAGAGCTGTTAATAATAATTATTGCCATGGAAATTTCCCTGATCTTCTTTGAGAGGATTAGTCCAGTCATGCACTTAGTACTGTAGTTCATCAAATCTAAGATGCCATTGGGTCTAAGGAGTATTGTTATTTTGTGAGTCACTGGAAAGGAAAGGAAATAAGGAAGGGAGGGAGGGAGGGAAGGAGCCAACTAAAGTTGTAGAACGCTATGCTGCTTGTCAAGCTGTTGTCTCCCAGCTCCACACTTACATTTCTAGGTTCGCTCTCCCTCTGATGCTGGGGCTGGGACCTGCACCCCTATTTGTCCTTTGCCAGTAGGGGCACTAGAGGAGAGAGAAGAGACTTGCTTTTTCAGGTTTTTCTGAATTTCCTGCCAGTCCCAGTGATGACATTGGCAATTGATTCCAGCTTCCAACTTTTGTCCATTTCCAGAACCAGAATCATATTGCTCCTCAGAGGAAACAGTCCAGTGGACAGTGCCCACTCTCAGAGGTCTTCGGGGCCCTCCTCCAGGCCCCTGAGGTGTCAGCCCCACATGGGAAACATCCCTTCTTTAGAGGTCTTCCTTTTTGACATCTCAGTTCTCCAATATCTGCTTAACCAATTCCCTATGTTAAATTCTCTCCATTAAAGTACCTCGAGTGGTTTCCATTTTCCTTCCTGGACCCTGACTCATGAATTATAAGATGACCATTGACTTCAGAAATGTTAAATGATAGTCCTAGAATTAATGCCATAAAATACTACCACAGGGAATTCGTAGATGTCAAGGCTGATGGTGCCTTTGGAAGTGACCTAGTAGACCCTAGGGCTGAACCCAGGGGGATGAAGTGCCTTGCTCAAGGTCACACAGCCAGAGGTGGCAAGGCCAGTGCTCCCCACACTGTGCTTGAGTGTTACTCTGCTCACCCTTCGGAAGGGCCTGGCGCCTGCTCCTGGGATGGACAGTTCAGTGACACGCCTCATGGTGAGACGTCTTCATCAAATCTCTCCTTTCTTTCCAGGAAGCACACTTTGCTGGCTAATAATGGGTTTGCAATTTCTGCTGCATTGCTGATGGCCTGCTCACTCCAGGCAGGAGCCTTTGAAATGCTCATCCCGGGACGCTTCATCATGGGCATAGATGGAGGTGAGAGTTCACCATGATGGGGAGGGAACAGTAACATACTCCTTGGGGGTGTCCCAAATGTGAGAAGTGTTTGGGGCTGTCATATGACTGGGGCTCTCTGCTGGTATTGAGTTGGCAGGGACCAAAGATGCTGGAACTCTGCATAAAGTGGGACAGTCCTATGGGATGAACCATCCCATTCATGATGCTCTAGCCCCTAATTGAGGAATGCTGGGCAGGGTCCCCAGTCTACCCGCAAAGACCTGGATGGTCTTCAGCATGTCATGCCTTCCGCTTGGTCACCTTCATCATAACGTTCATATTCCAAGGTTATTTGTGGTTTTCAGGGGGCTTTTGTGAGGATGGTGTTTCTTCTCTGGGCCTCTGACTCATTCGTTGTTTCATTTACTCACCAAGCATTTGTGGAGCACCTGCAAGGTCTGGCACACTGTAGGATGGAGACACAATGATTAACAAGACCCTGTCCCTGGACAGGGACAGAATGGAGCTTACATTCTAGTGGGCAGAGAGATACATAAGGTAGATAGTAGCAGGTCCTAGGAAGAAAACAAAGCAGGGCAGGAGGGTGGTGAGGGCTGTTTTAGAAAGGCCAATCAGGGAAGATTGCTCAGAGGAGGAAACATGAGCGGAGACCAGAGGAGCCAAGTGTGAGAACTGTTCCCAGCAGAGAGAAGTGTATGATGTCCCAGAGGCAGAAGGAGGCATGGCACGTCTGAGAAAGAGCAAAGAGATGCGTGGGTGCTGATGAGGCCAAAGAGGAGCTGGAGCCAGATCACACAAGACCTTGTAGGCCACGGCGAGGACTGTGGGCCTGTGCCAAGTGTGCAGGGAGGGTTGAGAGGAATGTGACATGGACTGGTTTGTTCCAATAAGGAAGTGTGAGGGGAAGCCTGGAGTGGAATCAGAGGAGCCACCTGTTAAGGGGAAGGGACTGGGCTGGACGGGGAGCTAGGGAGAAGGGGACAGATCCTGGCTATGGGAGTGAGAGTAGGAGACAAGATATATTGTCAGACAAACTCTGCTCTCTTTCTAAATAGGCAAATCCATAAAGTGTCACTTTTAGGCATTTGTGGAAAGATTGCAAGCCTTAGGATTAGAAATCTCTGAGTTTGGATCTCAGTTCTGCTGCCTGCCAATTTCTGATTTGTACAAGTTACTTAATGGCTCTGAGCCTTGGTTTTCCCATTTGGAAAATGGAGGTAATAATACCTTCTTTGAAAGGCTATAATAAGGCTGAATGGAAACTCTCTCTCTCTCTCTCTGTCTCTCATACACACACACACACACACACACACACACGAGTCCACCCTTCA
>NW_012103332.1:1399422-1449019 GCF_000951045.1 Mandrillus leucophaeus | reverse complement strand
GAAAGGCTATAATAAGGCTGAATGGAAACTCTCTCTCTCTCTCTCTGTCTCTCATACACACACACACACACACACACACACACACACACACACACACCAACACACACACACACCAACACACACACACATGTATATACTGCCTGGAACCTAGCATGAGCTTCTTAAAGGCTAATTCCCTTCCTTGTCGATGTCTTAACAGCTGAGGGTACCGGGTTGTTCAGCTGAGTGAGATGAACAACAAAAATGTCTCAGGGAGAGGTGGGCAGGAGAGTGGGGGCCTGGAAGTAAGGTTGGGAAGAGGAGGTTTCACTTACCTTTGTTGCCCTGCTGGAGGAGAATAATCTAGGACTCTCTGATAGTCCAAACTCATGATGAAATGACTCCTCGATCATCTGTCTATTCATTAGTCTATTCTACTTTAATAGATGCCTTCTATTCAAGTAGAAGGGAGATGGCTATTGAGAGTTTATCCGTAAGAATAATGGCTGGTGTCTATGTAATGTTCTGTAATTGACCAACCGTGTTCATGTTTTTCATCTTTTTTGATCTCCTCCTATAATGAAAGACTGTTTTTTTCATGTTCATTTTACAAATGCGGGCACTAATGCTCAGAAAGCTGGAGCGGGAAAGTAGTTAAAGGTGAAGACTGTGGAGTCAGACTGCCTGAGTGCTCTCACTTGCTTCCATTAATTTCATTAATTTATCTGTATAGGTTAGGTTTGCTGCATTGAAAAACCCGAAAACTTAAGCCATGATGGCACCGCTGCATTTTAACCTTGGCAACAGAGCGAAACCCTGTCTCTTAAAAACAAAACAAAATGAAACAAAACAAAAAACAAAATGTAGTGGCTTGAAATAATAACCATTTTACTGTGCTTTCACTTCGGTGGGTGGGCTGGGCTGTTCTGCTCTGGGCCAGCTCTGCCAATCTCTGTTGGGCCTTCTCATGTGTCTGTGATGGCTTCAGGTAGGTCAGTGACTGGATGACCTGGGATGGTCTCACGCCTGTGTTTGGGTGTTAGCAGGTGGCCTGGTCTCAGGGGCTGTCAGTGGGCCAGCTCATTTCTTGGCTTCCCACCCTGGGCCAGGGGGGCCTGGGTTGCCTCGCATAAAGTTCGTGGGCTGCCAACAGCAGCCAAAAGAGAAAGTCCCAATGTGTAAGCACTTTGCATGCACATTTGCTGATGTCCCTTGATGTCCCTTTGGCCCAAGCAAGTCCCATAGACAGGTGCAGAATGAATGTCAGAGAGGACTGACTCCCCAAGGATGTGGATCCAGGGAGAGGATACAAATCAAGGACCACTGCAGCAACCACTAACCTCACAGTCTTGGCCTCTTTCCCACCTGGCATGGCAACTTAGTAGTAAGGCCTCCCTTGTTGGGTGATGTGAAAATTAAATGGGCCAGGCGCAGTGGCTTACACCTGTAATCCCAGCACTTTGGGAGGCCGAGGTGGGTGGATCACCTGAGGTCAGGAGTTTGCGAGCAGCCTGACCAGCATGGAGAAACCCTGTCTATACTGAAAATGCAAAACTAGCTGGGCATGGTGGCACATACCTGTAATCCTAGCTACTCGGGATGCTGAGGTGGGAGAATCACTTGAACCCAGGAGGTGGAGGTTGCAGTGAGCCGAGATCGCCCATTGCACTCCAGTCTGGGCAACAAGAGCAAAATTCTGTCTCAAAAATAAATAAATAATATTTATTATTTTTTACATCAATACAAACATGATACCAAATGGTGTTGGAAGCAAAATTCATGTACATAATAAAGTTAAAATAGGAGACTGTACTGCTACTTGGTGTTTGTGGAAGATTGCACTGGACGTGTCCCTGCCATGGCCTTCCCAGTGCTGTTGACATGCCCAGGGGCGCAAGGTCACGTCTTCTGAATTAGGAGTTCACTAGTGGACAAGCCCATGGCTGCTACTTTAGGAGAAGTCCAAGATCAGCAGGATCAATTGCTTCTGAGGGCTTCTGTGGACAATCTGTTCCAGGCCTCTCTTCCACCTTCAGGTGGTGGCCAGAAATCCTGGCATTTCCTGGCTAATCGTTGCATCAGTCCAGTCTCTGTCTCCTCATCACATGGCCTTCTCTCATGTCTGTGTCTGTGTCTTCACATGGCCTTCTTATAAGAATGAAAAGTATTGAATTTAAGGGCCATCCTACTCCAGTATGACCTCATCTTAACTTGATTACATCCGCAAAAACCCTATTTCCAAATAAGGCTACATTCACAAGTAACAGGATTTAGAGCCTCAGCATATCTTTTGGAAGGATACCATGCAACTCACTGTAAGAGGTGACACTGAATGGAGACTGGAAGGTTAAGAAGCTGTGGAGCTCTGAAAACAGAGAGTTCCAGACAAACAGAAGAGCAGAAGCCAACATCCTATGATCAGAATGAGCCTGGAGTGTTCAGTGAACTCCACATCCAGGACTCCTGGGGAGGAGAGTGGCAGAAGATGGGCTCAGAGGTCAGAAGAGTTTGCTCACGGGTAGGGATGCTTGGTACAGCATCATGGGCCTAGGATGACCAACCATCCTGGTTTGTCCAGGACTGAGGGGGTTTCTGGGTGGTACTAGGCAAACTGGGGTGAGCTGGTCACCCGATGGCGGACTTTTCACGCAGCCCACCTCCTCATTCACTGCTGCTTTAGCCACTAGTATCTCCCCTTCCGTGTCATCTCACAATGAACAAATAAGAACAATTCGTCACCATTTATTGACAGCTGAATCTAAGCTGCGCACTCTGCAAGGCATTTGACATGTGTTCCGTAGGTGCGTAGCACCATGTGAAGGAGATGCTACTGCCACCCTAGCTTTACAGAAGAGACAGAGAAGTTAGCTCCATGCCTCCGCCACTGACGACACTGCCTCTGTGCTACAGCTCCCTCATTTCCTTACTATGTTTTGTGAGATAATGATTATTATCCCCTTGTGGGGGAAGGAGCATCAGGATAAAGAACAGTTTTTGAAGTGTTATCAAGTGACCACACGAGAGCCCAGTGCCTTACATGCAGTCATTTTATTCTCATTACAGCAGAAATAGTCATCACTGTATTTTGCAAATAAGTGAGCTGAGAGTAAAAGAGATAAAGTGACTTGATCGAGATCCCCCTGTGAGGAAACCAGGGCTGTGGGACTTGAGTCCAGTGTAGCACAGTTTTCCCTCTATTGCCCTGCTTGCGAAGAATAATAGACTAAATTGTTTGGTGGCTAGCCAATTACTCCATGAGGCCATATGCTCCCAATATATGTGTTTTGGATAAAAGTTCAAGCATCATCTGGTCTATGTTGTGACAAATAATTTCCATCTCTTTGCTTCTTAAGCATGTTTGTTTTGAGTGGTAAACCAGAAACAGTATCCTGGGCTGAGAGGCAATGAATGAGATTCCCAGTTTGTAAATTGAGGTGTGCGTTCCCTTCACTAATTTTCGGGAAAGTCCTTCCTGAATGCTAGCAACTGGAGTGAACTCAGCTCAACTTGAAGCACATTGATTGGTGCCTAAACTGTGTTGGGAACTATACTAGAGACGTTGGAAAACCGAGGCAGGAAAGACATTTTTGATGCCCTCACAACCTGGTGAAAAATTAGATGGTAGTAATAGGTGCTAATAATGCTAATTTGTACAGTATTTTACAATGAATAAGTAACTGAGCATATCTCAACTCTCACAGAGATCCTCTGAAGCTAGGCTCAATACTTATCCCCATCTTGTGGAAGCTGAGAGAAGCTCACAACCGCACCCAAGTTCCCACAGCTTGTAAGTTGCAGGGATTTGACCCAAGAGGCCTTGTGACTCCAGATTATGCAGTCTGTGCTCTAAACAAGCAATGAATCTGCCTGGGATAAGTGCAGTGTAGTCATTTATAGGCCTATAAAGTGACTTAAGAATAGCCCTGCTCAGGTATGGGGGAAAGCAAGGTTTGTTTTTTTTAAGTTGACAAGTCCTTATATAATTTTTACTTACAGGCCCACTGTGTGTGCAGTAAGCACTTTGTAAAACATCTTTATAACTGTTAGTTTTTATTCGAAATACCTATCATAAGCCTCTGAACATGTAAATTTATCTCAAACATCATTAGATTATATGTGGATGACCTATTTTTATAAAATGAGTGTAATAGCATCTGCCATAACTGAGTCCCTTAATTTATGACAAGAGGCAATGTTAGCTGGCGGGAAAAGCTCAAGTTCTAAGATCAGAGGCCCACTGGGGCTCTATTGGGCAAAATAATTTTTTTAAGCATCTCTGGACATGACTTGGTGATTTAGGCAAGTTACTCAACTTCTCTGTGCCTCAGTTTACTCATCTTTAGAAGAGAAATAGTAACAGTATATTTAATTCAGAAGACTATTGTTAAAAGTAAATATGTTAATACATATAAATAGATGAGAAGGATTCCTGTTACTTGGTAGCCACTGTGTGTATTGGCTATTATCATTGTGACCACCATCACCACCATCACCATCATTGCCATCACTATCACCATCACCATCACCACCACCACCATCACTGTCACCACCATCACCACCATCACTATCATCACCATTACTACTACCACCACAATCACCATCATCATTGCTACAACCATCATCGCCATCAGCACCACCACCATCACCATCATTACCATCACCATCACCACCACCACTACCATCACTACCATCATCACCATCGCCATCATCATCACTATTGCTACCACCATCAACATTACCATCATTGTCATCACCACCATCACCATCATCACCATCATGACCATCATTACTGCCACCATTATCACTATCATCATCATCGCCACAACCATCATCACAATCATCACCACCACCATCACCATCATCACCATCATGACCATCACTACCACCACTACCATCACTACCTTACCACCACCACCATCACCGTCACCATCACCATCATCACCATCACTACCACCGCCACCATCACTACCATCATCATCACCATCACCATCACTATTGCTACCACCGTCAACATTACCATTATCATCATCACCACCATCATGACCATCATTACTACCACCATTATCACCATCATCATCATTGCTACAACCATCATCACAATCATCACCACCACCATCATCATCATCACCATCACTGCCACCACCACCATCACCATTACTACCATCACCACTACCATCATTATCACCATCATGACCATCACTACCACCACCACCATCACCATTACTACCATCACCACTACCATCATTATCATCACCATCATGGCCATCACTACCACTACCACCACCGTTATCACCATCACCATCATTATCACTGTCAATACCATCACCTCCACCAACACCATCAACTGTGTCCTGTCCTCTGAAATGCACCTCCAGTCATACTTTAGGGATTAAATTATAAAGTGCATGGGAAAGCTTTGGCAATTTGTGCAAAGTGCTGGGGAAGATGCTGTGGCTACAGTGTTATTTAACGTCCAGGGCAAAGCAGAGCCAAGAGAGGCACTGTAACCAGAGTGCGGCTCCGTCAGGAAGACACCTCTCTAACTGCTGCTATGCTTCTTCTACAGGCATCGCCCTCAGTGTGCTCCCCATGTACCTCAGTGAGATCTCACCCAAGGAGATCCGTGGCTCTCTGGGGCAGGTAACCGCCATCTTTATCTGAATTGGCGTGTTCACTGGGAGCTGCTGGGCCTGCCCGAGCTGCTGGGAAAGGTGAGTGTGGCTCCCTGGTCAACCGCATCTGCCCTCATCTCATGTTACCACTGCAGGAAGGAGCCTTTTCTCCAAAAGCTGGTCCCTGTATATTGCAATTCCTGGTGTTCAAGCCTCTTCCTTATTATTGGAGAAAAGTTGTGGAGTTCCTTTAATTTTTTTTAAGGACATAAAGAATACATAACAAATTGAAACCTTATAGAATGTTTAAGTGCACCCACCCAATAATTATCATTAATAGCTCAATTTGTGTTTGTTTAGGCATCTTCTGTGCTTTAAAAACGTATATAAACATATATAGTTTATTGTGGTTTTGATGGAATTATGCCATATGCATTGATCTACAACCTCATGTTTTCATTTAAGATATTTTGGGTATCTTTTCAAGATGTTAACTTAGCTCTACCTCATTCTTGAGTCTCTTTTTTCCTGAATAAATAAGTAATTAGAGTCTTCTGATTTTGGCTTGCTGTTTTGGGAGAAGGTGGGCCTGAATTTGAATCCCAGTTCAATGATCTACTCGCTGTGTGGCCTTGGCAGGGAGAAAAGAAACACTTCACTCAGGTTGAATGGGGTGGGGCAAAATCAAGGAGGGCTTTTCAGAAGAGGTGGCCTCTAAATGGACTCCTGAAGGGTAAGCAGGAGTTAGGCAGGTGATGATGGGGATTGGGAGAGCGGATATACCAGAGAAAGGAAACCAGTAAAGAAAAGGCTCAAGATGGGGCGCAGCCCTGTGAAAGAGCTCAGACAGCTTTGGGGCTGAGGAGAGAACAAGCATGGGAAGGGTGAGAGATGAAGGTCTGTTCACTGAGCCACCACAGAGTTCGCCCTGGGGGAATAGGAAGCCCTGGGCGGCACTGGAGCTGGAGGGTGACATGGCCAGATCAGTGTTAGAAGGTGGCTCTGGGGTGGAGGTGGTGGGTGTAGACTAGAGTGGGAAGGGTAGGGAGGAGAGAGGCAGAGGGCTGCTGCTATTGGTACACATGGTAAGGGAAGGATGCAGCTGCGACTGAGGTGGTGGACATGGGGATAAAGAGGAATGGGTGTGTTCAAGACCATGGTGGAAGCACAGGCCACTGGACTTGCTAGGATCCTTCCCAAGGGATGCTCACAGGGATGCAGGGGCGCTCCCTTCTCACTCACATAGACAGGGCAGGAGGGCGGGCAGAGATTAAACCACTAATGATGGTCGAATGCCCACTGCATGCCAGACTGTTCTAGGTATGAACAGTGCACAAACAGACAAACAGCTCCCTGTGGAGCTGAATTCTGGCAGCAGGGGGCAAACATAACAAATTTGCAAGTCCTAGAGCAGTTATGTAAAAGTCTCGTTTGTTACGCTGCTCAAATCCTAACAGCTACTTTGTGAGTAGCTCAGATTTGCAGCCTTGGACGCAAGCAGAGAGAGGTAAGGGACAGAGCTCTCGTGAACAAGGACGTATTGGTGCTGAAACCAGAACCTGGGTCTGTGTACTTTCAAAGCCACATATGGGGTGTGTCTCATACAGCCAAGGACGGATCACACTGGTGTTTCTGGGAATGTGCGAGCTCTGGAGAGAAGGGGCTAGTTCTGCCCACGGGGTCCTTTCTGTCCCAGCTGCTGAGCCTCACTGACTCTAGGGCCAGCTCCTTTCGCATTCAGTGGAAGGTTTTGTAAGTGGAGGAATCATTGCATTACATTTTTCAAACAAATTTTCAATGTTTTGAACATTTTTTATTGTAGTAAAATCCACATAAAATTTACCATTTTGACCATTCTTAAGTGTACTTTTCTGTGGTATTAAAAGTGACTTTTTATATTTCAGCCAGTCGAGGTCACCTCACAGGCATCTGCTTCTGATCTTTTATTATGACCATTCTGGGTTATTATGGCTGTAACTTTAGTTTCTTCTTTTGCAAAAACAGAAACAACTCACATTTTACATCTGCGGTTGTCGTGTGCGTGACGATTGCTATAATTAATAGCATGTGTTAGAAACAGTCTCTCTACCTAAGTGAGGTTCCAAACTAAAGAGACTCTTTTGCTTTTTGTTTTTCAAGATATTTTAAAATTCTCAAAATAACCACCTCGTGTTGACAATTAAAAACAAGATAACAGTCTCAGCTCCCTAAACAAAAATACATTTAAAAGTTAAGGAAGAGTGCTATTGTCCTTTAGGAGTAAAAAAGCAAACAAATATTTGCCTCAGTAGAGCTAAGCTTTTCTCTTTGGGGATCATTTCCAAATTCCTCTTTGTTTATAAATCAATATCAAGTTCTTTCCGCTGCTTGAGTCCTTAAGGTCTTTCTTCAACCTCTGTCTTCATCCTTTATTTATTCATTCACCACATTTGTTAAACATTGAGTTGATGCTGGAGCTGCAGCTTTGAGCACGTCAGGCACAGCCCACATCTTAATGTTGCTCAGACTGCAAGGACTGTGTGACCTTGGGCAGGTCAACTCACCTCTCTAACCAGTGTCGGCTTCAGTAGGAGGCATGGTTGCAAGTCCCAAATTCCCAAGCCCCACTGAAGCTTGACTTCCTCTGGGAAAACATCACTGGCAAATAGTGACTGTTCAGCATATCCCAGGACACCGTGCACCTGTGCCTCTCCCACACTGATTTCCGTTTCCTTTCGCATCTTGTCCTGCCAGTTGATGGCATCTTACTTGTATGCACGATAACCCAGAGGCGTCAAGTTTATCTAGTCATTCAACAAATGTTTAGAAAGCTCCTCTTGTGTGCCAGGTATTGGGTTGGCTGCTGGTGGTAGAGTGGTGAGGTCATCAGGCTAGCCCTGCCCTTGGGAGCTCACAGGAGGGTGATTGACCAGTGGCCACAGGTGATAGGAAAATAGGCACTGACCTCTGGTAGGGCATCGGGGGTGGTTTCCCTGCAGCAGTGACATCTAAACTCATGGCTTGAGGACGAGTAGGATTTATCTGGGCGGGACTGTAGGAAGAGAGAGGAAATGGGGGTGGGGCATTCCAGCAGAGGTAAGAGTATGGGGGAAGGCCCTGGCATTTGTTCAGAGGCAGAAAAACTCAGATGACAGGAGCGGGGAGAGGGAGAGGGAGAGAGAGAAGGAGGGGGACGGGGAGAGGGAGAGGGAGAGACAGAGGCCACTGGCAAGGCAGATCTGTGGGCAGGAGGGCCACACCTATGCTGTAAATGGGCACAGGGAAGGATGGGCAAGGTGAGGGGTTCCCTGGACCTGTGGCTGCTTGGGGGTCAAGGGCAGCCCCTACTGTTTCCATCATAGACACTGGCCTAGAGATGACAGATTTTCTGAGTTTCAAGAGATATTACAAATCCGGATTTGTCATATTTCATAATTTGTAAATATTGGAAACTGACCTTTAAAAAACAAAAAACCTCCCTCCTGTGGCCTGGGTCCAGCCTTAGGGCCACCTTTCACACACCTTGATGGGGAGTGTGTACCTGTGAAGGCTTATTTGTACCCCCAAAGCAGTGGGACATCATTGAGGACATGACGAGTGCTTCAAGAAGGCTTTTGGGCTGCAGCATGGAGAAAGGATTGGATCCCAGCCAGGACTGAAGGGGTTGACTGGTCCAGTTATGAAATGGGTCAGAGTAATGGCAGTGTGGATGGAGAGAGGCGGATGAGGTTGAGTGAGGCTAGTGGTGATGGGATGTGGTGTCCCAGAGAAGAGTCAAGAATAACTCCCAGGCGTCTGGCACATCAGCCAGTCAGAATGGTGGTACCAGATGCTAAGACAGGGAGCTGTGAAGGAGGAGGAGCAGCTCTGCAGGGGACAGGGTGACAAGTTCACTGACATGAACTGTGCATGTCACGTAGCAACTGGAAGGAAGAGCTGATTCGAGAACCTGGGTACCTAGATTCTGAGGCTGGGACACTCTCTCCCAGGGACAACAGGGCTCATGAACATGATGCCAGCCAAGGGGCACAGCTGCCCACGCCTACCTTCTGGCCTCGAGCCAGCCAAAAATTGTACCATTGGTCCCTATAGGCTGTCTCTTCCCATCAGATGGGAGTTTTCAGACAGTCTTGGCCCTGGCCAGGAAGATGGGTGAGGAACCCTGTAAATATCCTTTTGTTTTCAAATTTATGTTCTGGGAATGTGGATCTAGGGCTTCTGGTCTAGGAAAGAACATCAAATGGGAATTTTTTATTCACGTCTCTGGAAATTTGCAGTGTTCCAGCCAAGTGAAATTCACAGTTATTTCACTAAGCGTCAGAATTTCATTTTCACGATTTTAATCGTATTTCTCATTTACCTTCAAAGATTGAGACAACCAAGCTTTGAAAAAAGAGAGAGAAAAACTGGGCTTCAGTGCAGGCAATTGCTTTGAAACACAGAGGGTGAAGGAGGTTAGCAAGAAGGTAGCTATTTTATTTATTTTATGACTTCAACTTCTATTTTAAATTAAGAGAGTACATGTGCACACTTGTTTCCTGGGTATATTGAGAGATACTGAAGTTTGGGGTATAATTTATCCCATCACACAAGTACTGAACATACTACCCAATAATTTTCCAACTTTTGTCCCCTCTATTCCTCCCCTCCATCTATCCCATTGTCTCCAGTGTCTGGTGTTGCCATCTTTATGTCCATGAGTACCCATTGTTTAATTCCCACTTACAAGTGAGAACATGCAGTGTTTGGTTTTCTGTTCCTGTGTTATTTCACTTAGGATAATGGCCTCCAGCTCCATCCATGTTGCTGCAAACAACATGATTTTGCTTCTTCTCATAGCTGCATAGTATTCTATGATGTATGTGTATCACATTTTCTTTATCAAGTCCACCATCGATGGGCACTTAAGTTGATTTCATGTCTTTGCTGTTGCGAATAGTGGTGCCATGAACATACGAGTGCATCACTCTTTTTAGTAGAATAATTTATTTTCTTTTGGATATATACCCAATAATGGGATTGCTGGGTCAAATGGTAGTTCTGTTGTAAGTTCTTTGAGAAATTTCCATATTGTTTTCCATAGTGACTGAACTAATTTACATTCCCACCAACAGGGCATAAGTGTTTCCTTTTCTTTGCAGCCTCATTAGCATCTGTTGTTTTCTGACTCTTTAATCATAGCCCTTCTGACTGGTATGAGATGGTATCTCATTGTGGTTTGGATTGGCCTCTCTCTGATGATTAGTGATGTTGAGCATTTTTTAATATGTTTGTGGGCCATTTGTATGCTTTTTTTTGAGAAGTGTCTGTTCATGTCCTTTACCCATTTTTTAATGGGGTTATTTGTTTTTTGCTTCTTCAACTGTTTAAATTCCTTATAGATTATGGATTTTAGCCCTTAGTCAGATGATAGTTTACAATTATTTTGTCCCATTCCATAGGTTGTCTGTTTACTCCGTTGATAGTTTCTTGAATTGAAGAGCTCTACAGAAGCTCTTCAGTTTAATTAGATTCCACTTGTCAATTTTTGTTTTTGTTGCAATTTCTTCTGCAATTTTCTTTCCCAAGGTCAGTGTCCAGAATGGTATTTCCTAGGTTTTCTCGTAGGATTCTTTAAGTTTGAGGTCTTTCATTTAAATCTTTAATCCATCTTGAGTTAATTTTTGTATATGGTAAAAGGTAGGGGTCCAGTTACATTCTTCTGCATACGGCGAACCAACTATCCCAGCACCATTTATTGAATAGGAATTCCTTTCCCCATTGCTTATTTCTGTCAACTTTGCCGAAGATCAGATAGCTGTAGGTGTACGACTTTACTTCTGTCTTCTCCGTTCTGTTTCATTTGTCTATGTGTCTGTTTTTGTACCAGTACCATGCTCTTTTGGTTACTGTAGATTCATAGTATGGTTTGAGGTCAGATAATATGATGCCTCTGGCTTTTTTCTTTTTGCTTAGGATGGCTTTGGCTATTTGGGCTCTTTTTGGTTTTATATGAATTTTAGAATTTTTTTCTAGTTTGGTGGAAAACGATATTGGTAGCTTCATAGAAATAGTGTTGAATCTGTAGATTGCTTTGGGCAGTATCGCTATTTTAATAATATTGATTCTTCTAATCCATGAACATGGAATGTTTTTCCATTTGTGTCATCTGTGATTTCTTTCAGCAATGTTTTGTAGTTCTCTTTATACAAATCCTTCACCTCCTTGGTTAGATTATTTCCTTTTTTTTTTTTTTTTTGCAGCTATTATAAATGGGATCACATGCTTGATTTGGCTCTCAGCTTGAACATTATTGGTGTATAGAAATACTACTGATTTTTGTACATTGATTTTGTATCCTGAAACTTTCCTGAAATCCCCTGTCAGTTCCAGAAGACTTTTGGTGGAGCCTTTTCTAGATCATCAGCGAAGAAGAGAGATAGTTTGACTTCTTTTCCTATTTGAATGCCTTTTATTTCTTTGTCTTGCCTGATTGCTCTGGCTAGAACTTTATTGCTATGCTGAATAGGAGCGGTGAGAGTGGGCACCTTGTCTTGTTTCAGTTCTCAAGAGGAATGCTTCCAGCTTTTGCCTGTTCAGTATGATGTTGGCTGTGGGTTTGTAGTAGTTGGCTCTCATTATTTTGAGGTATGTTTGTTTAATGCTTAGTTTCTTGAGAGGTTTTATCATTAAGGCTTGTTGTTATCAACACCTTTTTCTGCGTCTGTTGTGGTGAATCACCTATATTGATTTGCATATGTTGAACTGACCTTGCATCCCAGGAAGGAAGGCTACTTGATCATGGTGAATTAAGTTTTTGATGTACTACTGGATTCAGTTTGCCGGTAATTTGTTAAGGATTTTTTCATATATGTTCATCAGGGATACTGGTCTGTGGTTTTCTGTTTTTATTGTATCTTTGCCAGGTTTTGATATTTGTGTTATGCTGATTTCGTAGAACAAGTTAGAGAGGAATCCCTCCTCAATTTTTTGAAATAGTTTCAGCAGGATTGGTACCAGCTCTTCCTCATACATCTAATAGAACTTGGCTGTGAATCCATCTTGTCAGGGCTTTTATTGGCTGGTAGGTTTTTTATTACTCTTTCAATTTCAGGTCTTGATACTGGTCTGTTCAGGGTTTCAATTTCTTCCTAATTGAATCTTGGGAAATTGTGTGTTTCCAGGAACTTATTCATTTCTTCTAGGTTTTCTAGTTTGTGTGTCTAGAAGTGTTCATAATAGTCTCTGAAAATCTTTTCTATTTCTGTGGAATCAGTTGTAATGTCACCTTTGTCATTTCTGATTGTGCCTATTTGGATCTTCTCTCTTTTTTTCTTTTTTAATCTAGCTATTGGTCTATTAATCTTTTTTATCCTTTCAAATAGCAAACTTTTGGTTTTGTTGATTCTTTGTATGGATTTTGGGTCTCAATTTTGTTCATTTCTGCTCTGATTTTATAGCTGTTTCTTTTGTTTGCTAACTTTGGAGTTGGTTTTTCTGCTTCCTCTAGGAGTGGTGTTAGATTATTAATATGAGATCTTTCTAACATTTTGAGGTAGGCATTTAACACTCTAAGCATTCTCCTTACCATTGCTTTTGCTGCATCTCAGAGATTTTGGTATGCTTTCACTTATTTCAGATAATTTTTTGATCTCTGCTTTAATTTCATTGTTTACCCAAAAGTCATTCAGGAGCAGGTCATTTAATTTCCATGTAATTGTGTGGTTTTGAGAGATCTTCTTGGTGTTGATTTCTAATTTTAGTCCACTGTGGTCTGAGAGTATGGTTGGTATGAGTTTAATTCTTTTGAATCTATTGAGACTTGCTTTATGGCTGAGCCTGTGGTAGATGAAGGTGGCTTTTAGAATAGGCTGCCAGAAGGCAAGAAAGGGAAATAAATGTAGGAATTAATGCTGGTTCCATGAATTTAATCAAAGATACATCATAAAACAACTGTCGTGATTGAACATTTACGTGACTCCAAATGATATATTTTTTTAAAACAAATCAATTAGCTATTTCTCTTGCAAAGATAAAGAAGAAATAGACTTAGATGAAAACCGTAGGCAAAAGTATGAGAAGAGAGATTAGGAATGATGTGAGACCATAAAGGAATGATTTTATACACTCAGAAGAACATTTATTTCAGATAAAATGATTAACTTTGAGCTCCCACTTTTCTTTCCCCTCAAGGAAAGAAATGTTCTAATAGTTGCAAATTTTTTCAATCTAAATAACAAGCAAAGAGGGAGACTTTCTGAAAGAAAATGATGTTTTTTCAGGAATAGCCATTGCAATTGGCATAGGTGTGCTATAGTAAACCATGTGCATATTCAGGGAGGTAAAAGAAGACAAAGGTTTTTAAAGAAAAAATGAGAAGAATTACATAATTGTTTTTGAGATAGTTATCTTTGAATAGATGTATCAATAACAAGGGTGGCATCAGTCCAAGGCTGGACAGTCAGTTGCTAGGCAGGTGTTCTCGCAGCAGTATTTTCTTATGTAAGGTTGTAGTGGCCTTTGTGCAAGGTTTTTGCAGAGTCTTTTGTGATAGTTTTTGTCAGCAGGCATTTGTATATGAGAATCTTCCTTTCATGACCTTGCCTAGCTTCATTTTTCAGGGGTTTGCTTTTATTTTTGCTTTTTAACATAGATGACTTTATTTTTATTCTGCCAACTTTCACATTTCCTTTTTTTGATCAAGATTTTAAAAAATATCACTGGTTAACCATTTTGTAGTTAGAATTTTTGTTTTTGTTTTTGTTTTTGTTTTTCTGAGACAGAGTTTCGCTGTTGTTGCCCAGACTGGAGTGCAATGGTGCGATCTCCGACTCACTACAACCTCCGCCTCCTGGGTCAAAGCAATTCTTCTGCCTCAGCCTCTTGAGCAGCTGGGATTACAGGCATGTGCCACCACACCCGGCTAATTTTGTAGTTTTAGTAGAGATGAGGTTTCTTCATGTTGGTCAGGGTGATCTCGAACTTCCAACCTCAGGTGATCCGCCCGCCTCGGCCTCCCAAAGTGCTGGGATTATAGGTGTGAGCCACTGCGCCCGGCTGTAGTGAGGTTTTGATTATCCCTAGGCGAGACAGCTGGGATAGACCTGTCTCACGTTGTTGGTTGGTCTCACGTTGGAGGGCATAATTGGAGTTAGTGTCTAAACTCTTTTAGCTACATTTGAGTAACAACAGCATTTGGAGGGAGTGGTTCTCAGGCTACATCTACCTAAAATCAAGTGTTAAGTTTTTGTCTATTCTGTAGGCATTTACTATTATCTCAAAGTGTTGGGCCAGCATTATTCTGTGAAGAGTTGTTCTGTAGAAATTTAACAAGTAACAGGTACAGGATTTAAAAGAAAAATACAAAGTAAAATTAATAGTAACATGATAATCTCAGCTTATATAGTAGTTGTGATCCATGAACTTAGGTTTAAAGGCAGCCAGTTAAATAAATTTAATAAATTTAATTAATTAAATGACCATGAGGAATTAGGTGAAACTTGTTGTAACCTGCAGTTTTTTGTTTTGCTTTTTTTTTTTTTTTTTTTTTTTTTAATTTTGTGTATTTGAGTCTTAACTCTTCTAGGGGAATTTATCGAAGTATAGCATGCAGTATTAGCAACAACATAGACCCTTTTTGTTTGTTTAACGCAGCTAGCTGGGTTCCAGGAACCCTGCACTGAGAACTCAAAACTGCTGCAAGCTATAAACTTTCCCCATCCAGACAGAAACTGTGGCTTTCAGGCCATGCCCCTCCTGGCCCACCCCAAAGCAGCGGTGTCCAGCTTCTGCACCTGTGACTACAGTACCCCCACTTGCCCCCTAGTTCTGGCCAAGGGAGTTCATCCCCACTTAAGATTCTGTCGTGAATCACAGTTGAGACCGTCTCTCAACCTGTGACTGTGGCCTGAGTTAGCTGGCTGACTTCTGCCAGGCTCCCTGTGAAGCAGAATTAGGAATGGCTTCCCTCCATTCCCACTGAAGCCTAGGAGTGCACACAAAGCGTGTTCAATGCTGCTCCTTCTCAACACTCCCCACCACTCAGCTCCAGTGCTGGGTGGGGCCACGGCCTTCCCCCCTGGCCTATATTGTCAGGTTCCCTAGTGGGAGTGTGTGTCACAGAGGCAGTCTCTCCTGCTGTCACACTCTGGGGACTCACAGTTTTCCACCTGGCTTGTGGTGTAGGCTGCTGCCCCCACTTCTTTCAAAGAGTCTGTGGTTTCTTTCAGTTTTCTGGTTAAATGTCTGTGGTGTTTCTTGGGAAAAAAATTATAACACGAGTCTCTACACACTATTTTGTCTTCCCAAGTATGAGAGGTGATATGGTTTGGCTTCGTCTCTGCCCAGATCTCATCTTGAATTGTAGCTCCCATAATTCCCATGTGTTGTGGGCGGGACCCAGTGGCAAATAATTGAATCATGGGGGCAGGATTTTCCCATACCGTTCTCATGATAGTGAATAAGTCTCATGAGATCTGATGGTTTTACAAAGGAGAGTTCCCCTGCACATGCTCTCTCTTGCCTGCCGCCATGTAAGACGTGGCTTCATCTTCTGCCATGATTGTGAAGCCTCCCCAGCCATGGGGAACTGTGAGTCTATTAAACCTCTTTTTTGTAAACTACCCAGTCTCAGGTATGTCTTTATCAGCAGCATGAAAATGGACTAATATAAGAGGCATACTAACAATGCCTCTAATCTACCATCTTGGGGGATAAAAAAAAAACCACATTGATCTTAAAGTTATTTGAAACTTGTATTTAAGAGTACTTGTCAAAGTCTTCTTGTAATGAATCTAATTGCAGATACCTTTAGAGAAAAATTTAAAATAACTGTAAATGACAAAAATTTAAAACAACCATAGTTGAAAATAGGATGGAAGTTCCCCATTACCAGAAATTTACAAGGAAATTTAGTTATTTTGTGGCATACAATATAATAACCAAAATTATGACTGATAACACATAGAAGATTTTAAGAGTTTTATTACCATTTTAGAATATTTATACCAATAACATATCCAAAAATGTAACTGAAAGATCTAGTATCACTTAGCATTTGCTATTTCCCATATAATTTACCAAATAAGCCTAATTATTTAATATCTCTACAAGATGAGAGAGAAGTCCTTTGAGTCTTTCTAAGGGCCTGATTGGAAAATCTCTAAGTTAACTTTACATCAAAAAGATTTAATTTAGCATTTTGATGCTGGGGAAGTCCATTAAAGATGCTAAAAGGTTTAAAATACCTGATCAAAACAGGATCACAGGGCACTATGTGATAGTCATTTATTTAATTAGAGTGATAATTATAGATCGTAAAAGCAATACAGAAAGTTATATAGATATTAAAAAAACTTCAACCCTTAAAGTCTCCATTTTTCAAAGTAATAAAAAAATTTAGTAAAGGCAACACAGGAAATTATCTTGATAAAATAGAAAACATTTGTTTCTTAGGCCAGCTACTAAAAAGGCAAAGAAAAACCTCCTTCTGTGTGATTGGTTCGCTTCATGGGAAGCCTATTCAGATAACCTGATGAAAAAGTACTTGTATTAATTCAGAATGTGTATCAAAGGCTGTGACTTTACACTGTGGAACATAAACAAGAAAAGTATTACCTTGAGCAGGGGGATATATGGCTCTTAATAAAAAGCATGGGAAATTCCCTGGTTACATGGAACTGTTTAGACACATTAAGAAAAGCTCGATCTCCTGACCTCGTGATCCACCCGCCTCTGCCTCCCAAAGTGCTGGGATTACAGGCTTGAGCCACCGCAAAAAACTAGCCGGGCGTGGTGGCGGGCGCCTGTAGTCTCAGCTACTTGGGAGGCTGAGGCAGGAGAATGGCGTGAACCCGGGAGGCGGAGCTTGCAGTGAGCCGAGATCACGCCACTGCACTCCAGCCTGGGAGCACAGCGAGACTCCGTCTCAAAAAAAAAAAAAAAGAAAGAAAAAAGGAAAGCTAAGTACAGAATCAGATTATATTGGGAAAAAAAACTTTGCTTTTCTAGGTCTTTGAGACAAACATTTTTAGTGTCAGGCCTCAATAGCTGTTAGAACCAGAGGAAAAAGTTATAGGAGCTAACGAAGAAGTTGAAGGAGAAAGTTAACATTTCAGTCAAGCAAAAAGATGTACCTTCTCAAGGGAGGAAAGTGAAAGAGCGGAAGGCAATGTAGTATGAACTGCACATCCTATGCTGTGAGACGCGTTAAAAGTTGAGCTTCTGAGATAGGACTCTGAGAAGCTTCTAGAGGAAAACTCTACCTTGAGAGATGAAGATACCATTTTTAAGAAGAAGATAGCATTTTAAACTAAAAACTAGTTAAATTAAACGGAGACTATAAACCAAACAAAAAAGTTACAGTTTAGAAAGTGGCTGGAAATTTTTAGAATTAAAAATCAAAACTTCTTGTAAATTTTACTAAAAGCAGATCATTACTTCAAGAAAACTTTGTTGCTTTAACATAAGGTACCAAATTTTTAGTTTTGTATTGGTGTATTTTTAATACCAAAACTCAAACCTTAGAAAGGCTTATAAATAATTCCCTTTAAAATGTAGTCAAGTTGATCACATACAAAATATCTTTTGTAAATTTATCCTTTTCAGACCTTTTACAACTTACACAGACTTTCATGACTTTCATGACATGCTTACAACTTTTGTTTTGTTCTATACTTTCTTATTTTTAAGTAACCAGTCACTTTATTTTACGAAAAAACATTTATCAGGCAAGGTTTTTAAATATAAAGTTATTTTCTTTTCTTAAATCTTTCTTACCAAAAATATATCTTTATACCCATAACTTTCTTTATATCTCTTTCTCCTATTTACTGGATTCTTTTTGTTTGTATTTTCTTTCTAAATCCGTATTTTGACACATCTTTTAGTAACCTTTTAATTTAAACAAAATTATTTTTAAATGAAGTAAATATTTTGTCTTATAATTTTTTAATTAAAAACAGTTCTTACTTTTTTGGTACATTTTATGTACAGAATTATATGTAGATATCAGGATGTTTAACTCTTATTAATATTCATTTTTAGTGAAAATGTAGAAAGAAATTTTAAACTATCACATACAAATATTTTATAGATGAAACCATTTTTTAGTTTTATAAACATGTTTTATCATAACATAATTTTAATGTATATTAATAGGCCCAGTGATATTTAGTCTTTTATAAAATTTAAGAAGCACATAATTTGGTTCATTCGTTTATAACTTTTTGTATTCTGATTATTTTGCAACCTGATATTGTGAATAAGTCATTAAAATTATTTGCTGTGATAATTTTACTAATTTATAATGATAATAATGAATTTTAAAAAACAATGTCAATTGTATTCAAACTAATGTATTCATTTAATACAATTTCAATCAAAAGTTCAATGACATTTTTGTTTGTGATGGAAAATGAGGAAAGAGGTCTAAAGTTCCACAAGAGAATAAACGAGTGAATGTTTCTGACATAGTTTTGAAAATGGACACTGGTGAGTACATTAAACATGTAATAAAGTGACAACAATTAAAACAATGCAGCATGGGCACAAGAACAGAAAGATCAAAGGCCCTAAGGGATGGCCAGAAGCAGAAATTCATTTCTATGTATGATTTTAATGTGTGCAAAAGGAAACCTCAAAAATCAACAGAGGAGAAAGGTTGTTTGGTTTAATGAATAGCTTAGGAAAAAATGGGAAAAGGGTAGGAAAAAAGACCAAAGCAATGCTTACATTACACCATAGTTTAATAATTATACTAGTTTCTATTTATGAGTTATAATTTGTTTCATTTTTCTTTTATTTGCTGGACATTTGGATTGTTTCCAGTGTTTGTTTGTTTATTTAGCGACACAGTCTCACTCCATCGCCAAGGCTGGAGTCTGGTGGCACGACCTTGGCTCACTGCTACCTCCGCCTCCCAGGTTCTAGCAATTCTCCTGCTTCAGCCTCTTGAGTAGCTGGGACTACAGGCGTGTGCCACCACACCTGGCTAATTTTTGTATTTTTAGTAGAGACAGAGTTTCACCATGTTGGCCAGGCTGGTCTCGAACTCCTGACCTCAGGTGATCCACCCGCCTCGGCCTCCCAAAGTGCTGGGATTACAGGTGTGAGCCACTGCACCCAGCCTCCAGTGTGTTTATTACTGAAAAAATGTGATTTGTAAACTTGAGATGAATAATCTTCTACATTAATCATTATTCAAATCTGTAATTATTCATGTAGTTTAGTGTTTCAAGAAATAGAAATAACAGGTTAAAGAGTATAAATTTATTTAAGGCTTTTGAACATATGAGCAATTTTTTTTCAGATAGTCTGCTTCAATTTCCATTCCCGCTGGCAGTGCACAAGGGCATTGGTCTCACTCTGCCCCTGTCATCCACAAGCATTTAAACAAGTCTTTGGTATTTGATAGGCAAAAATAATGGATGAGAATTTCTTATAGGTATATTGGTTTCCTGTTGATGCTGTAACAAATAACCACAGCAGAGACAGAAATGTAATTTCTCATATTTCATTAGTTGATAATCAAAGTATTAAAAGATCTCACTAGTAAAACCATCTTACCCTGGAGTCTTTTGGGGAAAAAAATGCTTTGAATATCTTTTATTTACTTTCTGAAAAATCTATTTTTATTTTCTTTTGAGTCGATGTTATTAATTTCTGTCTTTTCAATAAAGACACTTATTTCATGGAAACTTTCAAATTTGTTAGCATACAACTATATAAATTTACACCATTTAAAAACTCAAATGATTTTAAGAATCAAATGTAAAAACAGGTACCATAAACAACACACAAATGAATGCAGATTAATTCTTTAGAACAATGTTTCAATTGGGATTTTGGGATTTTGTAGATGGGATTTTGTTATCGTCATTCATTGCCAGTTTTGTTTGATTGCATAAAGAAAGGTAATCCATAAGTTTCTTCTTTGGGGAACATATGATAGTTTATTCTGTGGTCGGTTTGTGATTACCTTTTGTTAATATTCCATGTTTGCTTAAGGATGGCCACTCTTTCATAGCAGTTAGCATTTTACAATGGTAAAAAACAGATCCAAAATTACAAAATGATTTTTATTATATCACAATAATTACGGTTAATCCATAAAATACAGAAAAATTTCCCATGAGATTAAAAAAGGGTGGTGATGTGTGATTCTATCAGAGAGAAATGAACTTCAAAGGGAAAGGCCCAAAACAGTCTCTGCAGGGCTGTGTAGTGGGCACCTGGGCCCTCGTGCCCGACTGCCTGGGTCTGCATCCCAGCTCCCCACACCTCTCACACACATACTTGCTGTGGGACTTTGGGCAAGTTGCTAACCTTTCTGAGTCTAATTTCTTACCTATACTATAGCATTAACAATGGTACCTCCTTCGTGGGGATTTTGTAAGGCTTAAGAAAGAGAATATATGTTCAGTACTTGGAACAGTGCCTGAAACTGGTGCCAAATTGATGTCAGTCATCACGGCATTTATTTCATGTGGCAGTACTTAGGAAAAATGTTATGAAATTTCTGTTTTGCAGATGAAAAGCTCAGTCTCTGAGGGGGGTGATAATTACTCCGAATGTCTGCAGCAGGCAGTGGGACTTGAGCTTCCTGGTTTTGCAGCCCATAATCTCTCTGCGGTAGGACCAACGTCCTGACTTGTTGATGGGGAGGCAAGAGGGCTGTCCCCAAAGCTTAGATTCTGGTATAGGAATTTGAGCAAAACAGTCCTTTTCAGCCTCATATTTTTCTCATCCAGACCCTAAGTGTGTGAAAGCACCTGTTTTCTGTGAACTTTTTGACTTAGAACTCTCCGGACTTCATTCAAGCCCAGGAAGAGAAGAACTTTTGATTTTTATCAAGAATATTACAAGAAATGTACTCATCTATTTCAAAGTGATTTTAAGCCCCAGCCACCCAGCAACATCGTCCTTATCCTCCACTGACCTGTAAATCCTACCTTTTCTCTTTGAAAAGAAGATTCATTTCGGGGCGTGACCCAGGCATTTTCTGTAGCTGGAGAAAATGGGTTGGGTTGGGAGCAGTTGTACGATGCATTTCCTTTGAAGGGAAACAGGAGAAAAGAAGATTAGAGGTTGTCACCTTTGCATTCTTCCTGTTACCTCAGAGTCCCTCGCAGAGATTAATGCCCGAACTCCTTTAAATGACACCCAGAGCTCTCAAAACGTGTTCCCAGGACCAGCGGAATTGGCACCAGCTGGGAAGGCACTTGTTATAAATACAAATTCTCATCCCTGCCCTGGCCAATCCCTATTGAACCAAGATTCTGAAACCTACATGTATAATTTCAAACTCTTTTGTATACCCAGGTGCATCCAAAATTGGCTTTAATAAACATTCAGCAACTCTTTTGTAAGAATTCTCAAATGGCTTCCCCTCGATATTCATTGTTGACGCCCTGATTTCCCTCTGCAGGGTTTAGACCTCCCAGGATGGTGACATGCCAGGTTTGCATGACCTGGCTCCAGGCTCTTTCTCTCCACCCATCCACCCCTCCACCTCACAGAGCAGCTAAGCCCAATGGACAGCACATTGGAATTAACAAGCACATTGGGTGTTTGTTAAATGAGACTTCTCAGCCCCATTCCAGACCTCAAGATCTGAATCTTGAACCAGATGGTTCCCCCAGAATCTTCATTGTTTATCAGACTCCCTGGGTGTGATTCTTGCATACAGAAAAGGTAGAGGATCCCGCTATGGCCCCACATCCCATTTCGGGACCCCACAATGGGGGTCCCACCTCCTAGCCTCTGCCTTTGGCGTTTCTTCCTCCCGGCCTCCTTTTTCTACATTCCCTGACTATTGTCATCCTGCAAAACCCAGCAAGCAGGGGCCTCTTGAGAGGCCCTCTCTCCTGCCAGCTACTAGAATCAGCTATCCCCATCTCAGCCTCCCACAAACAGTACTCCTCTCTCATAGACTTGCTTTGTTCTACATAGTGGTCAGGTGGTCATCTGCGTGTCCACCTTTACCCAGGACCAAAGTCCAAGTTCTCATCTTTGTATCAACATAGAGCCGACCATAGGGTCTAGGGCATTGAGCTGCCCCCTCAATGTGGAGGGAAGCTACACATTTCCCTTGACTTGGAATTACGAAGAAGACCCTGATTAGTGAATTTTTTAATGGTTCTGATATGGCTTGGCTGTATCTTTACCCAAATCTCACCTTGCCTTGTAATAATCCCCACATGTCAAGGGCAGGACCAGGTGGAGATAATTGAATCATGGGGGTGATTTCCCCTGTACTGTTCTCGTGGTAGTGAATAAGCCTCATGAGATCTGATGGTTTTAGAAATGGGAGTTCTCCTGCACATGCTCTCTGGCCTGCCACCATTGCAAGATGTGACTTTGCTCCTTCTTTGCCTTCGGCCATGATTGTGAGATCTCCCCAGCCATGTTAAACTGTGGGAGTCCGTTAAACCTCTTTCCTTTATAAATTACCCAATCTCAGGTATGCCTTTATTAGCAGTGTGAGAACAAACTAATACAACTTTCTTACTTCTGAGAACACAACAGACCTCCTGCTATGCCTACCTGTTATGATGCGTATATGGTCAAGACTCAGGCCACTGAGTACTCAGTGTTCTAAGACTTTGGGGTCACCTTTTCTGACCTCAAGTTCATTATCAGTAATATGAAGGGGTTTGTTTTTTTTTTTTTTTGGAGATGGAGTCTCGCTCTGTCGCCCAGGCTGGAGTGCAGTGGCCAAATCTCAGCTCAGTGCAAGCTCCGCCTCCCAGGTTCACGCCATTCTCCTGCCTCAGCCTCCCAAGTAGCTGGGACTACAGACGCCCACCACCTCGCCCGGCTAGTTTTTTGTATTTTTTAGTAGAGACGGGGTTTCACCGTGTTAGCCAGGATGGTCTCGATCTCCTGACTTCGTGATCCGCCCATCTCGGCCTCCCAAAGTGCTGGGATTACACGCTTGAGCCACCGCGCCCGGCCAGGGGTTTGTTAATGTAAGAGAAAAGTAGCTCCAAAGCTCCCGTTTGCTGGAGCATCTGATGTGATGGCCAGTGGTGATGGTGATGCATGCACTTGAGCCCCTGGGTCAGCTCAGCTGGTGTCTCCATCTGCAAACAAGCAAGGCTGAAAGGAGACAAAGATAAATTTAATAGTTCTTGAAGTCATGTCATCTGGAATTGTAAAGAAAGTCTTTGAAGCTTGTCTCAACTTTGTTGTCCAGTCTTCAAAATAGCCTCAGGGGAAACCATTAGTTCAGCTGCCCTTTGAGTAGGTGCCCTGGAGTGGGAGCTGGGAGAGAGAATTTCCCAAGCCCCACAGAGGTGACCCTGGAGGTGGGTGGCACAGCTACAGAGGAGGACTGGGTCCGTAGCCTTCTGGCTGCCGATCCCAGCCCTGTTGACTTCCCCATGCAGTGCCATTCTCTCTTGCAAAGAGATCCTGAGCTCCGCTGTTTCTCAGCTGCAGAGCTGGGTGCTGTGAATGTGCTATGTCATGCGTCTTTGCCACCATCTGGGGTGGGGCATGGCTACATTATATATGAGAAGACTGAGGCTCTGGGAGGTTGAACATCCTGCCAAGACGACCAGCACAATTCTCCGATCTTGGATTTGCCTGACTGTCTTGCACAAGTCTCTCAGCCTCTCTGAACTCCATTTTCCTTCTTTGGAGAATGGGATAATGATCCTTTGTTCAGACAGTTGAGGGAAAGATTAAGTGGGAAGAGGAAGAGGACCAAAATTTGCAAAGTATTTACCTTGTGCCAAGCAGTGGGCTTTACCCATGTCGTCTCACTTAATCCCCACCTCAACCTAGGGACTAGGTTATATTATCCCCATTTTATAGGTTAGAAGACGGAGACTCACAGTGGGAAGCCTTGCTCAGGGCTCTATGGCCAGTGATCCTGGAGCATGATTTGAACCTGAGTAGGCATTTTAAATGTGCTATGGTATGGGAGACCCGGCACAGGGCCTAGCACATAATGGTCCAGATGTCTGTTAGCTTCCTCTTTCCTTTCCTCTCTGTGAGGACTGAATATTAGTTCACCTCTCATGACTTCTCATGGTGTATGCCTACCACCCAGAAGACAGGACTAGATGCTGTTCAGTGAATGCATAAAAGGCCTTCCTCTGTTTCTGGAGGGGTTGCCACGTGTCAGGACCTGTGCTACAATCTTCACCAGCATTGTCTCATGTAGTCCCCACATCACAACAATCCCATGGGGCGTGATAACTATTATTATATCCATTTTGCAGATGAGCAAACCACGTCCCACAGGAGATTGGAGAACTTGCCCAAGGCCACATACTCATAGGAGTCCCCGAGCCAGGGGTCAGCCAGTGGAGCCCAGACCCTTGCTCATAATTACTGTCTGTCTATAACCAAAGCAGCCTGGCCCAGGGCTCACCCCTTACCAAGAGCTGCTAGGTAGGGCAGGCAAGCCCTTGCTCCTGCCCTGGACTACAGAGGCAAGGCTGGGGCAGTCAGGAGCACTGCGTCCAAACTGGGCCTGGGATTGGACGCCCTCTAGTGTCTTCATGAGCCCAAGCCTGCAACTTGAACCAGTTTGTCTATTCCTGATGTATGTATTCAGCAAGCATCTATTGAGTGCCTAGGCTTTATCCAGCAGTGAACAAAACAGACCTACAAGGATTAGCCCTGCATTTTAATGGAGGACACAGATCAGAGACAAATAAATATAGAAAGCTTAGTAGTGATGACTCTGGTGAAATAGAACAAAGCAGGAACGGGGAGGGTGACCAGTGAGAGAAGGGCTGAGCCCAGCATGAAGCATGGGAGTGACTGGGGCAGATCCCTGGGGAAGGACATCCCCACTCTTCCCCAGTAATGCCTCTGTGGGCAAGATTTGCCTAGCCTGGCTTCTTTCTTCTCCCTTCTGGCCCTGTCTTTCTCCTTTCAAATCTGTATCCCACACATCCCCCCTCTCCCTCCCCACTGGATGCCCCTAAATTCAGGTCCTACTCTCCTCCCCTCTAGACCACAGCATCTATAATGTCTGGTTCTTATATCCATAAAATTTCAATCAATTCATTCAGCCAGTGTTTATGGAGCATCCACAATGCACCAGACACTAGAAATGAGTCAGACGGAGTCCATGCCTACAAAGAGCTCACTGCTAGTGGGATGTTTGAGGGAAGATTGTGGTGGCTGTGAGATAAATGTGGCCTGTAGGCCAATAGGGAGCCCAAAGGCAGAAGGGCCCCAGGGGGCTGCCCTAATGCAGTGAGAGAGGGCCATGGAAAGCTTTCTGGAGAAGGTGGCATCCACCTTGGGGTCTGGAGGACAATTAGCCAAATGGAAGGGAAGAAAAACACAATTCCAGGCACAGGGAATAGCCAGTCCAAAAACAAAAAAAGAACAAGAGGGAGCTCAGCACATTCAGAAACTGAGAGTCATTTAATAAAGAGTGCCAGAGGTGACAACAAGTGATGAGGTGGATGGTCAGCTGGGGCCACACCCACCTGCACACATCTACAGTTTGAGTCACATCTGCCCAAACATCTTCCTTTTTTAAGTTTTATTTTAAATTCTGGGGTATATGTGCAGGGTGTGCAGGTTTGTTACGTGGGTAAACATGCGTTATGGTGGTTTGCTGCACCTATGGACCCATTACTTAAGTATTAGGCCCAGCATGCATTAGCTTGTTTTCATGATGCTCTCCCTCCCCCTGCCCAGGCCCCCCAACAGGCCCCAGTGTGTGATGTTCTCCTCCCTGTGTCCATGTGTTCTCATTGTTCCGCTTCCACTTATGAGTGAGAACATGCAATGTTTGGTTTTCTGTTCCTGTGTTAGTTTGCTGAGGATAATGGCTTCCAACTCCATCCATGTCCCTGCAAAGGATATGATTTTGTTCTTTTTTATGGCTGCATAGTGTTCCATAGTGTATGTGTACCACATTTCTTATGTGGAATTAACCACATTTGGGTTAATTCAATATCTTTGCTATTGTGAATAGTGTTGTAATGAACATACACGTGCATCTATCTTTATAATGGAATGATTTATATTCATTTGGGTATATACCCAGTAATGGGATTGCTGGACAAATGGTATTTCTAGTTCTAGGTCTTTGAGGAATCGCCACACTGTCTTCCACAATGGTTCAACTAATTTACACTCCCACTAACAGTGTAAAAGCATTCCTATCTCTCCACAGCCCCACCAGCATCTGTTGTTTCTTGACTTTTTAATAATCGCCATTCTGACTGACCTGAGATGGTATCTCACTGTGGTTTTGATTTGCATTTCTCTAATGATCAGTGATGTTGAGCTTTTTTTCATGTTTGTTGGCCACATGAATGTCTTCTTTTGGGAAGTGTCTGTTCATGTCCTTTGTCCATTTTTAATGATGTTGTTTGTTTGTTTGATTTTTATAATTTGTTTAAGTTCCTTGTAGACTCTGGATATTAGACCTCTGTCAGATGGATAGATTGTAAAAAATTTTCTTCCATTCTGTAGGCTGTTTTCTCTGATGATAGTTTTTTGTTTTTTTGTTTTGTTTTGTTTCTGTGCAGAAGCTCTTTAGTTTAATTAGATCCCATTTGTCAATTTTTGCTTTTGTTGCAATTGCTTTTGATGTTTTTGTCATGAAATCTTTGCCTGTGCCTATGTCCTGAATGGTATTCCCTAGATTTTCTTCTAGTGTTTTTATAGTTTTGGGTTTTACATTTAATCCATCTTGAGTTAATTTTTGTATAAGGTGTAAGGAAGGGGTCCAATTTCCATTTTCTGCCTATGGGTAACCAGTTCTCCCAGCACCATTTATTAAATAGAGAATGTTTTCCCCATTGCTTTTGTCAGGTTTGTTGAAGATCAGATGGTTGTAGGTGTTCAGTCTTATTTCTGAGTTCTCTATTCTGCAAACAAGGAAGGCTGAAAGTACACAAAGATAAATTTAATAGTTCTTGAAGTCATGTCATCTGGAATTGTAAAGAAAGTCTTTGAAGCTTGTCTCAACTTTGTTGTCCAGTCTTCAAAATAGCCACAGGGGAAACCATTAATTCAGCTGCCCTTTGAGTAGATGCCCTGGAGTGGGAGCTGGGAGAGAGAATTTCCCAAGCCCCACAGAGGTGACCCTGGAGGTGGGTGGCACAGTTCTATGTGTCTGTTTTTGTACCAGTACCATGCTGTTTTGGTTACTGTAGCCTTGTAGTATAGTTTGAAGCCAGCCTCCAGCTTTGCTATTTTTGGTTAGGATTGTCTTGGCTATATACTGCCCAAACATCTTTCTAGTGCTGTGCTTTGGCTGGGTCACTCCAAGCCTCTTGGTGGGAAGGGGCCTACCATGATGGAAATTGCTCTGATTTGGAAGATAGGAAGTTGAAGGTTTGAATTCTACCTCTGCTGCTTTCTATCTGTATGACTTGAACAAGTTACTTCACTTCTCTGAGGCTTAGTTTTTGATTCTGTAAATGAGGACAATAATATTAATACATACTCCATGGAGTTAATGCAATGATTAAAAGAGACACTATATGTAAAGGACTTTGTACCATTTTCTACAAATGGGAGCCATCCAGTCAAACAATGGATCCTGTGTCCACCAAATGAAGCCCTAATCCCTCAGTCTGGCCTTAAAGCCTCCTGAATTTGGGTTCAGTCTCCAATTTTAACCCATTCTATCCTCTAGTGCCATTCAACTGCCCACATCTCCCTTCTGCTGACTATCATCCCATAACCCTCTTGCCACTCCCTGGGCCTGGAATCACCTCTCTCATCACCCCTCTCAATCCATATCCCTCAGCATTCAAGAAAAGCCTAATTCAAACAAAAACAAAAAGGAAATAGCATTTTCACAGCCCTTCTAAAAATGGAAGTGAGAAGAGAAGCTGAATGCCACGTGAGCTTTGGCTCCTGACAAAAGCTTTCTCTTCCTCTGTTGAATTTTCACATGCTCTGAGTGCCTTCGATCATGTGGAGGGGCCGTGTCTTCTTGCTTCCCTCTGACTTCACCTTGACTGTAAACCCTTAAGGGGCTGGGCCACTCCTTTTCAGATTCCCCTTTCTCCCCTGGCACTGCCCAGCATAGAGTAGGCATCATTAATATTGTCCACCAACTTAGGCATTTGATAGGGACAGTTAGGCAGCGTTTTATATTAACTTATTTGGATAGAGGATGATATCTGGGGCTGGTGAAGGAGGAGCCTATTTTCCAGGCAGAAAGGCCTATTTTACATCTTTAGTGCCAGTCTGTGCAGTTTTAGCAGAGCCTGAGTGACTTGGGCAGGCGCAAGGCCCAGGGGAGATGCAAATTCAAATGCTGCACTTCAATAACTGGATGAGACAGATGTTGCTTCTGGCAGATTTCGAGTTCTAACATTTGGAACAATAAGGCTCCTCTCATGTATAACTTCCTTGACTTGGGGCTTTTTCAAGCAATGTCCACTGATAATGATTCCTTTCCATGCTTTAAACACTGGGGTAGAATATAACCCAGTTAGCCCTGGTTCCTGCCTAGAAGGGCGTGGTGTTGAAGTGGGACAATACTTGGAAATAAATTATCTCCCTGCCTGCCACCAAACTCATCTAGCTGTCAAGTCAGACCCTGAATATGACTCAGCCCCTCCCCAAAAGCCAGAACATCCACGTTTCTTAGGCCCAGGCTACAGTCCGGTTGTGCGGCTCAGTCACAGCAAATGGAGGCTGAGAGTATAGACCAGGGATTCACTAACAAAAACAAATCTCAAGGGGGCACTTGAAACTCCAGAAACGGAACCCCAAAGGAAAAGTATTCGTAGTTCAACTTCATATTTGTCTTAAATTTTAAATTATTTTAGTCAAAATAATGCATGCAAATGATTTTTAAAAATTCAATGCTACTAAAAGGCTTATAGTGACAAACAGAGGTCCATGGTCCCACCCCCTCAAGCTCCCTGTCTGCTCTCCAGAGGCAATCTCTTACAACTCTTTTACCTGTTATTTGATAATTCCACCATATTTTAAAATAATTGATAATAGAACTACTTCTAAATTCATTTTCTTTAGACATTATCCATTGGTGTCTAAGGTTGAGACATCAACTTGATGATTGAGGCCTTAGCATTCTTTTTTTTTCTGAGACAGAGTTATACGTATCACCGAGGCTACAGTGCGGTGCAGTGGCACAATCTCAGCTCACTGCAACCTCTGCCTCCCAGGTTCAGGCGATTCTCCTGCTTTAGCCCTCAGAGTAGCTGGGATTACATGCCCCTGCCACCACACCTGGCTAATTTTTAAATATATATATATATTTAGGAGCGATTGGCCTAAATCTCTACTAAAGAGATTGGCAAGGCTGATCTCGAACCACGTTGGCCAGGCTGATCTCCAACTCCTAAACTAAAGTGATCCACCTGCCTTAGCATTCTTCCAGCACCATCCGTCCCTTCCCCTTCTCTAACCTATAAATACACATGTAATACGATTTTTTATTAGTTCAGTGGTTAACATTTATATTGGCGTGACTATGTACCGATTACTTTCCTTTCTCATACAACCTTTTGTTTTTCCTGGAGTTATTAATTCCATCATTGTTTTTTATTTTCTTATTTGCTTAGTTTCCTAAGTACCTACAATTAATTTTTTCAAATTCTCCAACATTAAACACCTGATAATAAATTTACAAAATTCTTAAATGTATCACAGATGTTCTATCAACTTTATTTTTGTACCTCAGCCCTCTAACCTGTTGCTTTCATCTAAATGGGTCGTTTCTGGACAGGTCCTGATGCAGAACAGTCTTTCTGGGATTTTTGCCTCTTTTCTGGGTAGAAACCACTGGTTCCTGGACCCTGTGTTCTCCTCTTCTTCTTCTTGTTTCTGTTTGTTTTTTGTTTTTAGGTTTCTTTTTTTTTGTTATTATACTTTAAGTTATGGGATACACGTGCAGAACATGCAGGTTTGTTACATAGGTATACATGTGCCATGGTGGTTTGTTGCACCCATCAACACGTCATCTACATTAGGTATTTTCTCCTAATGCTATTCCTCCCCTAGGCCTCACCTCCGACAGGCCCCAGTGTGTGATGTTCCCCTCCCTGTGTCCATGTGTTCTCATTGTTCGACTCCCACTTATGAGTGAGGACATACAGTGTTTGGTTTTCTGTTCCTGTGTTAGTTTGCTGAGAATGATGGTTTCCAGCTTCATCCATGTCCCTGCAAAGAACATGAACTCATCCTTTTTTTCTTGGTTGATTTTCTTGTTGTGCTAAATCATTTCCTGCAATACTTTCCTAAGAAGAAAACATGCAATGAAGACAAAGCTCTTGAGATCTTCCATGTTTAAAAATGTCTTTATTCTATACTTACACCCAATAGATAGTTAGGCTAGCCATAGAACTCTTGTATGAAGATAATTTTCCTCAGAATTTTGAAGGCATTGCATCAGTGTCCTGTAGCATCTGACACTGCTGATGAGAAATCTGATGCCTTTCTTATTTTTGATCAGTTATATGTGAACTGTTGTTTCTATGCTAACTTTTGGAATCTTATTTATCCCATCTTTTGAAATTGTGTAATTACCTCCACAGGTGAGAATCTTTCTCTTTAATTGTGCAGAATTCTCAATACTCATTTCCTTTCATTCTAAATCATTATGTTACTACTTTGATAATTTTCTCCTCATCTCCCATTTTTCTATTCTTGCTCTCTTTCTCTGAAACTCCTTGCAGTCAGATAATAGGCTGCTCTTCTAAGTTTTATTTTAGTATTTTCTGTCCTTTCCTTCATCTCTTTATCATTTTGTTCTTTATAGAAGATTTTCTCAAATCCATCTTCCAACTTATTGACTGTATTTTTATTATTTTATCATATTTTTAATTTTGAAGAGCTTCCCCCCCCCATTCATTTTTCATGGAATCCTGTAATTGTTTTTTAGATATATTTACAACTATATTTTAGAGGGTATTACGGTTAGGGTATATTGTCCCCTACATTTGTTCTGTGGCTACATTTTTGTCTCTTTGCTCCAGGTTGCTTTATCTTTCTGTTGGTTTCTTTTTGCCTTTCTCCTTTGTGTTAGACACTTTTTCAGAAGTGTGGTTCTCCCATTCATGTTTAAAAAGAAGGTGAGCAAAAGCTGTGGGTGGCCCCACAAGTCAGTGTGTGAATGCCTTTTCTCTTTGGAGGTTTAGATTCTCCTCCAAAGAATGGGAGATGCCTATTCTGGGAGCAGATTCACTGCCAGTGACTGAGGGCTCTGAGATTTATTTTCCTGCTTTTGGCCTCCTGTTTTGCTGCTCTATCTGATATGTCCCAGCCTGGAATGACTGTGGTTCCATTGATTGTGAGAATGAACCCCACCTTCTGGTTCCCATCAAGAAGTGGATAAAGGGCATGGGGTCTAAGGGCCTGCCACCCAATCTCTGTTTTCATTCCCACCCTCACCCTGCCTTTGGTGGGTCCTCCATGCGTATGTGTGAAATTTTGTTACGTGTATATGTGTGGTGATTAAGTCAGAATATTTTAGGTGTCCATCACCTGAATATAATACATTTTTGTTAACTTTAGTCACCCTACCCTACTATCAAACATTGAATTTATTCCTTCTGTGTTTATACCCTTTAGCCCGCTTCTCTTTGTCTCACCCCATCACTATTCTGTCTCTGTTATCTCTTTACACTCTCCACATCTATCTGATCAAATTTTTTAGCTTCCACACGTAAGTGAGAGAGAACATGCCATATTTGTCTTTTTGTGCCTGGCTAATCTCACTTTAGTTAATGCCCCCCAGTTCCATCCACGTTGCTGTAAATGACATGATTTCATTCTTTTTAATGGCTGAATAGTATTCCATTATGTATATATACCAAATTTTCTTTATTCATCCATTGGTGGATACTTAGGTTGATTCCACATCTTTATTATTGTGAATAGTACTCCAATAAACATGTGAGTACAGGGATCCCTTTGACGTATGGATTTCTTTTCCTTTGAGTAGTACCCGGAGGTGAGATTGCTGAATTGAATGGTAATTGTATTTTTAGTTTTTAGAAATCTCCATACTGTTTTCCGTCACAGCTGTACTAGTTTACATTCCCACCAACAGTGTATAAATTTTCCTTTTTCTCTGCATCCTTGCCAGCATCTGTTATTTTTTGTCATTTTAATAATAGCCATTTTGACTGGGGTGAGATGATATCTCACTGTGGTTTTGATTTCCATTTCTCTGATGATTAGTGATATTGAGCATTTTTTCCTGTAAGATTGCTTGAGAACCAAGCAAGGCAGAGGACTTCCAAACCTTTTGAAAAATAGAAAATGTTTTAGGAATAGGGGAAGGAACATTTCTTGAAAGATGACCCATGGTGGGGCTCTGTGTGGGTGCTTCTCCCACATCCAATTCTCAAAGCCACTTTTTGTGTGGTAAGTGTTGTAGCCTTGGAAGTTCATCTCATTATTATTTCCAACAGAGAGAAATGAGAGGGTAATCAAAAGAGCCCATGTTCTTGAGATACCTGTTATTGTTAGTGTTGCAATAGAATCAGAGCATGAATGCGCACCAAAAATAGCAATTCTAGACCAACACGTTTGCTGCAATGAATTGAGCCATCTTACTAGCTGGCTTGTACTCTGTGGGGTCAGGTGTGGAGAGGGTGACATTGACCCTTATGCCCAATAGGTAAGGTTGGTAAGGCAAACACTACCAGCCATATGCTCCTCACCCCAGGATTCAGTAAAGCTGTGGCCTGCTGGGTCCTTCCCAGGGGGCGGTTGTTGGGAGGGACAGGAAGGTCAAGGAAACTCCATGAACATCTGCTGAATGTCGCTATTTCCCTGTGAGGCCCCACTCCTAATCAAGCAGGAAGCATTCAAAGATGTAACAAAGCAACCTTACTGAACGTGAGTGCAGGCTTCACGATCTTGGTGTTTTTGTAATAGCATGAGTTATTGGAGTCAAGCTTGAGTGATCACTGATGAGTTGTGTATAGGACCTGCCATAGAGGAGAGTGACAGTTTCAGCCTGATAGAGTCTGCATATAAATTCCCTATTCAGCTAGCAACTGCCACCAGAGGGAAGGGAAGGTGGCAAGGCGGCATTGCTTTGCCCCAAGAACTGCAGATCTGAGGAATAATGTCAAGGAAAGAGCCCCAAGCAGGGATCAGAAGAGCCAGGCTCTTGTTCTGCCGGACCCCCTAATTTCTCATGTGCCTTTGCGTGAGTTACCTGACCTTTACAGGTCTCCATTTTCTCTTCTACGGACTGGAAATTATAATCATACTTTGTGGGAAAATATTATTTATAACACTATAAAACATCAGCCCTCTAATAGGATAACATATAGGAAAGTTTTAGCATTTTTATAAAAAGTATTTTAAGAGCAGGAGTGTCTGTTGTTTCAGGGATTTCTGTCTGTAGCTGGAGCATGTCTTATCTGTGCTGTCATTCATCCTCCCCAACACACATTCTGTAAGCAGGCATTTATTAAACACCTGCCTTGTGCCTGACACTGGGCAGATACATAAAGGAACAAGGCAACAGGTGACCTGAAGGTGACCCTTCAGGAGCTCAGTCTACAGGGAATCACACCCATAAAAAGCACATTGCTATGCAGAGTAACAAGTGTCTTAATGGAAATTGGTACCAGATAGAGAAGTCATCCATGGGAGGGATGCTGTAATGTAAAGGATGAGTAGATAGATGTGCTGCAGAAAGGGATTCTTCCTAAAATGGCCCAGCAGCGTCCTTTGCTAAAGCTAGATTTTACAGGAAAGTACACAGACGGGCCTAGGAGAAGTTTCAATTGACTGACTAATGTTTGGCCAAGTAAATAATTTTTGTCAGATATGTGGATGGACATGAAGATTTGGAATCATGGGCCCGTAGATGTGTCTTAGGTTGAGTTCCCCAGAAAAGAGACCCTGAGATGGAGATGTGGGCAGGAAGCTGATTGGAGAATGAGCTCAGATCAATGCCTGCAGGGGAGAGAAGGGGACAGGATTCAGCAGAGGGAAAAGGTGAGCAGCCATCAGCCCAACAGAGGTCTCAGTTGAGCCCACAGGGAGCTCTGGAGCTGGGATGGCCCATCAGAGTGTGATAATTTGGAGGTGGGGGAACAGATCTTTATGCCCCCACATCAGTCAGCCATTGGATGCAGTTTGTTCTTGGGGAGGGCTGGGTAGCCTTGGTGGAGGAAACATCCTTCAAGGGCACTTCCAGGGGACAGGCCCAGCCGTGGTCCATAGCCAGCAATGCTCCCAGCAGCTATAAGATAAGCCTGTCAGTTCTGGATTATGCACCACCATCCGCTGCAGGTGACGCAGGTGTTGGGGAAGCCCTAGGTCAGTGGCCATCAAATAGCTCTACATTAGAGTCACCTGGAGAGCTTGAACAACCCCAGCACCTAAGCCGCATCCCCAGACCAGTTAACCCCAAATCTCTGAGATTGGGGAATGAGTATCAGTAGTTTGTAAAAACTCTCCAAGTGATTCCAATGGGCAGCCAAGTTCAAGAATCACTGCTCAGGGGATGTGTGCGAGACGAATGAGAGGAGGGCTTGCCTCACAACCCTGGATAAATATCCCGAGAAGCTGGAGGAGAACCAGGGAGAGTGTCATGGAAGGCAAGGGGTCGAGGGTGGGGGATTTAGAAAGAAGTAAGTGGCCACCTCCAGCAAGAACGTACATGCCTGAGTGGGAGGAGCAGCCAGCTGTTCTAAAATGTTCCCAGAATTTGTATTAATCCTGTATGGTGAGGTGATGGACATGGAGGCAACTGTGTTTGAAAGAAGAATTTATTACTCACAGTTCCCTGGAGAAGGGGCATACCACACCATGCAGGGCCACGCGGGGAAGCACTGGGATCAGTCAGGAGGCAGAAGGAGGGAGGGGACAGCCTGCACCAGAGCCTTTATTGTGGCCTGATGGCAGGAATGAGTGAGCAGGGGAGGCAGGCTTAGGGTCATGTTGCCAGGCTCTGGGCTACAGGGCTGTTCCCTCGTTGTCTGATACTTGCCTCTGGAGTGACCTGTGGGAGGGGAAATGTTGGCTCAGAGTGTGAGAGTTTGATGAAGGAAGTGAATGGAGTATAGACTTTGGATTGGTGGGTTTGCATAGGAAAGGCGTGCTCTCAGGCAGGGTGTTTACTAGCTCTAGGAATTATTAATAGCTAGGGAGCTGCTCATAATAACTGCTCGGGAAAGGTCGGTCTCTCTGAAATCAGAAAGGTCATACAATATGAAAACGTAATAAAATACAGAACACGTAAAACATGATTAATACTAATACACTAACCCCATGGCCACCTAGGTTGGGGGTCAGAGTGGGCTGGATTTAGCCTCAGTTCACCCCCTTATCAGGGAGCTGAGTGCTGGGTGCATCTTTCACAAATACACAGAGTAGCCTTGACCCTGGATCCCTTGAGTTGCAGCGGAGAGACAGAAAGAGATGTACATCTTGCAGCAGAGACAGAGAAAGAACACCTGCCAACCTGCAGGCTAGGAGAACTGCAGGGGCGAGTGGGTGGTCCCAAGGTTGGGACACTCCAGAACCCTCAGAAATTGTTCATGAGGGAACATTATCAGTGTTACACGTCCGTTGGCCCCAGTGTCCCAATGTACAGCCTCACACACTTGGTCCCTAGAGGGGTCAGACACTGGCTAGCAAGCGGGGGGGAAGGACAGTAGGAAGGAGAAGAGAAATAGAGAAGTTGACCATCTACCTCCCACCCTACCTCTTTCCACTGCAGGCTTCCAGCCTAAAGCAGGCTTGGAGGAAGGGGTATGGGAGATGGAAGATGTGTCAGTCAATCCATTCAATTTGGTTGATTTTGATTATTATTTTGTACTGGCCATTCTGATGTCTAAATTGAAATTGTGATTCTAGGATAGGACCCTGCTCAGTTTGAGCAGAAAAGACATGAGCCCCTAGAATGGGGCAGGGAAATAAAGCCCCAGGAATTAAATTTTACAGAAACAAGGAGACAAAGATCAAGGTTGTATTTAGATAACATTCTGGACTGTTCTTAGGTAACACAAAGTTACATTTGTAACACACTTAGCAGGGAGCTGGGCACGTGGAGCCCACTTGATCAATGTCAGCCATTATTAGAATAAGAGCCTACATATGAGAAATATAAAGAAGAGCATTTCATTTAATGCCCCAAATAGCTGTGTAAGGTAGGGCTTGCTCTTCCTCTTTCCAATCCAGCAGCATGGAGCAATGGCCACCTCTGGAGCCCTTTTGCTGTCAGTGGCATAAGTGGCCCAGCCAGCATCAATCCCCTCGCCATGCTCCCTTGTCTGGAGGCCATCAGCTTGTTGGAACACCCTTAGAAGAACTTGACTTGGGGTAAGAGTAATGATTTCAACTCTACTTAGACATCTTTTGCTGATTCATCATCGTCCAGGACGATATTATTTATAGACTAATGTAGTTTGTAGCTTGGGGGAAATATGACCTAGAAGTCTATTTAAAACATGGAAACCTTGTAGATTAAAGAACAAGATAATAGAGTTATTGCAAAGCCCATTCACCTGACCTGACTGGGAGTTAAAAATCACCTTGGCCAACAAGACGGTTCTTTTCTTTCCTCCTGAGTGAAATAGCAGGTGCAAAGACTCTGCCCGTGTTCTAGATGGATGCTCTAGGGCTTTACCAAACCCAGCAGGCTGAACCAACACCACACTCATCTTTGAGGTTGTCATTTGGTGGCACCTCATGGTCTTGTGTCAGGCGAGTAATATGCGGTTTTTTAAAACATGTCTTCCTTTTTTAACAGCCCCTGAAAAAGACACTCAGAGGCCACTGTCTGAAAATGGCAAGGGCTGTTCATGAAAGGGACCAGTGTGTAGGAAAGCCCTTTCTCGCGCTGAGTTCTTCCTTCAATAGACATGTATTGAACCGCTACGGTGTGCTGACAGGTCTCTGCCTTCAGGCCATGCACATCTAATGTAAAATGCTGAGGCCTCAGCTCTGTGTTGGGACCAAGTGCTCAGGAGCTCCACCGAGGGCCACTGAGAGTCTTAGGCCTGGGTCAGGTGGAAGAAGGTCAGACCAAGCTCCTGGCCCTTCCCCTGAGTCTGGTGGCCTTGTGGCTCCTCTCTGGTCACTAGGTATGTCTTATCAGGCCTCCTGGATCTGAATTCAGACTCTGGGATCCCAGACTTGGTGGCCAGTCGTGCCTCTATGACCGAGTTGTGGCCTCAATGAGCCATTGAACCCCTCTGTGCCGCAGTTAATATTTCTGTATAGTGGAGATATCACAGGCTGTTTGTCTGCGAGCTGTTGTGAGGATGAGGGCTGATGAACTATCCAACGTGCTTGGTAATAAAAGCCGCTCTTTCCTGTTGAACACCTACAGTGTGTGCAGGCCTGTGCTCAGTACTCCGGACATCCATTCATGGACTAAATCTTCCCAACAGCAATCCTTCCTAGGAATATGTGCTGACATTGTCCCCATTTCACAGATGAGAACTCTGAGGCATAGGCATTTCAATAACTTGCCCATGGCACAGTGAGTGGAGGTAGAGGCAGAATTCAAATCCAGACCGCCTGCAAGAGAGCTGTGCCCATAACCACTCACTAGGTTGCCCTGACCCAGGCTGCAAGCCCCTGCTCAGTAAGAGTTGCTGATGGCGATTACATCTTTACCACTGTCATCGGGAGAGAAAACGTGCATGTTCATTGTCAGAAATTCTTCCATAAAGCACGGGGCGTAGCAGAGCCTTTATTGTGGCCCCAGGGCAGGAGTGAATGAGCAGGGGAGGCAGGCTTACTCATTGAGATGACGTGTGTGCAGGTCATCCAAGCTACTTTTATTATCTGGGTGGGCCACATGTATAATATGGGTGGAAACCCTTCATTCAACACACACCTACCCACACACCAAATCACACTTTTCTTGGTAGAAGATGAGGGGAATAATCTCTCCTAACTACAACACCCCTCCCTGCAGCCAGCTAATATCTCCAGGAAATCTCTGAACACTTGGTGGAAAAAGCCAGGTTCACAGACGCCGCTGCTGGCTCAGCTCAGTCCCTCTGGAGTAAACTCTTATCTGAGCTCCACTCTGGACACTCCCGACCCTCACCTTTTCCACTGTTCACCCCAGGGATGCGTACAGAGTGGCCACTGCCACTGTCCTTCCCCAGTTCAGAAATGTTGGCATCCCAATCCGGGGGCTGCCCCCCTGAGGTTTAAAGAATCCGCCTTTTCTCCAGAGGTAGAAATAAGACCGTAGTCACCCATGTGACCCCCCCTTGAGAAAGAGTCCACATGTCCTTCTATTTAAGACACCAGGGATCAAAGGCTATGCCACAAATTTGATAACAGCCTTTCAGCAATACGTCATGCAATGTTAAATGTCCCCACTGACTGTAAGATTCCAAAAACACTGAACTGTAGATTCAAGGAAATAGAGAGTGTCCATCTCAGCTAGTGCATACACCCCTCAAAGTTTCCTGTTGTCCTCAAGCCAAGTCCAAGAGCCATGGAAAGGCAGCAAAGCCACCCATGACCTGACTTCTGCTCAAGGCTCCAGCTCAGCTCCCACATCTCCGGCGTCCCCTGTCCTTGTGTTTCCACTACAGTTGTTGTTCCCCAATGAGCCTGGGCGGATCATGCCTCTGTGTGGTTGTACATGCTGTTCCTACTCTGGGGGTGCCCTTCCACCCAGTGGCAGCTCCACAAACACCACCCCTGGGAAGTGCCCCCTCTGTAATGATGCTGTGGGAGAAGATTGGGCTCGATTTCCACCTGTGTGGCTCTTGGCTGGGAGGCCTCAGCACAGGAATCGCCCACCACACCTTTAATGTGCCAGCTGTGTGAGGGGCGAGTGGCTGTGCAGTGGAAGGAGACAGCTGTGGGAAGGGCTCACACCACCTGGCACATGGTAAGAGCTTCATGGGGTTGGTTCCCTTGTGTTTTCTCAGATCCTGTTTTTACCCTTACTGAGACGGGAGCGAAACCCCTAGAGAAAATAAAATCAGCAACACCACACGCGGGCCTAGTGGAAATTCCACTTCTATGTATGTTGGGGTTTTTACTTCCTGGTCTTTCTTTTTAATCAAGCTATGACACACATACCATCAAATTCATCCTTTTAAAGTATACAACTCAGTGGGTTTTGGTATCTTCGTGGAGTCGGGCCACCATCAGCCTTCCCTAATTCCAGGGTGTTTGCATCACCCTAGATGAAACCCCACACCTATGAGAAGTCATCCCCGCTCCTCTGTCCCCAGCCCTCTCAGCCCCCCAGCAGCCCTAGCCTACCCCTCCCAGCCTTCTAACGAGAGCTCCTCCTGAAAATGGAAAGCCAACATTGGCCTTGCCAGTTCCTCAAAGGGCGTTGGAAGGGCTCTGCCGGCTGATGGAACCAGAGGAGTTTTGTGAATAAAAATTATTATTAGGTACAGAAAAGGGAATCAAATCTAAGGCACCGCTTAGATGGAGATGAGGACTGGACCAGCTGCTGGCCGTGTGCCCCCGGCACGTCCCCACTCACTCTGGGGCCTGGGGCCCTGCTGCTGTCCCCTCATGGGATCATAGAACTTGCAAAAGTCTCCATCACCATGGACCTCAGTAGGGAGCAAGGCTTGAGAGAGCAGAAGAGGGAAGCCCTGACTCCCAGCAGGCAGCTGGGGGAGAGGTGGGGAGGCTGTCCCCAGGCCCTGCCCGTGCTTTTGCCCCAGGATCCTGAGGGCACCTTCCCATGGGCCCCACCTGAAGCCAACAGAGCCTCTGCCCATCATATGAAGTCTTTTCAGGCCTGAGTGTGTCTTATTTTGCCCTTGGCCATCTCCTTGTACCTTCTTGGGAAATAAACATGTCAAGGACGTGGCGCTGAGGACTTGGTTTTTCCTCCTCATGATCGGAACTGCATTGTGGGTGGGATTCTCTTCTTCCAGTGGCACAGTGGGAGCTTATTTGTAAACTTAGGTAGGAAGAAAGCAGATCACGAAGAACACTACCTTGACGGGCATCGCATTGTGTGCTCTGGGCTGCATTTAAGCTGCACTGCAGGGGATGTCCCTGCTTGGAGTGAGTCAAGTGCCTCTTGAATAGTGCGTGTCACAGGGATCTGTTTGCCTTTCATAGCTGGCTGGAACGTGAAAATTCTCCTCTCCCTAAGGGGTAAGCTGTGCCCCACAGGCTCCCTCTTCCTCATTCCCATGGGGTCTGCAAGAGCTCCAGCTGCCCTCCTTGTGTCCCCACTGACAAGACAGAGATGGTCGAATGTCGTGGGCCTCTAGATGTCTAGTGGTGGTGCCCATGTCACCTCCATGTGCAGGTTCCATTCTCGGGGCAGCCTGGGAGGCAGCCCTGGTGGTGAAGAGAAGGAGACCCTAAGATCCCCCAGGCTCACCATGGTTCCTCAGGGAGGCGGAGTCAAGCAGCTCCTGAGTGGCCTTGGCCAGCCTGAGCCACCTGCTTTTCAGAGCCACCACCCAGGTCACTATCTCACAGGGGACTCTGAGGAGTCTCTGGACTCATGCATGGAAAATGCTGTATACACAGGACTGGTGCCCAACCTGGCTCAGTTCCTTCCCTCAGCCTTTGTTCGTGGGGATCATGCTGGGCAGGAAGATGTTCTGCAGGGTCGAAACCACCTGGTCCAGTGGCTCAGTCCCCTCAACAATGACCAGAGGCCACTGCCCTCAGCAGCATCTCCTTCTCCCGCAGGAGAGTACCTGGCCGTACCTGTTTGGAGTGATTGTGGTCCCTGCCGTTGTCCAGCTGCTGAGCCTGCCCTTTCTCCCGGACAGCCCATGCTACCTGCTCTTGGAGAAGCACAACGAGGCGAGAGCTGTGAAAGGTGAGGGCCCTTCTCTTTCCTGCACAGCTCCAGCCCCTGCATAGATCAGCACTGCAAGGCATGCTGGGACCTGGGCCAGTGGGCACAGGAAGGGGTGCTGTCATTGTTCCTTTTGCAGGCACTGGGCTGGGGGTCATAGGGCACCTTCTCATTTCATCTTCCCAACAGCCTTGCTAGGAGGACAGACAGGGGACACAGAGTCATCCAGGGAGTCTGGAAAAGCCAGAACAGGCAAGATAAGATGCAGGTCCTCTCTGGGCAGCATCTCCCACTACCGCCTCTTTGGTTGTTTCCAGACACAAAGATGAAGCCATCTCAAATCTCTGAGTGGCTTAGGTGCATAGCGGCCCTCCTTCTGCTCCTTCTCCCTTCACTGACTTCCTCTGTCTTAACATTTTCATGCCAGGAAAGGAAAAGATGTAAGCACAAAATGAACACCAGATCCCACCAGGCACTGGTCTGAGTGCTTCTGCACAATGACCCATGGGACCTTGCCAGCAGTCCTTGGAGGGAGGAAGGAGTATACACTCATTTTACAGGAGAGGAAAATAAGGCTCTCAAAGGCGCTTGGGAGTTGTCTCAGGTAGCTTTCTTTAAGTGCCCTAAATGGGGAGGATGCTGAGTCAGATTCAAAGCCTGGCTTTTGGAATCAGAGACATCTCTCTACAGAGCCCTGAAAAGGCAAAATTATGTTGCCTAGAGATAGACAATGCAGAACAAACAATCACATTCTCATTCTTCTAGTTTTATCAAATGAGATGCAGTTGACAGCGCCATGGTTAGTTAGGCATGTGAAGGTAACCAGCACTACCTTCACATCCAGCTCTGCTGTCTGACCTTGAGCAATTTTTTTAAACCTTCTGAGCCTCAGAACCCTCGGCTATAGAAAGGAAATGACCTAAACTTCCCTCATGGGGCCATTGTGAAGATTGAATTAATGGTGCGGATGAGGTTCGTAGTATTATCTGCTGTCCTCATTACTGAGAACTCTGCATTTTAGCTCTAAATTTCACTTATGTCCAAATCCAGGAGAAACCTTGAGAATTACATATACAATTTGTGCAACATCTTTTGAAATTCACACTACCTATTTTCTGAGTTAACAAATGGCATAATGAAATGTTAACAATTGCCTGTATTTGTCTAGCACTTCATGGATCAGATTCATTTTCTTATTTATAATATTTCTCTAAAGTGAAGTCAGAGAAGGTAATTGTTTTTACCTTCATTTTGTAGATGAAGAAACTGAGGCTTACAGAGATGAAGTCTGTTTCCCAAAGCTGTGGGTTTTCGTTTATAGAGATTTGTAGAAACTTTTGAATATATGATGGAAATGATAGTGTTTTCTTCAATGCAGTGATCATACACACAAAATTCTGCCTATGGCTTTGGTGATGGACCTGGGACTTGAGCCCTCTTTTCTCCAGAGGACCCTGGTTAATAACTGCCACCCCCAGTCTTAAACCCATTAGTAACCAAAGGATTGGAACCCAAGGAGGATTTTCCTCCCACACCCCTTGTGCACAGAGAGATACCAGGAAAGGGAAGTAGTGTCTGTTGTACCAGGTGACTTCCCATGTGGCCAGTGAGGAGAAAAACTAACTAAATTTTGGTTCAGGTGGTTGTCAGATGGCAGAGTCTCTGGAGTAAAAAGAAGGTGACTAAGAGAGAGAACCAAGGGGATCTGATTCTAGAAAGCACCTGGGCTGTGCATTGTTGGAAGAGGGTGAGCCTTCCAGCTCTGTCTCTACTGGCCTGGGAGGGTAACCCGCACCCCATCTGGCTCTGCTTGGGAAAAACTCTTAAGAAATGCTTCAATTAAGTACATTTGGAATGAACAGTGCATGCCAATGCCAGACAGTGAAGAAGGTTTTAAAGTTTTATTTCATAGCACAGTAGGGAGTAAGGGAGAAGTTACAAAACATGATAAATATTACATGTGCACTCCATAAAATGAACAAAGATACTGACCTTAAGTTGAAATAGATTATTGAAATTTTCATCTGTACCTATAAAAGTGCTAATTTTATTCCAGACATTCAGCAAGCAATGGATATTTACCATGTTGGGCATTCAGCCAGGTGACAGGGTCAGACAGTGGTATGAAATGACATTCCTGCCCCCTAGGAGTGAGGGAGGGTAAAGGTCTAGTTAAAGGAGATGGACAGAAACACCCAGTAATGGCTCATCTGTATTGAAAACTATTTCATTCTAAGCACTTGACATACATTAGCTCATTAAATCATCACAACCACCATAGAAAGTAGGTCACATTTTTATTCCCATTTTAAGACCTAAAAAAAAAACAAAAACAAAACAAAAAAAAACTGAGGATGGAATAACTTGGCCAAAGACATAAAGCTAGCCAATCACAGCACTGAAGTTTGAATTCTGACCATCTGGCTCTGGAACTTATGATTGTAAACAAAATGCGCTTTATTACCCAGCACCATGCTGGGCACTGTGGGTGATACCCCTTCTCCAGTCTGTTGACAATTTGCGGAAAAGGGGCCCTGTGTTAGTCAACTATTACTGTAATAATGCTGCATTAAAAAACACCCAAAACACATTGGCTTAAGATAATAGTATTCCTTAGTTCACAAACCTATAGGTGAACTGTGTTATTCTGTTAATCTTAGTAATCCTTCTTGGGGCCAGCTGAAGTTCACTCACATGTCTGGTGGTCAGCTGGCTGACTTAGGTTGGCCTTAGCTCTGTTCAATGTACCTCATCCCCAGCTGGCCAGCAGGGCACATTCTCATGGTAATCAGAGAGGAAATGGAAAACACGAGCAGTTTCTCTAAGTTGGAAATCTCCTAAAATCCTATTGGCCAAAGTAAGTCACATAGCTAAGCCCAAAGTCAGAGTGGAAGGGGGCTTCAAAGTTTTAGGATAGAGACATAAATGTAGGGAGGCCACGAACTTGGGCCATCAACACAATCACTTTAGACAAGAGGCCCCTTTCGGGATGTCCCTATCGCACTCCATCCCCACCCCCAGTTCATAGTGGCAGGGAATGAGTCCCATGCCCTGGGTCTTATTTATTTACGCCACTCTTGTCAGTTTAGGAGAATCCCAGCCTCCAGTACCTAAAAATGAGGGAACACCCTAACTTCTACTCTGAGAAAGGGAAACGTATTTAATTAAGTAAAAATGAAATATTACCATAGGGAATGTAAAAAGACAACGTTCAGGAATTAGGGTCAGGGAAATTGCATTGATCAGGACTCTCTGGGATGTAAGAGGTAGAAACTGCATCCAAAGCAGTGTAAGCAAAAGGGGAACTTTTGGCTCCTGTCCCTCATGATCTGAGGGCACCAGTAATGGGCCCTCTTCCTCTTTCCAGCCAAAGTTGAAATCAATCAAGAGATGGATACACAAGTGGAGGAGGTGGGTTAAAATGATCACTTTTAGTGTGAATAAAGACTACTAGGAGATTTTGGCTTTAGGTCTGATAGCCAAGAGAACCTCTTAAGATTGTTCTCCTGAACTGAACTTGCCACCTAGTCATGGCCTCTCTGACAGGGCCCATCCTTGAAAGACTTAGAACATGGAACAGAGAGTGTGCTCTTCCAGCCAGATAGGTCCCAAAAAGAAAGGGAGGAACTAAGCTGTGCGGGCCATTTCTTTCCCCTAGCTTAACCAATTAGGTAAGTTCCCTCTCAACTCCTGGACAGGAGTGAGTGAGGTAAAGAATGACACACTAATGCCCTTCATGAACAAAGCAGTATCAGGAGTGAGCAATACATGTTCTTCCTAATCATAAGCAGTGAAACGGCTGGGTTTCTTTCAGGTATGGTGGGATCCAGGAGCTAAATCCAAGTCATTAAGGTACTGCCTCTCTCTCAACAAACCTTGACATTCTTAGTATTTCATTGGCTTCATTCTCAGACAGGCTTTCTCTACTTGATATAAAGACAACCCTGAGCAGCTCCTACTTGGTAAGACTATCTCAGAAGGAGAGACATTCTGTGTCACACATCATACATTTCACTCTCTGAAGAAAATAATTATAATTGGTTTTTCTTGGGTTACAGCCATCCTTGAAGCAATCACTGCAATGGGAATTAGAATTCCCTGACTGGCCAGTTGCCATCCATTCTGATGATTGGGAGATGGAGGGCTATGAGATTTCATTGACATCTGTACTGAGATTATTGGGAGCACAGGAGGACAGCTTCAAGGAAAAGATGCAGCAAGAGAAAAAAGTACAGGATGGCCATCACCATGCAGAAATGACCCTTTTATCCCATGTGGATGCGCTCTCCCTGGTAGTGCTATGTCCCCTGTCCTCCATGGTCTGTATTGGTCTTTGCTGTCTGAACTCCAACTGGGGATAGACTTGGCAGGGATCTCAGACCACAGCCCACAGATAGGCAGTTCAGAGCAATCTTGATGTGTCTCCTTTTTTGTTGCTTTGTGTATGGGAAGGAGTGTGTTTTTATGGGATATAGCATTTGGGAGCCAATTATTGGCTGGAACCCTGGCCTAAATAGAAAAGGAAGATTATCCATTATTGGTCACCAGTGGAATTTTCATTGGCATTTTGATTGGAGGAAGTTTCTTTCTTTTGTTTTGTTTTGTTTTTGGTAGAGAAAGGCATGTGTATCATGATTAAGTCCTGCTCCTTATGATAAAAAACTCAAAGTAATAGTGTCCTAAACAAAGTAGAAGTTATCTCTGTCACACAGTTTTTAAAAATGCTCAAAGTAGATTGTCTAGGGCTGTTATGGTTCTTCCTGGTATCAGACACCTGGCTCTATTCATCTTTGACTGCCATTCTCACAAGGTCCTTTCATAGCCCAAAGTGGCTGCCATCGTAACTGCATTCCAGCCAGGAGGAGGAGGGTGAGAGGAAGGGACTGCCCGCCCCTTCTGCTCCAAGAATTCTTCTTGGAAGTTCACACACTTTTGCTCCTGTCTGCTTCGACCGAAGGGAATCCCATAGACGCTCCTGACAGCCAGGAGCCTGGGAAATGTCATCATTCAATGCACTGCTGCCACAAGAGTCAGGGTCTGCTCCTGAGGAGGAGGGGAGAATGAATAATGAAACTTGCTGCCTACAGCCTCTGCCACAAGAAAGCAAGCACGCAATGGAAGTGCCTATGGTTGGGACCAGTGAAACTGAGGCATTTTGAGTGCCCTGGTAGCTGACAACGTGTGGCACTGTTTAAACAGCCATTTGAAACTTATTTAGAAATGGGGCTGAGTGGGCACACGAGGACTGCTCCCCTTCAGCTCTGATGCTACCCGCACCCACGGAGCTAAGCAAAAGCCCCAAAGTTTATGGGACCTGCCTGCCTTTGTCAATCCTGAGCACCCCATGGCAGTTTTACTCCCACCCCATGAAGACTGTCAGCCACCTCCTGGTAAAGTACCTCTTGCATCTCATGCCATTTGTTTTCTCGTTTTGTTTTGTTTTGTTTTCTGAGACACGGTTTCGCTTCCTCCCTCAGGCTGGAGTGCAGCAACTCGAACCTGCAACCTTTGCCTTCTGGGTTCAAGCGATTCTCCTGCCTCAGCCTCCTGAGTAGCTGGGAGTACAGGCGCCTGCCACCATACCTGGCTAATTTTTGTATTTTTTTTAGTAGAGATGGGGTTTCACCATGTTGACCAGGCTGGTCTCGAACTCCTGACCTCAAGTGATCAGACCGCCTTGGCCTCCTAAAGTGCTGGAATGACAGGTGTGAGCCATACACCATAGTGCCTTAGGGAATGGCACTGTGCAGCTTCTCTGTGGAGGCACTGGGCCACAGCCTCAGTGGCCTGAGCTGGGTTAAAGGGCTGCCTCAGAGCCCAAAGCTGGCCTGAGACGTTCAGACACAAGGACATACATCAGCAAGTCACAAGTGGGTCCCAACAGTGGCCCTGTTGGAGTCAGCTGACTTCCTTTTCTCCTTTGTGCTAGAAGCTAAAGTGTGTTGACTTGGTTCCATAGGATCTGGTTTTTATTAAGGTAAGAAGGAAGTTAACTCCAGTTAACTCGTGCCAGATGTGAGCTGAAAACACAAGCTTTTTCCCAGACCACTGCAATACTTTACCCTCAAGAAAAGCATAGATTCCTTGGGGTGGCCAGGTCTGAGGTCCAGGTCGTCAGGCCTGCATATGGTGGCAGAGCCAGATGAAGGCCCAGAAGAGGCACAACTGGTGGTTTCAGGTCTCTGCCTTTGAGGACCCACCATGATGTGAGGATGCCCCGACCTTCCTGCTGTCCCAGCTCCCCTCACTGTCCTCCCGCCCATGGCCCAGGATGGCTGCCATCGTGCCAGCCTCCAACCTGTGCAAGTCTTATCTGAACAAGAGAAGACGCAGGGGACAAATAACCAATCCATTGACAAGCCACTGAGGGGAAGAGGGAGCAGCCTTATTTGGGGTGACAGATTCAGAACCAAATGGGAGAAGCCACAGGGATGCAGATTTTGATTCACCTTAAGAAAGGAGATGTAAGACTGTAATGGGCTGTTTATGGAGGTGAGAGTTTTCGTTCCAGAAGGTGTTTGAGGACTGGACAGGGATGGGAAGAGCCACTGGAAACAGAGCCAGAAGATCACACTGAGTCACACTCCTGCTTTCCTGCCTACCAACCTTCTCTGGGCTTCGGTTTCCTAATAGAAAAAAACAAAACAAAAAAAAGAGAGAGTGCTCATAACTAGAGAAAGTTCAAATGAAGCTGGTATGTGTGAGAGGATTGTCTGCTTCTGTGCTTTGCACTTCTGCCTCACCTTGCATTGGAAGGAAGGTATTCTATGGCTAAAATGAGTTTGACTTTTTTTTTTTTTTTGCTCTGGGAATAGAGAAATTTTTAAATGTTTTTGGGGGAGCTGGGAATCACTCACAACTTAAGCTCTTAAAAATCCGCTGTTGTCAGTGATACTGGAGCATTGCCTGTCGTTCATGTTGACATGGTGGCAATCACAGGGATTCATCTGCTAGGCCAGTGTTACCCACCACTCCCTTTCCTGACCATCTCCGTACCCTAAGCATGTTTTCTTATTACTGTTTCTATGTTGTCGTGTATGGTTGGTGAAATAATGGTCCCCAAGTCCATTACTTACACCCATGTCTCAAGCCTCAGAATCCGTGAGTGTGTTACCTTCCATGTCAAAAGGGCTTGGCAGGTGTGATTACCTTAAGAACCTTGAGCTGGAGAAATGATATTGGATTATCTATGTGAATCCAATGGAATCACAACGTGTTTGAGTGAAAGAAGGAGGCAGAAAAGGCAGAGAAGGAGATGTGATGATGGAAGCAGAGGTCAGAGAGAGAGAGAAAGAGAATAGAAAGGATGCTATACTTTTGGCTTTGAAGTTGGTGGAAAGAGGCCAGGGCCCAGGAAAGCTGGAAAGGCCAAGGGAACAGATTCTCTATTTCAAGCCTCCAGAAGAAATGCAGCCCTGTTGACCCCTTGCTTTTAGCTCAGTGAGACCCATGTCAGACTTCAAACTTCCAGAACTGTAGGGTAATAACTAAGTGTTGTTTTAAGCTAGTAAGTTCATGGTTGTCTGTTTCTATAGCAACAATGGAAAGCTCATACATCACATTAAGGGAGGAAAGTAAGCTAAGGTGGGACTATAATGTTTCCTTGGTTTTTGTTTTTGTTTTTGAGACAGAGTTTTGCTCTTGTCGCCCAGGCTGGAGCGCAATGGCATGATCTCAGCTCACTGCAACCTCCACCTCCTGGGTTTGAGTGATTCCCCTGCCTCAGCCTTCCAAGTAGCTGGGATTACAGGTATGCACCACCATGCCTGGCTAATTTTGTTATTTTTAGTAGAGACAGAGTTTCTCCATGTTGGTCAGGCTGATCTCGAACTCCCAACCTAAGGTGATTCACCCACCATGGCCTCCCAAAGTGCTGGGATTACAGGCGTGAGCCCCCGCACCCGGCCTCCTTGGTTTTAAATATAGTTAAAACATTCCTTATCTCAATTCTCAAAATTGCTGGAAAATATTATTTCTAATATTTTTTCTTTATACAAAATAACTGGGCTAAAGGTCTTTATGCATGAGGCCTTTAAAGCTTTTTCTTGTAAATATAACGTTTGTTATTACTACAATTTATCAAGTGCCTGTGATACACACGGTGCTTTGCTTCTGGATCTCCAATATGTCTCCAAAACTTTGGAGACAAGGAAATGACCACTCAGAGGCTGAGTAGCTTGCCTAACATACCACGGATAGTTCGTGACAGAAAGATTCTAACTCAGTTTGTCTCATTCAAATCTGAATTCACTGAAGTGCAGGGTGCTGCCTTCAGCATGTGTGTCTCTTATTTATAAGACATAATGTGCACATAAAGACAACCAATAATAGCAAAAGATCGGCC
>NW_012103332.1:1387258-1398617 GCF_000951045.1 Mandrillus leucophaeus | reverse complement strand
CACTTATTTAACAAACTATTACAGATGATTGTAGCATTATGAAGGCATGCTTAGGACATAACGTTTGGAGGGGAACAAAGAGAACATAAAAAGAATCTGTGTGATCACAGAAGTGTAGACATCATAGATACGGGCAGGCCTAGGTAAAAGCAGACACAAACGGAGGCCATTGATGCATGAGGGAGCTGGGCTCTGTGCTTTGTAGGCTCTTGGTGAGGGAGGGGCAACAGAGGTAAACTCCTCCCTTACTCCCTCCCCTGTGCACCAAATGCACCCACCAGCAACCAACGCAGAACCCAGGAAGGAGGCCATGGGGTGATCAGCTAGCTCCGCAGGCCCTGCCGTCTGTGGTGGCCTTGCCTGGAGGCCCTCAGCTCACCTATACCCACCTGGAGACGACTGAGGAAAGAAGAGGGGCTGTGTAATGTTCCATGCTCACCCTTGTCAGTGATAAAGATGTCCCCATTTCCTAAACCGGGCAGAGGGAGCTGGGCAGAGGGAGGAGGGGACGCAGTCCCTCGGAGGTCTTCCCTTGGTCTCTGCTGGGATAGTCACCTGCTCCCGGAAGACCAGCGCCCTCCTCCCCCACTGTTGCTCTGCTTCTTTTCTAAGATGTGAGCCAAGACAGGTGGCCTCTGAGGCTCTCCTCATTTTGGCCTACGGACTAGCTACGCCCCAGGACTCCCTTTTCCCTGGCTAGAGAGACGACTTGCTGGGACGGGGTGCTGAGCAAAGAAACAGCGGCCCACAGAGATAAGTATCTCCTACGGAAAACCCAAGGGCCAAAAAGGGTTGGGAAAACACAGCTCGGAGACCACCCTACCAAATCCTCCAGCCCTCAGCGTGTGGAAATTGCTCACACACTTCTTCATTCTAAAGAGCAAGCAACTCTTGCGGTAAGGACCAGCCGCACTTTAGATTTAGAGAATTGCTGAGGGTTTCACCGAAGCAGAGGATGTTTTCTGTGTTGTGCCTGTGGTGGGTGCCATACCTGTGCAACCTCTGAGATTGCTGGGGGTCTCTGTGCCCCTGAGAGCTGGGAGGAAGCTCTCAACTGTACCTTCAATTCCACAGCACAGGGAAGGAAGCTGAACATTTCTTTACCATTCAGAGCATCCCTGTGCTTTGAGTCTCCTCTGCTTCTTGGGGACCAGTTCTGTTGCTCTTGGGATGACCATGATGGTCCCAACTTGAAATTCAGTACCTTCTTTGGTTTTCTTAAAAACAATAGCACCCATGTACAACAGATCACTTGAGTGTTTAGAGACCATATCAAAGATTTCAGGGTGGTGGGGGAGTCACTCCATCCTGCCACTCACAGCCTCCTCTTTCCTCTCCCTGTCTTCTCTGCTCATCATCCCCTCTGCCTTCTTAGATGCCCCTGGTACCCCGATTTCTCCTCCCTCTAGCATGCCGAGCACCTTCCCGCCCCTTCTGAAGCTGGAACCAGCACACATGCAGACATCCAGCAGACACCTGCTGCTCCAGGCATTCATCTAAATATTCTTCTTAGCCATGACAGTGCTTGAGAAACATTCTGGTGTCAGCCATGAAGTTGACACACTTTTCTTCCCCTCTTTGTACCTGGTAATGTCACTGCTGGTATCCTGATGCTCCCTGCCTCTCTGGAAGGCCTACCGTGTGTCACAGCATGTGGCCCAGGGTTAGCTGAGAGTTAGCAGAGCTGGGGTCCAGCCCCATCTTCCCCACACCGCAGCTGTGTGACTCAGGCAAGCTGCCCATTATCTCAGACAAAGGCTCAGTTTTCTTGCCTGTGAATAACACAAATGCTTATCTCCGGGGCCCACAGAAATGATCATATCAGATCATGGATGTGAGAGTGCTTTGTAATTCTCTTTTATAAAGGCACGAATCCTGTTCATGAGGACTCTGTCCCACTGACCTGATCACCTCCCCAAAGCCCCCACCTCCTGATACCATCAGTTTGGGGATTCATTTTCAACTTTTTACTTCTGGGGGGACACAAACATTCCACCCATAGCAATGGGATTCTGGCAGAAGGGCTCCAATTTCTATCAGGAGGCAGCATAAGACAGCTGCCCCATCCTGAGGCCTAGGGTGAAGAGCTGCCGTGCTAATGAGGAAGGAGATTCATGGATGTGCCTCCCAGATGCGCCTGGTGGGTTTAGACACAACAGCTCCCCAAAATCCCTTAACCCATTCTTCACAGGCTGGGCATTTCATGAAATGGCAGCAATGCTCATTTTAATGTTTTATGAGCCACAGAGCTTCCTGCAGGAAAGAGTGGGATGGAAACTGTTAAGCCCCCAACGTGAGGCCCTGGGACCCATCAGGTTTGGCTGGGCGCGTCTGCAGGCAAGACAGTGCTGAGAGCAAATGTTCAGGGACACACGCCCTAAAACAACATGCGGCGTTTTCTGGGCTTCCTCACCAGTGACTTCTTGGACATCAGTCTTGTTGAGTCCTTCCACATGGCAGATGCAGAGAGACTGCGGGGTCTGGGTGTTGCACACTGGGCAGGGGTCAGGAGTTCTGGCTTGGTCACAACACCGCTCTGGGCTGTGTTTCCTCACCTGTACCATCAGAAGTGGAACAAGATGCTCTCTAGGAACAGCCCAGCTCTAGGTTCTGAGGTCAGAACCAGGGCACCTAGGGGCAGGGACTAGTGTCAGGCCCAAGGCTCCTGGAAGCAGGTGTTCGGGCTCTGCCACCACCCACAGGCTCCCACAGCAGGTGGTTATAAGTGTCATTGTTCCCCCTCCGAGGGACAGTGAGACGGCACAGAATGAGCACTAAGTGGGTTCAAACCCGCCCCAGTAAGAAGTAGGAACACTTTTATTTACACTGTTGGTGGGAATGTAAATTAGTTCAACCATTGTGGAAGACAGTGTGGCGATTCCTCAAGGATCTAGAAACAGAAATACCATTTGGCTCAGCAATCCCATTACTGGGCATATACCCAAAGGAATATAAATCATTCTACTATAAAGACACATGCATACATGTGTTTATTGCAGCACTGTTCACAATAGCAAAGACATGGAACCAACCCAAATGCCCATCAATGATAGACGGGATGAAGAAAATGTGGCACGTATATACCATGGAATACTATGCAGCCATAAAAAGGAATTAGATCATACCCTTTGCAGGGACATGGATGAAGCTGAAAGCCATTGTCCTCAGCAAACTAACACAGGAACAGAAAACCAAACATTGCATGTTCTCACTCATAAGTGGGAGCCGAACGATGAGAACACATGGACACGGGGAGGGGAACAACACACACCAGGGCCTGTAGGTAGGGGGCAAGGGGAGGAAGAGTATTAGGACAAATAGCTAATGCATGCAGGACTTAACACCTAGATGATGGGTTGATAGGTGCAGCAAACGGCCGTGGCACATGTTTACCTATGTAACAAACCTGCACATTCTGCACATGTATCCTGGAACTTAAAGTAAAATAAAAATTAAAATTTCCCCACGGTAAATCCAGCTCTGCTACTAACTGGCCTTCATGCATCTCTCCAGATGACTGTTTCCTCATCTGCTCATGGCCAGTGTAGGGCTGGATAGTATCAAAGGACTCTTCCAGCATCAATCCCAGGCCTCTGTCAGGATGGAAACTTCCTCCGGAAACAGTGAGGATTCTTGTTCTGCCATCAGACAATGTCTTAGGGATACAGCTGTTTTGGGGCACAAGAGTCAGGGCAAAGTAGTTTGAGAAAAAATAAAAAGTCACCTGTGGTCAAGAAAGTGTCCAGCTACCCAGGGAAGCATGTGCTCCAGTGGCCCCAATAGACACATAGTGTCTTCATCTACTTGCTATCATTTCTGTGCTTACCCAGGTGGGGTGCAGTGGGCAGACAAAGCTGTGAATTTTGCTTCGTACAAAGAGGGGATTCGATTGGGAGATCTCATGGCTTCCTTTCTTTGAGTTCCTCTTATATGCTAGTGTGGGAGGCAGAATAATGACCTCCACCCCACCTTGAAAGATGTCCACTTCCTTCTTCCCAGAACCTGTCAATATGTTAGGTTACATGATGAAGGAATTAGGGCCACAGATGGAGTTAAGGTCACAGATGGAATTAAGGCTGCTTATCAGCTGACTTTGGAATGAGTAGTCCTGGACTACCAGGGTAAGCCCAATGTAATCACAAGGGTTCTTATAAGTGGAAAAAGGAGGCAAAGAGAGAGAGAACCAGACCAGTGGCAGTCTGAGAAGGAGTTGGCCCAAGGTTGCTGGCACTGAAGATGGAGGAAAGGGACCAGGAGCCAAGGAATGCAGGCGGACCACAGGAGCTGGAAAAGACAAGCCGGCAGATTCTCCCTAGAACCTGCAGAAGGAAAACAGCCCTGCAACACCCAATTTTAATTCAGTGACACCTGCTTCAGATTCCGACCTCCAGAACTAGAAGATGATAAATCTCCACTGTAATTTACTGTAGCAGCAAGTGGAAGTGTATAGAACTAGGTACGTGGCAACCATTACCTTAGTCCTCAACCCCCTAAAAAGCCTACAAAATTTCTACCTTTTGCTTTATAGATGAGGAGACTAAGACTCAGCGAGAAAATGTCAAGGTCACAGAGCTAGTGCATTGGTCAATGTTCCACCCAGGGAAGTGGAAATATTTCAGAGAGGCACTGGATGCCAGGAAATGGTTACAGAGGTGCCAGTAGGGCTGGGGGAACAAAAGGAGTTGGGCAGAGTTACCCTGGAGCCCGCGTGTTCATCCTCCCTCCCCTTTCCAGGAGAAAGGGCTCAGTCCCAGCTCAGCGACTGGCCTGCCCAGTGGCCTCAAAGTGCTCACCTCTCTGCAAAATGAAAGGGTTGAATTGGCATTGGCTCACTTCTAATTTCTGAAGCCTAAAAGAAGCTTCTCTTTGCCGAGGCTGAGTTCAGCGACTCTCCTCCAGTCACATTCCATTTGTGTCAAACTTTGTCCTCCTTTTTGGGCCACACCATGCATATCCCAGATTCTGTGGTCTTACAGAGCCAGTTTTGATGCCAGGTGAGTTTGGGTTCAAGAACTCGTCCCATCTCTTACTGACACTACTGGAAGCATGACCGTGGCAGCAAGGCAGATGCTGGAGCTGCTCTTGCTGACATGGCTGATGTTCTTGGCACAGGTGACGTGGGAACCGCAGCCTCTGAGGCTGACCAGGAGCCACAGCTGATGGTGCTGGAGCTTTGACTAGTAGAAGAGGTCCTTTCTTCCTCCAACATTCAGCCATGCATCAGTGCGTCTCACTGCTGGAATCAAACAGGACTCTGCTAGCATGGGAGTAAGGAGAGGTCATTTATAGGGAGTAAGGACATGCAGTTTGTAGGCTTCTAGCCCCCATGACACAAAAGAGTTCTAAAAGGGTGGTTGTGGGGCAGAGTCCCAATAAGGCAAATGCAATAAGCTCATAAATGGCGGGATGCTGTCAGCACATTTCATCTCAGCACCTGTGCACTGGCTCCTTCACCTGGAATACTCTTTCCCCAGATGTCTGCATGACCCACACCTCCCTCACTTCCTTTAGGTCTCTACTGAAATTGCATCTTCTCAAAAACATCTCCCCCAGCTGCCGTAGCTCAGTGTCGCCTGTTCTCACTGCCACTTACCCTGATTTATTTTTCTTTTTAGCCCTCATTATGACCTGAAATGATATGTTTATAAATTAATTTGCTTAGTATCACTCTCCTCCGTGAGAATGAAAAGCTCCATATGAGGAGGGACACTTTTCCTGTTTTACTTACTGCTGAAACCCCAGCACCTAGAGCAGTGCCTGGCATACAGTAGGCGTTTACTTACTAAATAATTGTTGCATGAATAAAGAAAACCAAAGTATACCAAAGGCTAAGTACAGACTGTAGCATGCTGCTGCTTAAAGTTCTGTGGTACATTCTTGGAGGTGTTTATAGCAATCAGATGGAGACTGACTTGCTGTGGGAACATGAAGCAATTTCACCCAGAGGAGAAGCAGGCATGGAGAACGAGAGAGAGCGCACCATTTTTACAAGGGAAATATTTCAGATCATTGCTTTGGGCCTTCTGTGATGTTTCTGTCTTGATAGTTTCTAGCTGTGCTCTGGAGAGGTTTCCTCATGATAGAGATTTTCCAAGTCAGGCAAGGCATATATATATATATATACACACACACACACATACACACACACACACACATATGTGTGTGTATATATATGTACACATATATATGTCATTCTCATTTCTCATTTCAGGTCTCCCTGCAGTCACTCTCCATGTGGCAGGGAAGGCTATCCAGGCAGGGATATTTGAAAGTGTTCTGGGAGGGAAAGAACCAGACTGTCAAATGTTTACAAAGTGTTCAGTGAAGATGCAGCCTCTTCATGTTTACAGAGGCCCCAGTCCAAAGCAGTTTTAGCTAAACACGGAGACCAACAATGCACTCTACAAACCTTTCTACAAAGTCATATCCCAAGTACTAGGAACTGAGGTTAGGGTTCACAGAGAACTGTCTTTTGGTATATAATGCATGCTCAATAAATATGTGTTGAATGAAGGAACAAACCGATGAAGCCTTCTTAAAACCCAGGTAGAGGGCGTCCTCAATCTATGCAGTGGTGTGAGAGGAGGCAGGAGCGGGGCTTGTCCTGTGCCAAGGCCCTGTGGCATACAGCTGCATTCTGTTGGCTTACCCACTGTGGCATTCTCTGAGTCTTAAGAGATTTGTGTTCTTACCCCCACTTTACAGATGAGAAAATAGAGGCTTGGCAGGTTGGCATAACCCGGCAAAGGTCACCCAGTTAGCAAGTGGTGAGACCAGTTCCTGAACTGAAACTCACCTGGCAACAAAGCTGGCTCTATAAGACCACAGAATCTGGGATATGCATGGTATGACCCAAAAGGGACAAAGTTTGACACAAATGAAATGTGACTGGAGGAGACTAGCTGAGCTAAACCAGGGCGAGGAGCTTCTTTTAGGCTTCAGAAATTAGAAATGAGCCAATGCCAATGCAACCCTTTCATTTTGCAGAGGTGAGCACTTTGAGGCCACTGGGCAGGCCAGTGGCTGAGCCGGGACTGAGCCCTTTCTCCTGGCCCGAGGTCCAATCTTCTTGTCATCACCCCTCCCCATGCCCCCAACGGAGCAGGAGCTTTGGGCCAAGTTCAGGGGAAGGCCTGCCTGCTCAGACCCCTTCAGTGCGGTGATGCATCTGATGGTGACTCGATTTGTTTCTAGCCTGCTAGTCAGTCCCCGCCCTTAGCCTTCTGCTCCCAGGTCAATGGCTTATTGGTGCAAGGGTGCACATAGCTCTTCCAGTTCCTTCTATTTAGCATATGGTAGGCAAAGCTGTCCAGATGTCTGGCCATGGGTGGTCTTCACCTGAGAGATGAAGAACCTGGAAGTTAAAGGTCACGTGGCCTTGCCCAGGCCACACATTAGGGGCCTCTTTCTCCTCGTTTTCACAAGGATTATTGACTTCTTCCACTTTATAGAAATTCAGTACAAAATCAGGGCAGCTGGCAGTGCAGTTGTGTGTGTGTGTGTAGTGTATGTGTATGTTTATGTGTGTATATATGTGCTGATATGGTTTGGCTGTGTCCCCACCCAAATCTCATCTTGAATTGTAGCCCCCATAATCCTCACATGTTGTGGGAGGGTCTCGGTGGGAGATGATTGAATCATGGCAGGGGGCGGTTTCCTCCATGCTGTTCTCATGATAGTGAGTGAGTTCTCATGCAATCTGATGGTTTTATAAGTGTCTGACATTTTCCCTGCTGGCCCTCATTCTCTCTCCTGCTGCCTTGTGAAGAGGTGCCTTCTGCCATGATTGTAAGTTTCCCAAGGCCTCTACAGCCATGTGGAACTCTGAGCTAATTAATCCTCCTTTCTTTATAAATTACTCAGTCTCAGGTATTTCTTTATAGCAGTGTGAGAATGAACTAATGCATGGGTGTATCTGTGTGTATGTATGTATCTCTGTGTGTAAGTGCATGTGTGTATGTGTTTATGTGTGCACATATATGTGTGTATATGCATACGTGGTTATATATGTAAAACTGTGTGTATATGTATATGCGTGTGTGTATGTGTGTTTATAGACTAAACCCAGGGTCCTAGAAGAAAGAAGATCCCTATGGAATTTAACAGAGCTACAAAGCGATAACACAGGAGCCTAGATTTTTGGAGCCAAGTTGCTTACGTTCTTATCCCTGCATTTCCATTTTCTAGCTATGCGTGGCTTTAGCATGGTTTCCCTGTCTGTGGTACTAATCTCATTAGATTGTTTTGAACATTTAAATGACTTAATTCACACAAAGAGCTTACCACTTTACATAGAAATTGACTAGATTGCAAGAAGTATTTCCATATTTTCCAGAAAGAGGCACTAAATTACTCTCTGAGCTTCCTGGTAGCCAGGGCAAGAGAAGGAACTGGTTCCTCCACAGACTCTCCCTTTATAAGTAGCAGATCAACTTACCAGAAGAAACATGTAGTCAACTCTCAAAATCATGTATTACAAGGGGCCCTCCACGGGTGGTACTGGGATGCATAACAGACAGGTTTTGAACTAAAGTTAAAACAACTGCAAAATATCTGTCTCTATGGTTTATTTCCTTAGAGGATCCTCAGGAGAGCAGAAGGAGACTGAACTGCAGCCTGCAGAAGGCCATTGTAATATAGTCTGAGTTGTCAGGAACCTTCCAGAGCCACCACTCACTCAACATCCACATACTCATTGAGTTTCTGTTGAATACTGGGCACCATGTTAAGCCCTGGGGATAAAATATGGCGCAAAACCAGACAGGGCCCCTGAGTGCCCAAGCATGGGGTCAGCCAGGGACCTTGACAGGACAGAAACCAGGTGCTCCATAGATGAGTGTGGGGTTGCCCTGGACCAGGAGCTGCAAAGGGAGGAGCTGGGAACGCTAAGTGGATTAACAGAGGGAGTTCAGGGAGAGCTTCCTGGAGAAGGTGGCAGCTGAGCTGGTAGATGAGTCAGCATGAACTCAGTGAAGGGAGACAGAGCGGAAACCCATTCATAAATGGAGGGTTGACCATAAGCCCATGAATACCTGTGGCTGGCTGGGGCAAATGGTGACCAGGGAGGATGCCTGGTTTTGGTCGTTGTTTATTTGGGGTTTGTAAGGTTGATTGGTTTTGGGTGTTTTTTGAGACAGAGTCTCGCTATGTTTCCCAGGCTGGTCTTGAACTTCTGGGCTCAAGCAATCCTCCTGCCTTAGCCTCCCAAGTACCTGGGATTACAGGCACAAGCCACCACACCTGGCTCTGTTTGTTTATTTCTGACAAGTGCTTCCACTGTTGCTTCCACCTCCCACAGCTGTTGTTCGTAGAGGATAATCCCTGGACTTATCACCACATATCCACCATGTCACCTGATTCTTACAAGTAACCTCCTCCAAACCCAGAGCATCCCTCCATAAATGTTGGTAGTCTTGTTCATGTTGATATTGACTCTAATTCCTTACAAAAGGGAACTGAGATTTTAGCTGTCAAGTAACTTCCCAAGTCACACAAGGACCCTGTGGGCACAGGGGTGAAACGTCAGCTAAGGGACTTCATCCCTCTGAGCCTCAGTTTCCTTGTCTGTTAAATGCAATGAGAGCACTGAGCATCAGGGGTTTTATGAGGCTCCCACAGTCCCTGCATCAAGCCCCACCAACTCAAGTGGTAGTGAGTCATGTCTTTCTCTCACTAGAGACCTCCTGGGAGCAGAAACTGTTCCTTGTTCTTCCCTTAATGCAGTGGATCTTTTCACCCCATTCCGGGTGCACAGCAAGCTCTCGCAAGCTGCTAGATAATGGAAATGAGCTGAACTTGGCTCCTTAGCCTCTCAGGCCTGAGGTTTCTTTTGAGGTGTGTGGAAAGAAATATCAGACAGATCCAGATTGGAGCGTGAACTCCTCACTCTTCACCTGGGCAACCTTTGGCATATTTCCTCACCTCCCTGAAGCTCACTCACCTTGAAGGGCTGTTTCTGTAAGACACCTCGCACAAAGCCTGGCACACAGTAGGTACACAATAAACCTTAGCCTCTTCTTCCCTGCTCAGTGTCTCTTGACTCTTCTTGAATAAAGTTGAATCTGTAATTGGGGCAAGATCTGATTATGTAACAGCTCCCTCTCCCAACCCAGGAGTGTGCCATGCTACCCAGAGGGGTTTATTTTCCCCAGTTGGGAAATGCAATTTCTCATTCCTCTTTCAAGTTCTTTGGAGTTAGTGATTAGAACATGGCTAGGAATATGCATGAGGTGTGAGCCATAGGAAGGCCTCTTACTTTCAAGTTGAAGGGAGAATGTGGGGAACATGCACTCAGAGGGTAGGGCTTGGATGAACTATTGTTAAATGACTTGGAGAGTCAAGAGAATGAACGCCTCTGAGACAGTTACCTTCCATAAGCTCATTATTTTTTAAAGGAGCTGATAGATAGCAGTTTCCCAGGCCATTTCCTCTCTCTCCAAGGGCAGCCAGTTTAAACTGGAGGTGTCAGCTCTGTCCCCTCCCACTCCATGGGTGACATTGCCCCATCTCCTCCCAATCATCTACACAGCCTGCATACATCTGGGGTTCTGGGCTTGCTTTAGAGACCCTGTTGTTCATCTTCCTCTCCAATGCCTGGGTCCCTTCCACAATATGCTTGACAGGTGGTCACCAGGCTCCTCTCGCACACCTTCAGGGATGGGGAACTCTCTGCTCAAAAAACATGTTCGTCCTTGAACACATCCATCAGGCAGTTCTTCCTTGTGGTCCCACACATCAGAGCTCTTGCCTGGGGCCTTGTTCTGACCTCAGAGCCAAGGAAAGCAAATCCAATCCAGGCGTCTCCTCTTGGGAGACTTCCTTCTCCAGACTAGACATCTGCAAATATGAGTAGGGCTCATGACCTTCATCCAGCATGGTGTGAGCAACTCTGCATTCTAGACGCAGAGGAAAACCAGCCTCTTCCATGAAGCATCTGCCACGAACCTTACCTAATGCAAGCGCTGCCCCGAGCTGACAGGACTGTGAGGACAGGACCCAGCACAGGTGTGGCCACTTACCAGACACGGCACACGCCCAACACTGCACTACAGGCAATTGCAAGTTTAGCGCCAATTCTGTGACATGTTGGAAGCACAGAGAGGACTTTCTGGCTCTCCCTCCCGCCCTCTGTTTCACCCTGGGCCTGTGAGGAGCTACCTTTCCTTCCACCCATCTTTAGGGGAAGACCTGGCATCTGTTGAACTTGCAACACAGATCTCCGTCTTGCTCTGATGAAAGTGATGGTGAATGGAAGGCTGGGTGAAGGCCAGAGCCTGGGATGAGTGTCTTTCAGTTTCAGATGAGATTGAGAGAGAGGGGAGGAAAGGTGAAAGGGAGGCAGGAGAGGGGAGGAAAGGTG
>NW_012103332.1:1384380-1387111 GCF_000951045.1 Mandrillus leucophaeus | reverse complement strand
GAGACAGGCAGGATTGGAGGGGAGGACAGCGTTCCAAAGCTCTGAAGGGTCTGATTCCAAGTTCCCGTCATGGTCTGAATGTTTGTACTCCTTCCCCACCCCTAATTTCTGTCTGGAAGACTCAGCTCCCCAGAGTGATGGTCTTTGGAGGGGAGTCTTGGGAAGTGAGGAGGGCTGGATGAAATCATGCGAGTGGTGCCTCCTGAGAAGTGAGAAGACTGTGTCTGCAGCCAGGAAGACGCTCTCACCAGGGAACTGACTCTGCGGACACCCTGGTCTTGAATTTCTAGCCTCCAGGACTGTGAAGCCTGTTGTCTAAGCCACTCATCTGCAGTATGATGTTGTAGCAGCCCCAGCTGGCCGAGCTTCCGGGAAGCGTTGCTGGACATTGGGGAAATGATGGCTTCTGGAGCCCCGGTGCGGGTTCTAAGCCTAGCTCCTCCACTCCCCCGCCGAATGACAGGACTAGCCCCTTCTAGTGTCCCCCTCACACCCTCCCTCTGCCCACTGTAATTTCAGCCCCGCTGTGACAGACAGTCCATGTGGGCTCAGGTATGGGCCAATGTTTGGCCACCTTAAGCACAGCACATGCCTCTCCAAATGCTCAGGTCCTCTCCACGGCCAGGAAGCTGCTCAGACATCTGCAGCGCAGTGTAGACTTTCAGGGAGTTAATACCCCTGGGGGCAGGAGCTGGCAGATGAATGCCCCAGCCTCCCCTGTGAGACAGTTCTGGAGATATTCCATGTGCTGCTCAGAAGCTCCGCAGAACTGATGCCCTTTGCCCATAGAAGTCTCCACGAGACGCACCTTGGGCTGCCTCGCTCTCCAGCCTGTAAACTTCCCACCCCCAGCGTGTGTCTCAGGCTCTGCTGCGAGGGCATACGGTGTCCCTGCCCATGGGCAAGCTTCTCCCATGTTCTCACCTGCAAAGTAGGAATACTGACTGTGTCTACTTCAGGGGGCAGTTATATGAGAATGAAATGAATAAGGGCGCATAAAACACAAGGGAACCCTTAGCAAGTGGTGGCCAATGTTATTGCAATGTGGATAGCCCAAAAATGAACCTCATGAAACAGATGTAGCTCCAAATGGAAGCTACATCAAGCCTGGTTGAACTTGATGAAGCGGCTTCAACCTGTAATCCCATCCATCAGGAATGAAGTGTTTTTGGAGGTGAACATGCAGGCCAGTGAACTTCCATCTTCCTTAGTATCAACCACTGTCCTTGCTGAGTAGTAAGAAGATGTTGCCTTTTTATATTTTAACAATAATCATTTAACAAAACCTACTGAAACTTTTCATTTGGAATATTTTTAAACAGAAATTTTTTAAAAACTGCATGCAAGTTTTTCTTTTTGAATGTGCAGATCCGAAACTTTTTTGTTTGTTTGTTTGTTTTTGAGACGGAGTCTTTCTCTGTCACCCAGGCTGGAGTACAGTGATGCAATTTCGGCTCACTGCAACCTCCGCCTCCCGAGTTCAAGCGATTCTCCTGCCTCAGCCTCCCGAGTAGCTGGGATTACAGACACCTGCCACCATGCCCAGCTAATTTTTTGTATTTTTAGTAGAGATGGGGTTTCACCATGTTGGCCAGGCTGGTCTCGAACTCCTGACTTCAGGTGATCTGCCTGCCTTGGCCTCCAAAAGTGCTGGGATTGCAGGCAAAAGTCACTGCTCCCAGCTGAGATACAGAGTTTTTATTGGTGACCTGTGTACATAACTTTGTCTACCAAAGCACATGACAGACACATCTCTTTTTATGGAACAGTTTCTTATAAAAGGTTGCTACTTTCTCACTCCTGTTAAAATGTCATCTGTATCCTGAAGCAACAGATTGACTCCATGTTGAATTTTAACATCTCTGTGAGGCAGTGTACTGTCAATGGTCACTGAGGCTAGCTGTAGGCTTGCACCTGGAGTTGAGATGGCGGGTTCCACTATTGATTGTCCTGTCTTTGTGTGAGCGTTGTTAGTTTTACCTTTAATTTGTGGTTTCTTTGGGGGATTTGTTTTTTTCCTTGAGATGAGGTCTCGCTATGTTGCTGAGGCTGGCCTCGAACTCCTGGGCTCAAGAGATCCTCCCACCTCAGCCTCCCAAAAAGATTAGCTGGAACTACTGGCATGTACTACTGTGCTCAGCTTTGGGGGATTCTTTACAAGCCAGCTGTACATTCATTGGGGTTAATTCAATTCAAACCATATACTACCATTCCCAAATCTGCTAACTGGTAAATTGCACAAGTAAACAGCAATATATCAAAAGACAGATCAAAGGCACCCTGTCAGCTTCTGCACACAGTGGAGCTCTGCTCCCCACTCACATAGGCCATGTGAAGGCTCCAGGTTCAGTCCATAACAAAATGTTATAAAACTATAAATAGGAGCTCCAATATCTCCTCCTACACCCCTTTGTACATACCCTACTTTGGGTCCGACTGCTGTGGGTAATAAAAAGACACTGAACCTAAGTTAAAAACTCAATGACTTCCTCCTCTTAAATTCCATTAGTAGTTGAAAAAATAAATGCTTTGATGGAATCTCCTATTTTTAGAAGCATGAGGCCTGCACTGTGTAAGAGAGAACAAGCTCAGTGCCACTCTGGGCATGCAACTTATACGAGGCTATTGCCCTGTGCTTCACATGAAGTCCCTTTGCCTTTCTAATCCCAGGCCCCTGATCACAAGAGGGAAGAGGCCTCCAGGTTGTTCTGCACTTTGCTCTAGCAGGAGG
>NW_012103332.1:1379357-1384330 GCF_000951045.1 Mandrillus leucophaeus | reverse complement strand
TTCACCATGTTGGCCAGGCTGGTCTCGAACTCCTGACTTCAGGTGATCTGCCTGCCTTGGCCTCCAAAAGTGCTGGGATTGCAGGCAAAAGTCACTGCTCCCAGCTGAGATACAGAGTTTTTATTGGTGACCTGTGTACATAACTTTGTCTACCAAAGCACATGACAGACACATCTCTTTTTATGGAACAGTTTCTTATAAAAGGTTGCTACTTTCTCACTCCTGTTAAAATGTCATCTGTATCCTGAAGCAACAGATTGACTCCATGTTGAATTTTAACATCTCTGTGAGGCAGTGTACTGTCAATGGTCACTGAGGCTAGCTGTAGGCTTGCACCTGGAGTTGAGATGGCGGGTTCCACTATTGATTGTCCTGTCTTTGTGTGAGCGTTGTTAGTTTTACCTTTAATTTGTGGTTTCTTTGGGGGATTTGTTTTTTTCCTTGAGATGAGGTCTCGCTATGTTGCTGAGGCTGGCCTCGAACTCCTGGGCTCAAGAGATCCTCCCACCTCAGCCTCCCAAAAAGATTAGCTGGAACTACTGGCATGTACTACTGTGCTCAGCTTTGGGGGATTCTTTACAAGCCAGCTGTACATTCATTGGGGTTAATTCAATTCAAACCATATACTACCATTCCCAAATCTGCTAACTGGTAAATTGCACAAGTAAACAGCAATATATCAAAAGACAGATCAAAGGCACCCTGTCAGCTTCTGCACACAGTGGAGCTCTGCTCCCCACTCACATAGGCCATGTGAAGGCTCCAGGTTCAGTCCATAACAAAATGTTATAAAACTATAAATAGGAGCTCCAATATCTCCTCCTACACCCCTTTGTACATACCCTACTTTGGGTCCGACTGCTGTGGGTAATAAAAAGACACTGAACCTAAGTTAAAAACTCAATGACTTCCTCCTCTTAAATTCCATTAGTAGTTGAAAAAATAAATGCTTTGATGGAATCTCCTATTTTTAGAAGCATGAGGCCTGCACTGTGTAAGAGAGAACAAGCTCAGTGCCACTCTGGGCATGCAACTTATACGAGGCTATTGCCCTGTGCTTCACATGAAGTCCCTTTGCCTTTCTAATCCCAGGCCCCTGATCACAAGAGGGAAGAGGCCTCCAGGTTGTTCTGCACTTTGCTCTAGCAGGAGGTGATAAAGTGTGATTGCTGCCCTAACAAAGTGCCATGCGTTGGTGGCTTAGAACAATAGAAATGGGGCCGGGCGTGGTGGCTCATGCCTGTAATCCTAGCACTTTGGGAGGCCATGTCGGGTGGATCACCTGAGGTCAGGAGTTCGAGACCAGTCTGACCAACATGGTGAAACCCCATCTTTACTAAATACAAAAAATTAGCCAGGCATGGTGGCAGATGCCTGTAATCTCAGCTACTTGGGAGGTTGAGGCAGAAGAATCACTTGAATCTGGGAGGCAGAGGTTGCAGTGAGCTGAGACTGCACCATTGCACTGCAGTCTGGACAACAAGAGCGGAGCTCTGTCTCAACAACAACAACAACAACAAAAAACAAAAACAAACAAAACAAGAACAACAGCAACAGAAATGGATTCCCTCACAGTTCTGGAGGCCAGAAGTCCAAGGTCCAGGTGCCAGCAGGGCCATGCTCTGGCTTCCGATGGTGACCAGCAGTCCTTGGCGCTCCCTGGCTTGCAGCTGCATCACTCCAACCTCTCCTCTGTGATCACACGCTTGCCTTCCCTGTGTGTATCTATCTGTGTCTCTTCTCCTCTTGTAAGGACAAGAGTCATATTGGATCCAGAGTCCATCCTACTACAGTATGACTTCCTCTTAACTTACATCTTAATTATATTGGCAAAGGTCTTATTTCCAAGTAAGTTCACATTCACAGGTACCAGGGGTTAGGACTTCAGCATATGTTTATGAAGACACAATTCAACCCACAACAGAAGGTTATAGCATTTTGTACCCACAGGCTAAAGGTGAAAGGGAGAGGGAGAATGTAGCAAGTACCCCACAGTGATAGCACATATATTCATAATGCTCCTTGCTCATCAAAAGCCAGGTACTGTTCTGAGGACTTCATGTGTGCCAACATTGAACACTGGTTACAACACCAATGCTATTATGTTTATTTTACAGACAAGGAAACTGAGGCATGGAAACATTAAGTAATTCACCTGGTATCATACTAGATGGAAAATGGTGCAGCCAGGATTTGTTTGCATTGGTGAGCACCCATTGGCCCTGAGACAATGTGTGTTTGCATTGGTGAGCACCCATTGGCCCCAAGACAATATGTGTTTGCATTAGTGAGCACCTATTGGCCCCGAGACAATGTGTGTTTGCATTGGTGAACACCCATTGGCCCCGAGACAATGTGTGTTTGCATTGGTGAACACCCATTGGCCCCGAGACAATGTGTGTTTGCATTGGTGAGCACCCATTGGCCCCGAGACAATGTGTGTTTGCATTGGTGAGCACCCATTGGCCCCGAGACAATGTGTGTTTGCATTGGTGAGCACGCATTGGCCGAGACAATGTGTGTTTGCATTGGTGAGCACACATTGGCCCCAAGACAATGTGTGTTTGCATTGGTGAGCACCCGTTGGCCCTGAGACAATGTGAAGCCTAGGTTTCTCCAGCTCCAAGGCCTGCCCCCTCCCACTGTACCACAATGTCCCTTAAGTGGCTCTTGCTCAGGAGGCACTCCCAGGGCGGGCTCAGCAGGTGTACAGACACCTGGAGGGGTCTCCAGGCCAGGATGACACCTGTGCTAACAGCGTGGCTCTCTGAGGACCCTGAGGGAGGCTGGCAGGCTCAGTCTCATCTCCTTGCAGTCGTGTGTGGGCCACCCCCACATGCATCAGTGTCTGTCACCCTGCTGTGCTCGGAAGGTGTCTGAGGACCACGGGGAACCTGCCATTGGAAAACCACACCATGCCCGGAAGTAGGGAGAACGCGGAACAGATACTGGCCCCCCTGCTGATTCAATTTGGTTGACATCTAGCATAATTTTCCTCTGTTCCTGTTTGCTCAGCCTGCCCCCGCTTCCGTGTTTATAACATGCTGCTTCTCCTTCCCTGTCACCTGAGTCTTGATTTTTACTATTTCACTCAAAACACATGGGTTGGATGTACATTCTATGTCAGACTCCACAGAGAGGAAATAAAAATAATAATTGTTTAGTGAACACCAATTACGTGCCAACACTTAATACATATTGATTTTATTCCCCAAAACAACCTCATAGGTAGGTGTTTTTGATTTCTGTTTTGTGGAAGAACAAGCATGGGGCAGAGAGAAAAGGTGACTAGTCCGGGGTCTCCTAGCAGAGACAGGGCTGGGTGTGAAGCCCAGGTTGCTCCGACTCCAAGGCCCACCCCTTTCCATGGTACCACAGCATCCCTTAAATGGCCCCTGTTCAGGGGGCGCTCCCAGGGGTGGGCACAGCAGGTGTGCAGACAGAACACTCCACACAAGAGTGAAAGTGCCCAAGAGAGACAGACACAGGTGCAAGGGCGACCCAGATGAGAGGGTGACAGTGATTAGCCATCATGGGGACAGGGAAGGTCTCCAGAAGATGTGACTGCTGAGGGGATCCTCGGAAAAGGATGTCCTAGGCAGGCAACAGTGGCAGGGTGTTCTGGGCACAAGGAACAGCACGAGCAGGGCCCAGAGGCCAGGCCGTGGGGGTATGTGGGATGGAGGACGAGTGCCTTTTCCAGGGCAGCAGCCAAGAGAGATGGGGGGAGCCTCCACATGCCACAGGGACTGTGGGAGGGGGCTCTGCATGGAAGATGAGAATTTGGACTGGATCCTGCTGGCCGGGGCAAGACAGCACAGGTTTGTGTGCAGAAGAGCGGCCCGGTGGTCTTCCTGGGGATTAGCCTGGGGATAATGAGCCCAGCAGGGAGAGTCTGAGACCTAAAGTAAGGCAGGCCTGGGCTCAGGCAGAGAGGAGCAGGTGTACTCTAGATGCTGAAGGGGCTTAGTCACTAGATCAGACAAATCAGACACGGAAGGCAGTGTCTGGGTTATGTGACCACAGGCATCTAGTTTAGGTGACTTTGTGATTGTTGTCAGGTGCCCCCAAAGCCTGAGTCAAGGTTTTGAGGATGGGAAGTTTATTTGCGAGGTGACTCGAGGAAGCACCATTGCCCAGGTGGGAAATGAGACAGAAAAGCAGAGGGTGCAATTGAGGAAGCGTCACTTCCCCAGCTGGGAAGTGGGACAGGGAAGCGGAGGAGGCATTGAGGTTCATCAGTGAGCAGGTGTCAGCTGTGGGCAACTGGGACCCCACCCCCCCAGTCACCTCTGGGGCACAGCGTAGAACTCACTCAGCTGTCTGCGAGGAAGCTAGGTATACCTCTGTTAACATCAGCTTTGTCATTAAGTGAGGCCTGCTCCTGGGGGTGTTAACTGCTGAGGGCTGAGCACACACCTGTGCCCAGGGAAAGCCGCAGACAGAGAGGCACAGGTGCTGGGCATAGGAAGCTGTCCATGTGCAGGAGAGACTTGGGTGGCATGCAGCACCTGCTACAGGGACACAAGGAACACGTGTCGCAAATTAAAGCACCAGCTTCTCTCTTTGTTCCTTGTTGGTCATAAGATAATGAGGCTGGACCAGAGGATGGGACAATCTGGGCTGGTTTTTTTTTTAAATCACCATATGCCCAGCTCCCAAGGCCCATGCCTGGCACCTTTGGGGCGCTCAGAACTATTGGTCTTGCCATCCCCTGTGACCTGTGGGCAGGAACTTCATCCCCGTGCAAACACTCAAGGCCCTCCTTGGCTTGCTCCTCCCTTGTCATCCAGCCAGGAAAGCATCAGAGAAGGCTTCCCGGAGGTGTCTGAGATAAGATTCAAAGAACGAAGCGAGTAGCCAGGTGCAGAAAGGTCAAAAGAACATTCCAGATTGAGGAAAGAGCCAGAGGTGCAGATGAATGTGTCAGGTTCCAGCCCCAGCTGAGGCCCGAGGAAGGTGGGTGGATGGAC
>NW_012103332.1:1362292-1379307 GCF_000951045.1 Mandrillus leucophaeus | reverse complement strand
TCAGACAAATCAGACACAGAAGGCAGTGTCTGGGTTATGTGACCACAGGCATCTAGTTTAGGTGACTTTGTGATTGTTGTCAGGTGCCCCCAAAGCCTGAGTCAAGGTTTTGAGGATGGGAAGTTTATTTGCGAGGTGACTCGAGGAAGCACCACTTGCCCAGCTGGGAAATGAGACAGGGAAGCGGAGGGTGCAATTGAGGAAGCGTCACTTCCCCAGCTGGGAAGTGGGACAGGGAAGCGGAGGAGGCATTGAGGTTCATCAGTGAGCAGGTGTCAGCTGTGGGCAACTGGGACCCCACCCCCCCAGTCACCTCTGGGGCACAGCGTAGAACTCACTCAGCTGTCTGCGAGGAAGCTAGGTATACCTCTGTTAACATCAGCTTTGTCATTAAGTGAGGCCTGCTCCTGGGGGTGTTAACTGCTGAGGGCTGAGCACACACCTGTGCCCAGGGAAAGCCGCAGACAGAGAGGCACAGGTGCTGGGCATAGGAAGCTGTCCATGTGCAGGAGAGACTTGGGTGGCATGCAGCACCTGCTACAGGGACACAAGGAACACGTGTCGCAAATTAAAGCACCAGCTTCTCTCTTTGTTCCTTGTTGGTCATAAGATAATGAGGCTGGACCAGAGGATGGGACAATCTGGGTTGGTGTTTTTTTTAAATCACCATATGCCCAGCTCCCAAGGCCCATGCCTGGCACCTTTGGGGCGCTCAGAACTATTGGTCTTGCCATCCCCTGTGACCTGTGGGCAGGAACTTCATCCCCATGCAAACACTCAAGGCCCTCCTTGGCTTGCTCCTCCCTTGTCATCCAGCCAGGAAAGCATCAGAGAAGGCTTCCCGGAGGTGTCTGAGATAAGATTCAAAGAACGAAGCGAGTAGCCAGGTGCAGAAAGGTCAAAAGAACATTCCAGATTGAGGAAAGAGCCAGAGGTGCAGATGAATGTGTCAGGTTCCAGCCCCAGCTGAGGCCCGAGGAAGGTGGGTGGATGGACAGGTAGCTGAAAAAACACCTGGGGGGCTGTAAGCAGGTGAATATGGTTTGACTCAGCAGCTCTCTCATCAGCAGCTCTCTCATCAGCAGCTCTCTCATCAGCAGCTCTCAGACACCGTCCATTCTGTCTCGGCTGCTCGAGCCGGCCACTCCCACGCTCAGCTGCACAGCCAGCTCTCTCTCGCCTTCAGGGTCAGCAACTTAACTCTTTCTCTCTCTGGGCACGAGCGCGAACTGTGCCATGCCGTGCCGTGCTGAACCCTGCCCTGGCTCCCCTCTGTCCATCTGCAAGATGGGCGGCTCTGGTTATCTCGCTCTTTCTCTGGGCGCCAGCAGCTGCACAAGAGTCATGTGGAGCCACGCCCAAGAGCCCTGTACAGTGTCAGCAGGGCAGTATACCTTCCCAAACGATAGTGGCTCCAAGCCAAGTATGAACTTACAGAAACAGGTTATAAACAAGTGGAGTATGCACCTGCGCACCTAAACTCACTGAGTCATTCTGGCCCGGATGTTTGCCTCGGCCTATTCCTTGACCAAAGCACACCCATGTACCTTACAGAATGTATCTTGCTTTACCCTAGTGTCAGGAATAGAAGACGACTTTCCACCCTTCTGCTTCCTGCCCAGAGTGCCCCTGCCTTCTCTGGCAGCCTGAAACGCCCCCTCCTTGGTGCCCCCTCAGGACTCCAGCTCAGTCTTCTGTGTTTGCTATTTTCAAAAGAGTATCTGTGAGCCCTCAGCCAGAAAGGATACATGTGGAATAGTGAGGACCCCAAGCCCAAATCCCGACAGGCCGTTGTTAGGAGTGACTGAAAATAGTGAGAGAGTCATGGAGGGGTGGGGGGCGGGCTTACTTGGCAGTTAGGGAAATAGAAGGCTGACCTGCTTGGGCCAGGGTCCTGCAGGGCACTCAAGAGGCAGGGGCTGAAGGGTGTGGGAGGCCCCGGCAGGTAAGTCCTCGGTGCAGGTTTGGGTTCTCCCGGAAGCAGATCTGAGAATGAGTTAGGAGTGCCAAAGTTTCAATGGAGAGTAACACCTGGGAAGTGACAAGGATGGGAGAAGAATTGGGCAGGAGGAGCTATCAGGCCACAGTGCCCCTGGCAAAGTCTCGGCAAGTCCAGGGGAGAGCTCTGGAGAAACTTGTGCATTGCAGGAAATCCCCCACTGGGCAGAAATGGCTGGGCCCTTGGACAGCCTCCTTGCTCCTTCATAGGCTGGGGGTCACTCTGAAACAGTGTCACCCACTTTATGAACATATATACAATAGGAGGGTTGAATTGAAGCTTTAAGACAAGATCAGAATTTTTTTAATTTTAATTTTTAAGTTCCAGGATACATGTGCAGGATGGGCAGGTTTTTTACATAGGTAAACGTGCGCCATGGTGGTTTGCTGCACCCGTCAACCCATCACCTATTTTTTCTAATGCTCTCCCTCCCCCTACTCAGCCCCCCAACAGGCTCCGATGTGTGTTGTTCCCCTCCCTGTGACCATGGGATCTCATTGATCGGCTGCCACTTAAGTGAGAACTCATTGATCGGCTGCCACATAAGTGAGAACACGTGGTGTTCGGTTTTCTGTTCCTGCGTTAGTTTGCTGAACACTGTTCACGGTAGCAAAGACATGGAATCAACCCAAATACCCATCAATGATAGACTGGATAAAGAAAATGTGGTACATATACACCATGGAATACTGTGAATCCATAAAAAGGAATGACATCATGTCCTTTGCAGGGACTTGGATGGAGCTGGAAGATAGGAAATTTTAAGAGAAAGAAGAGAGATTTTTTTTGGTTCAGGAAATTCTGTTAAGGGCCAAACACTGAATTTGTCTGAGAGCTTCCTGGCGGCCATGGTGAAAAGAGAAAAAAAAATAGGTTATGAAGTTATCCTTATTTTATAATAGAAAATATGCAGGTCATGAAGGAAAGAAATGGTTTTCTACCCCAAAAGTCTAGAGTTATTTTATCACATGAATGTTGCATTTTGAACTTTGAGGAAATAGTAGAAATATTATACTTAGGGCATGAAACAGAAATGTTGCTCATTCAGCTGCTTTTCTCATTTACCCTTAATAAATGCTGGGGAAAGCATTAAATTATAGTTCATAAAAAAAGACATTCTGAAGCAGTTTTTAGTACCCTGCTGGAAATAACACTCCAAAACCTTTGGAAGGGTACTTGCTTCTTGGAGAATCTGGAGCAAATTTAATGGCATTTGCTTAAGAAGAGCATTTTCACATACCCTGTGGGGCAGAGCCTGTTTTAGGGATGCTCCCTGCTGTGTCTGGAATGGACTGTCCTCAGGAGCCATCAAAATAGCCACCTTTCCCTGCAGGAGGAAGAAAGATCAGAGCACTGAGTATAGGCATCTGTGTCCGAAAGCGCCCCATGATCTGATTATTGTGCTTTCAGGGGTCTAATCAGTCAGCCCGCCTTCAAGCATACATTCATAGAGGTTTGAACAATTAAGGTCTTCATTTAAACAAACAAAAAAAAAAGACAGATTCTCTGAGGCTGGAAGTTTGCAGTGTTCAACATGGAAAAGGCATAAATCACGAGGGTGGGTTTGAGTCTTGGGAAGATTCACTCTTTGGGACTATTTCCACTCAAGTTTTCTTGTATTTCAGAGGGTCGCATGGAAAGGGCCTTGCAGTCATTAAGCTCAATCCTTCTTTCCACGATAGTGTGGACTGCAGGGCATCCTGGCCAAGTGACATCCTACCGCTCTCAGGACACCTGTGATGAGGGTGAACGCATGAGCCAGGCAAACAGGAGGCGCTTAGTGAATATTCAGCAAACGAGCTTCAGTGAGGGAAGCTTCAAGCCATGGTTGAATGTATATGATATCATGCAATTATTACAACAGCCATTGGAGGCAGGAATGATAACAAAAGATGAACAGGGGCACAGCTGCCCAATGCTATAGATGGATTTGAACTCTGGGTGTGCTCTACCTTGCGTTGGAGACAGTCAAGACACCCCCGTTCTCAGCTTTTCTCCCAGCCAGCTGGGTGGTTGGGCAAATCATGGCATCTTGCTGCACCTCTGTTTTCCCATTTTTAAACAAGGGCTTTGGACTCCGTAGTTTCAAAGGCCCTTGCGAAGTTTTGCCCCCAGCTAAGGTATGTGGCTGGGAGGTGGTACTCATCCCTGTCGTTCGCCGTGTTGGACACTCTGGTCCCTGTTGTCCGTGCTTGTGTTCCACTTTTTGCTGTGTTTGCGGCGTTCTTGGGTTTGTTGGGTGTTTCCGGTGTTTTCGGGGAGGTCGTGGCTGTGCTGGCTGTGCGGCGGGACCTTTTTTTTGTTTTTTTTGTTGGGGTTGTTGAGAGCTCGCTACGTCCGCTGGCAGGTGGTCACCGTGATTGTCACCATGGCCTGCTACCAGCTCTGTGGCCTCAGTGCGGTGAGTCCTGGGGCCCGGTGGGCATCTTTGCATGACTGGAGGGATCAGAGGGCGGGGAGGTTCAGGGCTTGGGCCCTGGATGCCCAGGTTCAAGTCTCAGCTCTGTCATCACCACAAACTCTATGCTGTTAGGCAACCATGTAATTTGACTGATCCTCAGTTTCCTCATCTGTAAAATGGGATCGCATAATATGGAAAGACACAATCCATGCAAAGTGTTCAGGTCAGCCGCTGGCCACAGAGATATCCCATAATAAATGCTAGCACTAATTATCCCTAGACATGTCTAAAAGTCATGGTTCTTTAAAAAACGGATATTAGGAAGTCGGAAGTGAGAGACGCTGAGATGATTTTAATAAAAGTACTCTTGGCTGGGTTGTCTTCAACTCACAACTTTGGCTTGAAAAAAACCTCAAGGCTTTAAGTAAGAAATGCTCTGGGGCTTGAGCTGCCACAGGCAGGGAAGTCTGAGGAGGTCTCTCCATGAGGTTCCCCAGACGCTTGGACGTTCGCAGCAGTCTCCTCTGCCTTGAGGGCACTCGAAGGTGGAATTCCTGGTTGGAGACTTAGGGAGGCAGAGTCTGGATCTTTATTGTTATTGTTGCTTCGGACAAATGGAGTGGGTTGCCTCTAGGGGTGGTGAGCTCCCCATCTATGGAGGTGTGCAAACAGGCTGGCCGACCACTTGGCAGGGGAGTATAGAGGAGATTCTTGCATAAAGCATGCAAACTGCCTCTGAGGTCACTCATGTCACTTTAGAGGAGACTGGCTGAACCCAGAGGGAGGGAGAAGAGGCAGCCGCCAGCACCCTTCTGAAGAGCCCTAGGTAAGACAGCTTGCATTTATACTAAATAAGCATGAGCCCAGCACCCCCAAAGGTGGGCAGGGAGGGCGTTTGGGGGTGTCTAGGGAAGATGAAGTGAAGGGGAGTCATTCCTGTCCAGAGAAGGAAAAACAGCAGCATAGAAAGCTGCAACCACAGTGTTCCACCTCCTTTCCACAACTGTTGGTTCTATTTTCGGAAACACTAGGATGAAATGAGATCACCTTGCTTTTTGCTTTTACCTTTCTCCTTGGTCTGGTTAAAGTCAGCAGGTTGAGCAGGTGCCTGGGTCAGTGGCTCTACCTACATTAACCGAGTGATCCTGGGAGAGTCCTGCTGTCTCTTCCTGTTGACGAGACCGAGGTTGTGCCAGACAGTCTCAAGGAGGCGCTCCTTGTTCTCGGAGAGTAGAGAGGGGAAATGAATCATTTCTTAAAGCTAACGCCTGAAGTCTTGAAGACTGAATATGGAACCTGTAGTGAATGAGGCATTTACATTGAGAACCATGACAGTTCTAAACAGAATTCACTTCTCCACAGGGACATCATTTTCCTATTTGCATCCGCCGTATAACTTCATAAATTCCGCTGTGGTGTACCTGCAAGGCGTGCTGCCTAAGCACATGATGAAAAAAAAATCTCAGCTACTCCCAAAGCCAGGCCCCAGCCTCAGAGCGTTCTGCCCTCCTGTGTTGATGATCTTTAATGTTTAAGTCGGGAATAATACTTGCAGCTGAACGTGCTTTACCTGACCCAGAGCAGAGCTCTGGACCAAGAGTCAGAGGCCTGGCTTCCCATCTCAGTGGGGCACAAACCTGCAGTGAGAAACCCGGGCCAGCTGCTCCCCTTCACTTGGCCTCCACCCACTGGGTTGCAAGCCTAATCAAGTGCACATACATGTAGCACTCAGCGTGGGCCAGGAGCTGTCACCATGGCGGCCCTGTGAGTTAGGCCCCACTGTTAGGCACAGAGACGTTGAGACACTTTTCCAAGGTCAAACAGCAAGGAATAGTAGAAAAAGGACTTGAGCCCCAGCTATCTGGCCTCAGGGTCCCCCTCCGAGCACCCCCATGCATGTCACTCAGGCTGTGTCCCCAGGCCATCCCTAGGCGGCCACAGGGACAAGTCTTCTTCCGTGTTACATACAGAGGGAGCCATGCCGGCATCACCGCTGTACCGTGGTCCAGCTCTCCCCTGCATCTGCTGCCTTGTCATCCAGATTCACGGGTCCAAGAGAGCTAACATGGATCCAAAATTTTAGCTGCCTTGGAAGACTTGTTTTGTCTTCTTCATTTTCCCAGACATTATTTGGGGGACATGACCTGTCACTTGAGACATCCGTAAATACTGCCAGGCATCTCTGTGTTTGTCATCTTATTCCAGCCCCAAACGGTCCCACAGGATAGGTGGTATCGCCCCCATTTTCTAGACGAAGAACTTGTGGCTCACGGAGGGTCAGGCCTTGCCCAAGGTCCCAGGGGTGGTGCCTGCACAGACAAAGTCACACCTGCTGGTGCTGGGTGCACTCCCGGTACAGCCCACCCAGGCACTTTGTACCAAACTTGCATTTCTCAACCTCATAACTGTATACATTTTGAGCTGGAAAATTCATTGTCAGGGGGGCTATGCTGTGTGCCTAGGCTATTCGGCAGCCTTGCTGGTCTCTTCCCATTAGGTACCAGTAGCACCGTCTGCCCCACCAGCTGTGACAACCAAAAATGGCTCCGGACACTGCCAGACATCGCAGTGGGAGCAAATTGCCCCCAGCTGAGAACCTCTGTATCAAGCCAACATCACAGATGCTCAGTGTATTTATGCTAAGGAACCGATGAATGGTTTTCACGTACTTTGGAAGTCACTCAAAAGTTCACCGGGTGCAGTGGCTCACGCCTGTAATCCCAGCACTTTGGGAGGCTGAGGCAGGCGGATCACTTGAGGTCAGGAGTTCGAGATCACCCTGGCCAACATGGTGAAACCTACTAAATACAAAAATTAGCCAAGCATGGTGGCGGGCACCTGTAGACCCAGCTACTCTGGGTAGGCTGAGGCAGGAGAATCACTAGAACCTGGGAGGCAGAGGCTGCAGTGAGCCAAGATCACACCACTACACCCCAGCCTGGGCAACAGAGCAAGACTCTATCACAAAAAAAAAAAAAAAAAAAAAAAAAAAAAAAAAAAAAAAAAAGGAAAAAGGAAATTATTCAAAAGTTGGAATAAAAACATTTATTTATTTATTTCTAAATTCCTTTTTGGTATTGGATTGTTGTTTTTTTTCCCCTGCCTCACACAATAAGCTTTCAAATTCCCTTCTCTAAAATTAGACCTGTCGCTTAAAGTGACTTATTTTAGGCAGCTGCCTTCCTTTCGAGCAGTTTGTCCTCGGCATGAAAACCAGGCTTCAGTGTGAGTGTCAGTCTGTTGCCAGTATGAAGGAGGCTCCTGGCTTTAGGCCCACCCCGCTGTCCGCATTGCTGGGGTGGCCACAGCAGCTCCTACCCCTCCACTGTGCTCCCCTCACCTGGAGAGAGCTATTAGTGGGTCTCCATCCTTGAAGATGGAGGCTGCATCTTATCAACCCTGTGTCTCCAGCACCAGAGCAGCCCATGCCACGTGGTGGGCACCTGAGTGTCTAGGGGAGAAAAGGAGGCAAGGGCAGGAGATAGGGAGTTCTTGGGCTAAAAATTGGATCAATATCAATTGTCAAGCCCAGTGTGGGGAAGCTTTCATTTTCTTGAACCTTCCTGAATCTTCCAGAATGCCTAGGGTCATGGCGTGGTTCTCTTATCTACTTGGGATGACCTTTCCTTGGGGTTCCTTCTTTCTTAAACACAGAAGCCAATCATAGTCACTTCCCTGGGCCTCAGTCTCCCATCATGAAAAATGGGGATGATAATACTCAGTTTGCACAACTGATATGAGGAATCTGTGGAATTATGTGAAATATCTCACAGGTGGCAACTGCTCAGCTTGCATGAATCTCCTCCCAACCTTGCTGTCATCAGCACAACTGTTTCTAGCATTGTTTTCTCCTCTCTCAATGTCATGCAGTTTCCAAGTCTGCTGCTTCCTGATATGCAGTCTTGGTTGGGAAACAAGACACCCAAGTGTGTTAGAAATCGATGTAAAATAAGAGCAAAGAGGATCAGAGTGCCCGCCGTGAATGAGCCCATATGGGCCTGGTGACATTGGTTCTGGGTGCTCACTGGCAGTGGATGGCTGCCTGGGATTTTGCACTTGGTGGGATGCCCACGCATTACAGGGTTCCTGGTGTGTTCCTCTAACCACTTACTTGGGAAACTGTTGTGTACTCCTCCCTTCCTTGCCAGACTAAGAGGTCTTCTAAGGCAGACGAGGACCTGTGTTGTCTGCTGTCACCTTAGTGCCTAAGAGAGTCCCAGATTTCTTACCCTTTCTCTAAACTGTTGAGTAGAAGGGAGGGAAAGGAGGTGACTGGGAGGGACGAGGGGAAGGAGACATGAAACCTTAGATGCATTTGTAGAAAACTGTGGTACTTTCCCCCTCTTTTGGCCTGGAACCACATGAAGGTCCATCTGATTTGTTGAACCATCATTAGGAGTTCTGGAGCCTAAATCAGGTTTTGTACAAAATCTCAAATTACAATTTCAGAAGCAGTTATTAATAACTTTTGTTTTGAAAAGATTCTCCTGAAATCACTTCCTAGATCAAATTGGAAGAATCTAAAACGTTCTGTAATCATAATAGCGGAGACCATCTCACTGCAGCAATTGGCTGTGTCCTGATGGATAGGGAGAAAGCTGAGAAGAGACCCTCCATGTGGCCACCCTAAACTGTGGTCAAGAGTGCCAGGCTTGGAGTCATCTGCCTGCATGCAACTTGAAACACTGAACTGTTGAGGTATGGGACCTTGGACAAGTTGTCATAATTGCCCCGTGCCTCAGTTTCCCCAGCTGTAAAGTGGTGGTGAAGATAGATGAAAGGATGCATTTAAAGTTCAGTGGCTGGGCGTGGTGGCTCACACCTGTAATCTCAGCACTTTGGGAGGCTGGGGCAGGCAGATCACCTGAGGTCAGGAGTTCGAGACCAGCCTGACCAACATGGAGAAACCCCATCTCTACTAAAAATAGAAAATTAGTTGGGCGTGGTGGCGCATACCTGTAATCCCAGATATTCGGGAGGCTGAGGCAGGAGAATTGCTTGAACCCAGGAGGCGGAGGTTACGGTGAGCGGAGATCGCGCCATTGCATTCCAGCCTGGGCAACAACAGCGAAACTCCATCTCAAACAAACAAACAAACAAATAAATAAATAAATAAAGCAGTTCAGCCCGGGGTCTGCCACATAGGTGGTGTTCCGTAATCTTAGCTATTATGTTGTTGAAGGAGCCCCAGCCTGAGACCGCCAGGGAGGTGATGGTTGCAGCACACATCCTCTGACTTCCCAGCTGTGTAGCCCTGGGTGAGACACTTCACCCCTCTGAGCCTCAATCGCTCATGTCAGAGTTCAAAGGAGAGCAGGCCAGAAAGGTGGTATCACTGGGCTAAGGGCTGGGTCAGTGTGAGGTTAGATTTTTATCTGTAAGATGAGAAGCAAGACTGGGTGATCCAACACTCTTTGAAAAGCTTTTAAAAGCAAACATTTTCTGGCCACTCTTAAAATTTGAGTCCTTACTTTGTATTCTTCTGGATACAAAGGGGGCTCCGGGGCAGGATGCACTCTTAAGTTTCTTGGGTGTTTTCTTATTTTACAGCGACCTCAAACTGTCCAATCAAATAAGCATCAGTGTGAGCAGAGGTAAAGCTGAAGGCAGTCACATTCCCACTCTATCAGCTGATGCAAGGGGCGGGCAGTGGCTTCGTGGCACAAACAGAATAAGACTGGTAGTGTGTGTGATGTTCAGGCCTGCCCTGGCGGGGACAGGGCCAGCCCAGCAGGACCCCTGCAGCCGCTGGGCTTGGGGAGAGGATTTGTGGGCTGATTTCTGCCTTTTGATGCATGAACGGTTGTAAAAATAAATACGGCTTTTATTGCTGTTTTTATAACTGTCCCTTACTGAACTCAGAATTTCATGCGAATGACTCTCTCCACTAACCTGCAAAGGGACATCTATAGCAGTGTCTCTATGGGGAGAACTGAAACCAGGGGGTGAGAGGAGCCAGAGGGAGGTGCTGGCCGCAACATAAGAGGACTCACATTAAGTGGGATCTAGGGCTGGGAACCTCAGGAACGTGAGCTGGTCGGGCCACGGGGATCAGAATCACGGCTATGAATAACACAAACGTCAGACACCTTCACATGGGTGACAGCGTGGCAGCCTGAAGGCATTAAGAGGGCCCCTAGAGAACGCTGGCCGTTGAAAATCAGTGAATTTGGCTGATGACTGAGAAAGGCTCTTACACTTCTGGAATCCAACCCTGAAGGTGCACTGGGGATCACAGTTACCCCCTAAAGGGGAGTCGATTGTATAAACATATTCAATGGACACAGGGTTTTCAGGATAATGTTAGCTTCTGTTATAGCCCTGAGAACTGTAGGAATTGGTGGATTTATTAGACGCTACTTCTGTACACCATGGATGTGACAGCAAAGGTTCAGGCTTTAAGCACCCCATTTACTTTTGCCTAGAACAAGGTGATACTGATGAAGAGTATGGGTTTAACCTATGCTTTCTGGAGTCTAACGCTCACTCAAATGAGAGACAGGTGCAGAACAGGAAGGTTCTTGTTTACACGAATATTAAAACCTGTTTTTGCCAATAGATGTATGCCTGCCTGCAAGCTCGAAGAAATGGGTGTCGTAGTTTTCACTGGCATCTCTCGGTTTGCCCATAACTTTATGGAGGTTTACTTTCTTCACAAAATTTAACCATCTGTAGATATAAGTAGGTCCTAAGTCTTCCCGCCAATGCATGAATAATTTTTGCTAAAAACATCTGGTAATAAGACAGATCTATAGAAACAAGAGCATCCAGAAACAAAGAGCAAAACGCAAGAGTGTGGCCAGCTAATGTTGGACCTGACAGGATATGAACAATGTGCTCTAACATTTCTGCTGAATAGGGATCAAACTATTCTTAAATGTTCATACGGTCCTTTAAGGCAGGGGGTTTCCCCATCAGAATTCATCAATTAGGACAATGGGTTTTCTGTGGTTCAGCAAACTCAATTTTAAAGAAATGGCTGGGATGGGGAGAACCCAGACATCATTTGCGTCCAGGTTAAAAACCTCAAAGTGAATACTGAAGAGTGACCATTCTCACCCAGTTCCTGACACCTCACGGGACAGGCAAAATAAGCGTGGTCATGTTCGTTTGACTGGGGAGGAGTAGGAATCTCCGCAGGGCAGAGCGAATTGCCTGAGGTCACGCAGCTAGTTCAAGATGGAGCCAGGTCTCCAAACTCCTAATCAGTGCTTGTCTGATGCCATGAGAGTCAATGAGGATTTAGGTCTAACCTCATGTGGTAGAAACCCCAAAAGAGACCTCAACAAGATGGACAGTTTTCTGTCTCACATGAAGTAAGTTGCGAGGGCTGGTATAGCAACTCTAAACCACACATACTGGTTTTCCCAGGACGCACTCAATATATGTGTGTTGTCCCAGCATAATTATCAACACTCTCAAAAGTGTTCATGTTTGGATAACAAATTACAGAACCACTGTAGTCAGTGAGGGCACAGGCTAACTCTAACTTCCTGGTCCAGCATCCGAATAAGCAGCTTTCATCCCAAGGCAGGGGCTCTAGGTATAGTTAAACAGGTTGTGCATTACCCAACTCTGGGGAACATCTTTCACCTTGTACGCATTGTGGATTTACTATGGCAATTTTTCAGTGGATGACAGTAAACCATTTTGTGTAGTGGAGGCCTTTTCTGGTTCTCATAAAGTTACCATGGAGGTTAATGGCCGTGCTGTTCTGAAGTCACCTAGTAATCCAAAAAAGGCTGCTGAGGCTCCAGCCATCACCTCCACCATCCTGACACAGAAAGAAGGAAAGGCAAACAAAAATAAAAAACAAAAACGGAAGCATACCTCCTGGATGAAAAGTTCCTTTTAAAAAAAGGGAAACTTCCTGGAAGCTCCACCAACATTACTGTTTCTATCTCACCGCCACACTTGGCTGCAAGAAAACTGGGAAGTGTAGTCTTTTAGCTGGGAACTCCCAGTAGTCCAGGAGTTCTTTTAGTAATGAAGAAAGGGAAAAGGTGGGATGAAGGTGAAAAATGAGCATCCACGCCACTCCACCTTGGGACTCTGAGTTTAATCTAAAGACCACCTTATACCCAAATTTGATTTAGAAAATAGATTAAGTCCTTCCACTGACCATTCTCTCTTCTCATTCTTTCCTGCATTACAGATTTGGTTCTATACCAACATCATCTTTGGAAAAGCTGGGATCCCCCCGGCAAAGATCCTGTATGTCACCCTGAGTACAGGAGGCATCGAGACTTTGGCTGCCATCTTCTCTGTAAGTCAACTGAGTGTTACTCCTTAGAATGCCACAGAGGGTTACACAGCACAGTGGGAATGTTCGTAAGGTCCTTTAAGGCATGGGGTTTCCCCATCAGAATTCATCAATTAGGACAATGTAGGACAATGTGGTTTTCTATCACTCAGCAAACTCTTGGTTTTAAAGAAATAGCTGGGATGGGGATAATCCAGACATCATTTGTGTCCAGGCTATTGATCTGAAACCTCAAAGTGAATACTGAAGAGTGACAATTCTCACCCAGTCCCTGACACCTCACAGGACAGGCAACACTGCATGTGGGAACCCCAGGCAACAAACAGGCATCCCTTTAAAGGAGCACGTCCTTTGTCATGCCCAAGTGGGCTGGATTTTAGGAGTTCATCATGCAGTTCTTCACTGACATTTTACCCATCTAGAGGATATTTCCTTTCTATATTTTGCTTCCCTGTCATCTTCCTTTTAATAAATAACTCCATCCTTTGAGTTCTCACTTAGTCACAAATGATGAAATATGAATGAATAAAATATGTGAAAGAGGGCCATATTGTCCCCAGGAGTTCAGATCAGAGAATTGATGTGAGTCTTCAATCTCTTGCCATGACATTTAAAATATTTCAAAACCATTAGCAGTCATCTCATTACCCCAGACATGTGGGAGTTTGCAAGGCAAAGGAGAAAGGACATTCCAGTCTACCAGTATAATAGAGAGGAAGACCTTAATAAAAAGCCAATATGTTCAAAAGAAGGCATAGAGCTCGTCACTGTTTCTCAACCTCCGATATGCAAAACAAACATTTGGTGGAGGGGAAAGTTGGGTGGCTTCAGAACCTAGAAGAAATTTCCATATCTTGGAATCAGATCAAACTGGATTTGAATCCTGGCTCTGGCACTTCTTGGCTGTGTAGCATTGAGCAGTGCACTCAACATCTCTGAGCTTCAGTTGCCCTCTTTATGAGATGTTTGTGTCTCTTCTTTCTTGTAGGTATGTCTGTGCCTCACATTTTAGGCACACAGGACACAGTTAGGCTCCCTTCCAAATGGAAAGAGAGGGCTAAAATTAGAGACTTGTGTTCTCTGACCTTGATGGAGTAGTTTGTTTATTTTCACTCTTGCTCACTGATTCACACTGACAAGATTGATGTCCATGCAAACAGGCAGAGGCTTGCAGTTGTCTTTCTGACTTCTTGATGACAGGACACTCATTTTGCACCTCACGCTTAACGGGTCCTTCTAACAAGATGCTTTTTAAAAATAGATATCATAAAAAATGTAAAGGAATGATGTTTTGTCTCTTTCCCTTTCCACTTCATGGCCTTTTTGTTAGAGGAAAACATTTCAACGTTTCACGTTCTGGAAGTTTCACAAGATTCATTCTCATTATTCTCAAGTTATAGACTGCATCTAGTTTTCTTTATTAATTTTTACTTTGAGCTGTGGAAAAACACAGTCAGTCTGAGATGAAAATTATGGGGAAAGTACGGGAGATTTTTCGTTTTGTTTTTTGTAAAGTATTTTATTGGTATTGTAAAGAAATCAATACCAGTTCATTAGGGCAAATTTGTAAAATTCAGAAAAATAGAGAGAAACAAAGAAGAAACTACCTACAATCATACTACCCAAGGAAGTTTGGCAAATTCTTCCCTTGTCTTTCTGTGCATAGATGTACATTTCTTACATAGTAGCACAGTAATCCTGTGCTCTAATCTGCTTTTGTTCACGTAATCTTATGTCAGAATGATTCTCCATTTTCTTATTTATTATTTTTTGTTGAAGTGTATCATAGATGCAGAAAATTATGCAGATCATCACCTTCCCTGAGTTAACACTAGTGTTGAAAGATTTATCCTTCTCCAGTAATTTTCTATATGATAATTTCCTTAACCATTGTCTGCGGGTGGGGTTGTTGAATGTCTCTGCTCAGAACCTGATGGCAGTGCCGTGCTTTCTGGGTTCCAGTCCCAGCTCTGTGTCTTTTTATTAGCTGCATGACCCCCATGTAAGTTATTCAGCAGCTGTGTGACTCAGTTTCCCCACTTCTAAAGGCCATTATCCCTGCCTCATAGGGATGGACTGAGGATTGTACCAATGAATGTACATTAAGTGATTCCAGCAGTGGCTGGCAAGTGGTATGCATTCAGTAAGTGGTAACTATTCTTGTCCTATTTAGGTAGATTTCCATAATTTGTGATTTTGAATAAGGCTACGATGGACATCCTTGTAGACAGCAGGATTTTACAGGGACTCTTGCTATCTTTTGACAGTTGAGGAAACCAAGACCCAAAGGAGTGACTTACTGTGGGTCACACAGTCAGCTGGCTCAGAACCCGAGGGAGTGGGGAAAGGGATCATCATGGGGCTCCTACTGCCCCCCAGTGAGACCCCAAAGTGTTCTATACGGGACCTCATGAGTGCTCACGTCATGCCTGAAAGTCCAGTGACTGCCCTTGTTTGAAAGAGGAGCACATGAGGAAGTGGCTACGCTTCTTCCCTTGGTCCAAGAAGACTTCACAGGAAGCCATTCTTCTTCGTTCCAGACTCCAGAAGCCATTCCTTCTTGTCCCCATGCTCTGGCAGGCAGATCTTCTTCCTTAAAAGCTGACAATACTGGGCAAAGTATTCCTTGGAAAGACGAACCCCAGAAAGGAGAGTAAATGACTTCACAGTCCTGAAAGGGAAGGAGGAGTCCTTTCTAAAATCAGGACTCAGAGCCGCAGCCTCTGGAGAGCGCTCCTGCCGCTGCCTTTAAGTGTGGACCTGGTGGATCTCAGTCATCTGGACCATGGCCAGTTGGTACCCTGCCATTTAGCAAGCTCTTGCCAGCTCCTCCCGTGGTCAGACTGTTGACCCTGTGCTGGGCTTACAGAGGGCCTTTGCCGTGGTGCCTGCCTGTACGAGCTCACAGTCCAATGGAGGAGGTTGACTATGACCCAAGGATAAATGATGTTTTGCTGTTGTAGAGGTGCAGGAACCTCTGTGTGGGAGGTTCCTCTGAGCAGGAAGTGATGCTTGGTGGATTCTTTCATGCAGGCATGCATTCATCCGTTCCACGGACACCTAAGATGCCCTCATACTGTGCCAGCTGTCACAGGTGAAGTTGCCATGATCTAGAGAGAAAAGCAAACCTGGAAACAATTACTACATGCAACACGGAGACAAGCTTCCCTCTCAAATAAGGTGTTCTGGGAGGGATTCCTGGAGACAGGGACCAGGAACCTGAGAGCTGAAGGCCAGCAGAAGTTAGGTGAAATGAAGTACATTGTATAGTCTGTCCCCCTTTCATCTTCTCAAAGAGCTGGAGATGCAAGGACAGATGCAGAACAGTCCATTGGAAACAGTCCTTAAAATGGTAGCATTGACCCCAGTTCCTGGAAAGGCATGAGGCTAAATTCAGCATGAGGCTGAGAGTGTGGAATAGAAAAACGTTCTGGGGAGAAAGAGCTTTGGCTTTAGGATGAGGCTACTCTGAATTCAAATCCTGATCACCCATTTACCAGCTGAGTGGTCTTGGGAACATTGGCCAACACCTCTGAATTTATTTGCTCATCTGTAAAATGGACATAACCATTCCCACCTGTGGTGGGCAAAATAATGGCTCCCCAAGATGTCCACACCATGATTCCCAGAAGCTGAGAATATATTACCTTACACGGCACAAAGGAATGTTGCAGGTGGGACAATCTTGAGACAGAGAGCGAACCCTGGATTACCCAAGTGAGCCCAATATTACACAGGGTCCTTGTAAGTGAAAGGGGGAGGCAGGAGGGTCAGAGGCAGAGAAGGAGATGTGATGGTGGAAGCAGAGGCAGGAGTGACGCCATTGCCAGCTTTGAAGGTGAGGAAGGAGTCACAAGCCCAGGAATGCAGATGTTCTCTGGAAGCTGCAGCAGGCCAGGTTCTGCCCTGGAGCCTCCAGAAGGAACCAGCCCTGCAGACACCATCGTGTTTGCACTGCAAGATCTATTCTAGACTTCTGACTTCCAAAACTATAAGATAATCCACCTGGCTTGTTTTCAGCCACTGAGTCTGTGGTAACTCACTACAGCAGCAATGGGAAACTAATACAGCATCCAACAGAATTATGGAAACAAATCCAAGGAGTGTGAAAGCCACTCCCCTGTTCCTCACAGAGCGCCAATATAAGGTAAATTCCATGCCCTTTCCGAAGTTTTTATAGATACAAAAATGTCATATTTATATAGGTTGTATATTACATCATATAATATACATAATATGTTTATATATTATATATTTGAGAACAATGAAATAAAAATATGTAGATATATTTTTATATATTATATATAAACATTTTTATATGATATATAAAATATATGATATATAAAAGTATG
>NW_012103332.1:1354515-1361722 GCF_000951045.1 Mandrillus leucophaeus | reverse complement strand
TTCTGACAGTCTATTAAAATGGCTCAGGAGGCTAATAAAGTTGAGAAGGGAAAGACATCTTTGCTCATTTCATCTGCAATTAATTTTGGCTCAGGGCCTCAGTCATCAGCTTGGGCAACTGTAAATAATTGCCATCTTTCAGAAACAGCTGGTTTTCCAAATTGATTTGCCTGGCACAGTGTTAACTCTCTGAAGAGTGAACTTCCAGTGAGCATCATTCAGGCCGCGTGGGGCAGGGGCTTTGTGGTGGGAGGGCTCACTCTTGAGAAGCACAGACTCTGTGCTTTTACAAATCAGGGGGTCAGAATTCACAGGAAGTCATTCTGATTCACTGCAGTAAGTTTTCGTAATTGGCAAGAATGGAATATGCTCTTGAGTAGTAGTAAAAAAATAAAATAAACTAAAAATCCTTATGGTTTCTGTTGCCTGTATTCCCCGTAGCTTCCCAATAAATTCTACAATTTCAGAATCAAAGGCCTCAGAGTTTACTGCTGGAACTCATGACACTGGATCCAGCACGTGTGAGAGGTGAACGTGGTGAAAGAGAGAAAGCAGGGTGATAGAGCCTCTGGGCTGTGTGTCATACTGGTCCCGCACCTGCTAGCTAGGTGACCTTGAGCTGGTCATTTAACCTCTCTGATACGCGTTTTTCTCTTAGTGAAAGTGGCAATAATAACAGACCTAAACCTCAACAGGTATTGTCATGAGAATCGTACTGTAATTCACAGTGCTTGACATAGAGAAGATACTCAATAAACTTAACTATTGTTATAGGTTGAATTGCGCCTCCTCAAAATGCATATGTTGAAGTCCCTAGTACCTTAGAATGTGACTTGAATTTGAAATAGGATCATTGCAGTTGTAGTTAGTTAAGCTAAGATAAGGTTATACTGGAATAGGGTGGGCCCCTAATCCAATACGACTGTCCCTAAGAAAAGGGGAAATTTAGATGCAGGCATACACACAGGCAGAACACCCTCTAAAAATTAGAATTGTGCTGCCCAAAGCCAAAGCACACTAGAAGCCAGGAGAGGTCCCTGCAACAGACCCTTCCCTGGCGCCTCCAGAGGCAGGGCCCTGCAGACACCTTGACTTGGACTTCCAGCCTCCAGAACTGTGAGACAACACATTTCTATTGCCGAAGCCACTCTGTCTGTGGGACCTTATCACGGCAGCCCTGGGAAACTCACACAGTTACTCTTGTTGTTAATATCCCTGAAGAGAAGCAGACATGGAAAATGCTGAAGCTGCCCTGCTGCCTCTCAAAGACTAGAAGACGAGCCCAAGGCCAGGCGCTTCTTCCTCCAGCACTCAGCAAGTGCTCCCTCGGGCCCCTGCTCTGTGCCAGTGGACAAAGCAGACAAAGGTCCCTGCTGTGGAGAAGGAGAGCTCCTCATGGGGGCACAGACAGTGTAACAAGAGAGTACCCCATACAGTGTTTTAAAAGGTGAAGGGTGTTATGAGAAAACAGTAGAGCAGAGAAAGGGGAATGGAGAGGCGGGGACACTTGCCATCTTAAATACTGTGGTCAGGCTCCAGGTGAGCCCAGTTGTCTGGGAAGAGCATGTCAAGCAAAAGAAGTGGCTGAAAGAAAAACCTTTGGGAAAGAGGGACGCAGTGAACCTGAGCAGCTGGAAGGCAGATTAATTCAGGGCAGTGGAGGGCATGTAGGGTGGGTACCCCACCTATCAGGAGCTGCAACCTTTGATAGAGAGACAGAACCAGGCAAAATGTCCCTGTAGAAAGTGAACCAGGAAACCAACCCCTGGCCTCATTCTCTTTCTTGTGCCTTCCGATTTCTGACCGCTGCTTTCTGATTTCTGCTGAAGCCACCCAGAGGTCAGAGGGCAGGGAGCTTGTTGATTTGAACTCATGGGTCTCCCTCTAGGACAGAGAGCAAGAATCTGAGAGGTGACAGGGATGTCTGCAGCAGCCCAAGGCAGGGGCAAGGATTTGTCTGCCGCTTGAGGGACCAAGGGGCTGGTGGAGGGGCATGGGGCTTGAGGGGATTCAAATATGGTTTGCAAATCTTTTCTCCCATTTTGTAGGTTTTCTCTTCACTCTGTTGATTGTTTTCTTTGCTGTCTATAAGGCTTTCAGTGGACAGGGGTGTTAAAAGGAGAGTGGCAGGTCATGCTTTAAATCCCTCCAGCAGCTGTAGACAAAATAGATAATGGCAGAGGGTGATGAGGGTAGAAACAGAGAGCGTTGTCACGAGGCTTGGAGAGAGGCTGATTTTCCCTGTGAATCATCAGACTGACATGTGCTCTCGAACTAGCCTCGAAAGGACTGAGTTTAGTTAATTTCCCTTGACAGTCATTCCTTTTTCATTGATAAATAATGATTCTGTGGCATTTCTATAGGTCACAGACTAGAAGAAACTACACCCTTCATCCACTAAAATATTAGATCAAGTCCCCAGTTTATTTAACCAATGTTCCAGGACCTTAGGAGAAATGAGGGCTGTGGCAAGCAGAGGCAGAGCTAGATTTTCCCCTTGGCTCCCAACCCAAACCCCCTGGGGGCCTGAGCTCAGTCTGGGGGCTGGGTGGCACCCCCGGATCTGAGAAGTAAAAACTCAGGCTAAATGACTTTTCATGTTCAGAGCTTAGATCAAAAGCCTTAGTGTTACCATTGCCTGAGCGGGAAGCAGGCAGAGGAGTGTGGACTCTCCTTGATATGGTTTGGCTCTGTGTCCCCACCCAAATCTCACCTTTAATTTTAGTTCCCACAATCCCCATGTGTCATGGGAGGGACCCAGTGTGAGGTAATTGAATCATGGGAGCGGTGACCCTCATGCTGTTCTCATGATAGTGAGTGAGTTCTCACAAGATCTGATGGTTTTATAAGGGACTTCCCCCTTCACTGGGCACTCGTTCTTCTCCTTCCTGCCACCATGTGAAGAAGGAGGAGTTTGCTTCCCTTCCACCATGATTGTAAGTTTCCTGAGGCCTCCCCAGCCCTGTGGAACGTTGTTAATTAAACCTCTTTCCTCTGTAAACTACCCAGTCTTTGGCAGTTCTTTATAGCAGCATGAGAATGAACGAATACACTTCTGGTTATGACAGGTCATCCTCGTGGGGTGCGGACTGGGTGGGGATGAAGAAGGGAAGAAACAGAGTCAGTGGCTCATCATCTCCAAGCAGAAAAGGTGGGATTTTGCCCTGGAAGCCCATTCCCCTGCAGTCCCCACTCCCACCCACCCCAAGCTCTGAATAATAGCTTTTAAGTAAGTAGCTCTATTTTTGAGTTTGGCCAAGGACATACATACAAGTCCGTTCCTGCAGCTCACCCTCTGACTCTTGGGATATATTCCTGAGTCTTTACTTCTCCCCAAAATTTTCCTGATTTCTTACCTATCCCTCTGATAACATCCTTTGGCTCCCCTGTATCTGGACTGGCCCCACCAGCTTCACTCACCAAAGGAAAGTGAGGATATGGCTCACGGGGTGCGGGGTGGAGAGAGCACTCACCATCCCCTTGTGTCAGCGCTAAGTGGTGGCTGTTCCCACTGCCCACTGCCCTCTGCTGACTCTATGCTCCTGGCATGGAAGCCCTGATTCCTAAGCCATCTGGACATCCGGTGTCTCTTTCTTTGCTCCTTGAAGAGCTATTTTTTTTCCACTTGCCCAAATTTCCAAGAACAATTTGAATGTATCCTCACAAACCTGTTTAGAACCATATTTTACCTTTTTCGAGGAGGGTAAGAGGATGAGGGGGAGTGCTTCACTTAGAAACCGCAGAAGCTACGGCCTCAAGCCAAGGTTGTAAAGTGACCGGAGAGGAAGAGACGTCCACAGGACTGGAGAACTCAGAAAGCCTCTCTGCTGCCGGCCTTTCCTTCCATCCCACTTGGCCCCAACCCAAGTCTGTTTTGCACTTTGGTTGAAATATCTCAAGACATTTTAATTTGTTATACTTAGAGATCATGGGCCACCCATGGGATGGTAATTATTTAAAATGCAACTCTCATTTCTCACACCTTTGGCCCAGACAGATACACAGATATCTTTTATGCACATTCATCTTTTAAGCAGAAATTTTCCAAAAAGTTTGTTTCATTGAATTATATTCTGTGTTTAATTTAGAGAGAGCCTGTCCCAACCAGAAAATTGTTTCTGGAACTCTGTCCTCTGAATATAAATTTGAAAATTTCACTAGCTTGCAATAAGCACAGCTTTCCAAGGTCTTGGCTTCTTTTCAGAGAGATGTGTGAAAGTAAAGATTAGCCTTTGCTTGTTTAAAACAGGATTACTAGCAGCTAAAAGTAATACTGGAATGTGAAATTTCTTTTCGTGTAATATATCTTGGCCTTCTTTTCTCTGCTGAGGGAGCTGCGTCAGTGCTAACCACACCATTCTCGGCTCCTTTCTCCTATCCTTTTGTAGCTAAAACTTTGACAATAATCCAACTTCTGACTAGAGAGTCACCAATTGCTCGTGTGTCAAGGGTTCCTCAGGAGCTCCTCCATCCCAACGCGTCATGAATAGGAAACAGCTATTAGGGATGCCTGGGGGGTGGCCCTCATCTGGGCCACATCTTGCCCCAGCATTTGCATTTCTCTCTGAAACAGTCTCAGTTGTCTCCACGGCTTTGGCTGAGTTATCAGGGGAAACCTCATAGAGTTGCTTTAAAATGTAAATTTGAAAGAGAGAAAGCGCGAGGTGGGGGGTGGGAGGGAGGGAGAGAGGGAGAGAAAGTGTGTGTGTGTGTCGTGTGTCATGTTTAAAGACATGGCCGTGGTAGTTGTCATGCATTCAATACCATTAATGGTTTGCTCAATGGTGTACGACTCAAGTAAAGCCTATTGAGGAAATCACACCAACTGACTAAAGAGGGAGCTTGCCTTTGGTTGGGATCCCTGCAGGAAGCAGTCAGACAGGACGTCCTGAGGGAGGCAGAGCCCCCACCCACAGAGCTTCCTCCTGGTAGGCTTCTCGGCCCCTGCGACAGTCAGTCCACATGGCCCACAGACCCGGAAGCATCAAGCCAAGCAAGGTCGGGGATTATGTAAATCAGCAGAATTTAAAAAGGCCCCGGCCTGGAGTTGGACACAGAATGGGGCATCTTCTGTGACCAAAAGGCTCACCCTTGCACAGGAAGGAACTCATGCAGGACGCTGTGGTCCCTGAGAAAGTCAGGAACTCCTGCCATGCACGGAGTACCGCATGCAGTTTATACAGAGAGATATACACATTGAATACAATATAGACAATGAGCAATAAATAAAGTGTGTATCAAGTAATGTATGTAAAATAATATGAAAGCACATTAAATCAGATTTGGAAGCTTTAGTTGAAATAAATTTGAAATAAATGGAATTTTAGGTAATGTTTTCCTTCCCTCTAGCTCTTCCTTTTTTAAATGTTGTTTATTGACATATAATAGTTGCACATATTTGGGGAGTACTTTCCTTCTTTTGTTACATACATTCAATCATTTAGCAGGCAACATTACAAGCCCTGCCCTCCATCAGGTGTTAGCTCCTTGTATGGGTTTGCCCAGGCTGCCAAAACAATGTACCACAAACTACGCGGCTTAAACAACAGGAATTTCTTGTATCACAGTTCTCAAGGCCAGAAGTCGAGAGCAAAGCATGTGCAGGGTTCCTTTCTCCAGAGGGCTGTGAGGGAGAACGTCCAGTGCCTCTCTCCCAGCTTCTCGGAACTTGCAGGGTGATCTTGGGTGCTTCTTGGTTGGCAGAAGCATCATCCCGACCCCTGCCTCATCTTCACATGGCATTCTGTCTGTGTATGTCTTTTTGTTTGTTTGTTTGTTTGTTTGAGATGGAATGTCTCACTCTGTTACCCAGGCTGGAATGCAGTGGCACAATCTTGGCTCTCTGCAACCTTTGCGTCCCAGTTCCAGCGATTCAACCTCCCTCCTGCCTCAGCCTCCCGTGTAGCTGGGATTACAGGCATGCACCACCACACCTGGCTAATTTTTGTATTCTTTTTAGTAGAGATGGTGTTTCATCATGTTGGCCAGGCTGGTCTTGAACTCCTGACCTCAAGCAGTCCACCCATCTTGGCCTCCCAAAGTGCTGGGATTATAGGCATGTGTGCGTGTCTGTCTCCATGTCCACACTTTCCCTTTTAACAAAGACATCAGTCATTGTGGATTGAGGCCCATCCAAATGATATCATTTTAAGTTAATCACCTAAAAATAAAGACCCTATTCCCAAATAAAGTCACGTTCTTAGGAATAGGAGATTAGGATTCCAATATTTCCTTTTTGGAGAGGATGCAATTCAGCCCATAAAGCTCCCCAAGGAAAGAGACTCCTGATTCTGTCTTCTCTGTGCCCCAGTGCCAATGCTGTTGGAGGCTCTCAGTGACCTCAGGCAGCTCACTGCCTCACAGAATCACAAACCATTTTTCAAATGGTACACTGGATTTCATCCAAATTAAAAACTGACTATTTAAAAGGTATTGTTAAGGAGATAAAAAGGTAAGTCACAGACGTGGAGAACATACCTATAAAACACATTTGAAAGGGGACGTGAATTCAGAATACATAAAGAACTCTTAAAACTCAATAATAAGACCAACTACCCACTTGAAAATGAACAAAATATCTGAACGCATGCTTTACCCAAGAAGATATCGAAAACATCAAAAAGGACAGGAAAAGACGCTCAACATTGTTAGTCATCAGGCAAATTAAAACTAAAACCCACAGTGAGATACCATTGTTCACCAAAAGGGTGACAAAAATTTAAATGGTTGATACAATACCATGTGTTGCCAAGGATGTTCCCACCACTGGTGGGAACGTAAAATGGCACAACCCCTTCAGAGAACATTTCAGCAGTTCCTTATGAAGGTTTTACCCATCCAACCCAGTCATTCCACTCATAGGTATTTACCCCAGAGAAATCAACACACATGTCTACGTGGAGACTCATATACCAATCAATACTCATAATGGCTTTATTTCTCAGAGCTAAAAATTAGAAACAGCTATTGGGTCAACAGGTGAATGGAGAAACAAATTTTGGTATACCCACGCAATGGAATACTGATCAGCAATACAAAAGAACTGTTGATATGTACAACAAGAGGCCGGGCGCAGTGGCTCACACCTGTAATCCCAGCACTTTGGGAGGCGAGGCAGGTGGATCACGAGGTCAGGAGATCAAGACCATCCTGGCTAACATGGTGAAACCCCGTCTCTACTAAAAAAAAATACAAAAAATTAGCCGGG
>NW_012103332.1:1333876-1354465 GCF_000951045.1 Mandrillus leucophaeus | reverse complement strand
TCCTTTCTCCAGAGGGCTGTGAGGGAGAACGTCCAGTGCCTCTCTCCCAGCTTCTCGGAACTTGCAGGGTGATCTTGGGTGCTTCTTGGTTGGCAGAAGCATCATCCCGACCCCTGCCTCATCTTCACATGGCATTCTGTCTGTGTATGTCTTTTTGTTTGTTTGTTTGTTTGTTTGAGATGGAATGTCTCACTCTGTTACCCAGGCTGGAATGCAGTGGCACAATCTTGGCTCTCTGCAACCTTTGCGTCCCAGTTCCAGCGATTCAACCTCCCTCCTGCCTCAGCCTCCCGTGTAGCTGGGATTACAGGCATGCACCACCACACCTGGCTAATTTTTGTATTCTTTTTAGTAGAGATGGTGTTTCATCATGTTGGCCAGGCTGGTCTTGAACTCCTGACCTCAAGTAATCCACCCATCTTGGCCTCCCAAAGTGCTGGGATTACAGGCGTGTGTGCGTGTCTGTCTCCATGTCCACACTTTCCTTTTTAACAAGGACACCAGTCGTCGTGGATTGAGGCCCATCCAAATGATCTCATTTTAAGTTAATCACCTAAAAATAAAGACCCTATTCCCAAATAAGATCACATTCTTAGGAATAGGAGATTAGGATTCCAATATATCCTTTTTTGAGAGGATGCAATTCAGCCCGTAAAGCTCCCCAAGGAATGAGATTCCTGGCTCTGTCTTCTCTGTGCCCCAGTGCCAATGCTGTTGGAGGCTCTCAGTGACCTCAGGCAACTCACACAAATGAAGGGAGAAAAACTTTGGGAGCATGTGCATATTCTTTTGACAAATGTGACTGTGTATTTGCCTCAGAAACACTGAGGAGAGGAAGTAGAGCACAAGGGTTAAGAGCAAGACTCTGGAGCCAGAGTACCTAGACTTGAATTCTGACTCGCTGTGCAATCTTAGCCAGGTTACTAAACCCCTCTGAGCCTCAAGTTCTGGATATAATAGTGGGTGACAATAGCACCTACCCCAAGAAAATGTTATCAGAGTTAAGCTATTAATATATGCGAAGCACCCGGAACCATTCCTGGTATATAGTAAGGGGTGTAACAATGTTCAAACATGGGAATAAAGACAGCATGAGATAGGCATAAGATAGGGCAGCCCCACAGATCAATGGAACAGAATGGAATCCAGAAAACAAAAAGTTGCTAAAGTAATTCAATGAGGAAAGGATAGTCTTTTCAACAAATAGTGCCATAAAAAGTAGATATCCACATGGAAAAATGTGAATGGCAACTCTTACTACACCATACAAAAAATTAACTCAAAATGGATCATGTATCTAAACATAAAAGCTAAACTCTAAAACTTCTAGAAGCAAAGAATAAAGTTTTGCAACATTGGAATAGGAGAGATACAGAATCACAAACCATTTTTCAAATGGTACACTGGATTTCATCAAAATTAAAAACTGACTATTTAAAAGGTATTGTTAAGGAGATAAAAAGGTAAGTCACAGACGTGGAGAACATACCTATAAAACACATTTGAGGGGGGATGTGAATTCAGAATACATAAAGAACTCTTAAAACTCAATAATAAGACCAACTACCCACTTGAAAATGAGCAAAATATCTGAACACATGCTTTACCCAAGAAGATAACGAAAACATCAAAAAGGACATGAAAAGACACTCAACATTGTTAGTCATCAGGAAAATTAAAACTAAAACCCACATGAGATACCATTGTTCACCAAAAGGGTGACAGAAATTTAAATGGTTGATATAATACCATGTGTTGCCAAGGATGTGGACTAACCGGAAGGCTCACCCACCGCTGGTAGGAACGTAAAATGGCACAACCACTTCAGAGAACATTTTAGCAGTTCCTTATGAAGGTTTTACCCATCCAACCCAGTCATTCCACTCATAGGTATTTACCCAAGAGAAATCAACACATGTCTACATGGAGACTCATATACCAATCAATACTGATAATGGTTTTATTTCTCAGAGCTGAAAACTAGAAACAGCTATTGGGTCAACAGGTGAATGGAGAAACAAATTTTGGTATACCCATGCAATGGAATACTGATCAGCAATACAAAAGAACTGTTGATATGTACAACAAGAGGCCGGGCACGGTGGCTCACGCCTGTAATCCCAGCACTTTGGGAGGCCGAGGCAGGCGGATCATGAGGTCAGGAGATCGAGACCATCCTGGCTAATATGGTGAAACCCCGTCTCTACTTAAAAAAATACAAAAAATTAGCCGGGCGTGGTGGTGGATGCCTGTAGTCCCAGCTACTCAGTAGGCTGAGGCAGGAGAATGGCGTGAACCTGGGAGGCGGAGCTTGCAGTGAGCCAAGATCGCGCCACTACACTCCAGCCTGGGTGATAGAGCGAGACTCTGTCTCAAAAAAAAAAAAAAAAAAAAAGATATGTACAACAAGAAGAATGAATCTCGAAAACACTGCAATAAGCAATATGAAATGCTAGAAATGATAAATCGAATCCTTGTGCTGGAAAGCAGATCGGAGGTTGCCTGGGGTTGGGGGAGGGGACACAAGATAATTTTGGGAAGTGATGGAAATGTTCAATAACTTAATTGTAGTTGTGGTTATAAGGTATATAAATTTGTCAAAACATACCAGACTCTGCAGTTCAAATGGGTACATTATACTGAATGAAAACTACACCTTTATAAAGTTGCTTCTTAAAATCCTAACCAGAACAAAAGGTTCCCATTATTATTTCACCAGAGGTCCCAGACCTGTGGGGAAGGGCACTGGGTGCTGGGTGAATGGGGGCTGAGTTGATGGGTGACCCCATGGCTCTGGAGTCCCCAGAGGGGTTTCCTGGGAGCATTAGGATTCTGACACTCATCCCCAGCTGACATCAGTAACCTTCAGTCTGCTGTTCGTCTGAGTTAACGTCTTCACTCATGATTTTAATGTCAAGTGGAAATATCGTGTTCGCTCTAATCCCTTCTGACAGGCTGCACTTTAACTGGACTTAAAGGAGGGAGGGAGGAAGAACAGAGCCGGGAGACTGATTCTCAAATGGGAGGGTTGTTTTATCCCTTCTTTCTCTTTCAAAGCTGTTTCCCTGGTATGTTCCTGGACCATCTTTAAAGATCATTTCCAAATCAGGGAGAATGTGTTCAGCTTTTCATTGGCTCAAGCTACTGGTTCCTCAAGAGACTTTAGGGAAACAAAACAAAGAGCCACATGTCCCTCAGCCCACCCCTTCCAAAGCATCTGAACGTCAGCATCATGGTGTAAGAAAATGGTTCTCAACTGATTTTTGTAAGCACACCTTCTGACTCTGAAATTGTGGGTGGTGCACTTGAAACTCTATTTTAAAAACTTTAAAATACTGAAGTCAGTAACCATGTATGTTAATTTCAGTATAACAGTGTAACACATGCTGATCTTAGTGTAACAATATAACACATATTAATCTCATTATAACAATGTAACATGTGCTGATCTCAGTATGACAATGTAACACATGCTGGTCGCAGTGCAATAATATCTCCCAGCAACTGTGATGCTCTTTCATGGCACATTCTGTTGTCATTTCAGCACCAGGTCACTGGATACTCTAATCCAACTCCCCTAAGAAGCTTAGGAGAGAAAGTTCCTGTGTATTCCAGTTATGAACAGCCTTCATTTTCAGCAACAGCTTAACTTTGGGCTCTGTCCTGTTAGCCACAAGAAAAGCTGTGACATCTTTAGATTGTACCAAAATCATATTTTACACAGTTATGAAAAATTGCCAGTATGAGTATTGGAAATCTTTGGTGATTAGGAAAGAATAAAGACATAATACAGGGGATGGACAGAGATTTGCATCCACACACTTCAACTAAATCTACTTTTTGGTGTTTTTAAGTCAAAAATCTCCATAGAAAATCAGGAAAACTGACAGACAAATAAAATAATAATCACATATTCCCCCAACCAGAGTTAGCCATTATAAACTATTTCTGCATATGTTTTTCCAGGGTGTATTAGCTTAACATAATTGTAATTTATATTATATAACTACATGTTTTAGTATATACAGATTTATATCTTATTCTTTTCGCCTAAGATTGTACTCTGAGAATTTTCCTATACCATTTTACAATTCTTTAAATTATGTTAATTTCTACATATTTATCATCTAAATATTCCAGTATTTATTTAACTAATTGTTGGTGGATTTCTAGATTATTTCTATTTCCTCAGTAGTATAAATAACACACCAACGAAGGTCCTTGTCCATGAGTCTTTGACCAAACATCTATTTCCTTAGGATCAATGCCTAGAAGGTGAGTGACTGAGTCCAAGGGTGTGGACATTTGCAGCTGCCCCTTGGTTTAAAACAGCATCTATCCCTCTTCCTTCTCTCTGAATAATTAGCCCCAGGTAACTTTTGATAAATACCATAGTCATTCTTGGCCTCTGATCCTGGGCCCAGATCACTGAGCATGCCATGCCGAGATTGACATGTGTTGCACTGAGATTAATGTGTGTTGCATTGTTACACTGAAATTGGTATGAGTTACACAGAGATCAGCGTAATCTCTCTGGGCCCACAATTTCATAATCTCTCTAAGCCCCTGATATCTCTAGGCTCTTTCTCCCATCACCTTTGCAGGGGTCCTACCTGGCACTGGGACCCAGCTCCCTTGCTCATGTTGCACTGGCCCTGGCACGACAGCCCCATCAGTGTCTCCCCTTTGATGAGACCCAGCTCATGAGGTCCTAGGAGGAAGGGATGCTTTAAATGCAGGCCTCTCTTCCTCCTTCCCTCAATCCCTCCCCCGCTCTCTCTTTCTCAGAAGCTGCTGGTCTTTGCTTCTCGCCGTGACTCTCGCTGGGCCTGACTTCCCTCCCCACTTCCCACCAAGCGAAGTTACTGTCCCTCAGCGTTCTCGAACCTCACTGTCCCCTTCTGCAAATGAGAATCATTCTGCCTGCCTTATAAAGAAGACCTTTACTCCCTCGGAAACACTTAGTCCACATCTGTCAGATATTCTTCTAGGCTCTGGGGACGCAAAGATGAAGGCGCCTGGCCTTCAAGTGAAGAAAGAGAATCAGAGAGCCAGGAATGCAGAGGACCAGAAAAGCCATCAGTGCTCTTGTTTGGATCCAGGAGCTGGACATCCAGGTGGGACACTGGGCTGTCACCAAGTGGTGGCATTGTCTATTTCTAGTTTAATGTCAAGAACATTTAGTGTATCAACAACCAGAAAAGATTTTGTAGATCATCCCAGCCACGTGACCCTGGACAAGTTTTCAAAGCCTCTGTGCCTCTGTTTTTCTACCTGTAAAATTGTGCAAATAATAGAACATACTCAAGGTTGTCAGGATTAAATAAGTTGCTGGATGCAAAGTGCTTAATACGGTGCTTGGCACATAGTAGGTGCTCAGTAAATGATCATTAGCTATCGATATCTAGACTAACTCCATTATCATCAGAAAAGATGAGAAATTAAGACATGGAAGGGTTAATTAACTTGTTCAAGGCCACACAGCCGGCTACAGGTAAGAGTTGGGACCAGACCCCCAGAGCACTCCTTAGTTAAAATGAATGATATATTTTCTGTCATTTATTGGCAACCTCTTTTGTTCATGAGTCTATTTCAGGCACTGTGAGTTCTTTCCCTTTATCTCACAGTTACTCTGCAAAGACGGTATTATCATTCTCATTTTCCAGGTGGGGAAACTGAGACTTGGACGAGCTGTGTAACCTGTCCTGGGTGCAAAGAAGGCTAAGTGGCAGAGCCAGGACTTGAGCTCAGGCCGCCCGTCTTCAGGCTTATGTGCCCCTGGATGCCACCTGTGCTCTGTTCCACTGGGCCAGGTTTCCAGGAGGCCAAGTTTAGAGGCTTGAGTCTGCCCTTCTTCCCTGGGCAACAGGAGAAAGGCATTTCTGACTAGAAATGCCTTTTTGAGACATGTAGTCATTAGCCAGGCACATTTTCCTCCCAGGCCTCTGCCTTTCTGGGTCAGCACCCTCTGGTCCCTTCAACGTTCATGCCTAGGGGACCAAAAGGTCCGTGGCCCCAGGCAGCACCACATGGCCGAGGTGCTCAGCTGACCCACAGGGCTATGCCCTTCGCACAGGCAGCTGTCACTCACCGCTCAGTGCTGGCCGGCTCTGCCAAGCAGAACAACCGTCCATTGTCTAGATGGCTTTTCACCTGCTTCCCTCTAAGGAGCAGGGTATGAGGAAAGAGGAAGAGGTAGAGGGCGCTGGGGTCCCTGCAGCTGGATTCCATTGTGGAGAAACCCTGAGGCTTTGGGGCAGGATTGCAACTGTTCATCTCAGTGCTGTGACCTTCGCGCCGTCACCTGAAGCTGGCAGGCAGGAGGCATGTGTGCTCTGGCTTCATGGCCCTCAGCAGTGTCACTGCTTCCCCTTGCCCAAGATAAATGACTGTCGTGATGAGGACCTGCCAGCCTCAAAACCTTTGCTCGCACTAATCCCTCTGCCTGACAAGCTCTCCACATCTCTGCCTGCTACTGCCTCCTCCAGGAAGCCTCACCTGATTGCCTCATTGAGAAAATCCATGAATTTTTATTCAAATACCCTGGGCTCAATTTCTGGCCCTCTCTCACCTGCTTGCTCTGTGGTGTCTGCTGTTGTCTCACCTCTCTGACCCTCAGTGTTCTCTTTTTGTGAAATGGGGTATGAGAGGAGGATACCTCACATAATGTGAGTACCTAATGTGTGTATTGCATGCAGTCTCTTTTTTAACCCTCACTTCCACTGCAGACACTCCTGTTGAAGGATATTTCGATTCTTTTGTCACAGATAAAGGCCCTGGGGCCTTGGGAAGTGAAGTCACATGCCAGAGTTCATACATCTGGAAAGTAGTAAAGCCAGAATATAAACCCAGGTTTTTCTGTCTCTGACATTCAGCTACGATTACTCTTCCAGTGATTGGCAGTTGAGGAGCTGTTTCTGACCAAGTGGACAGGGGGCGCAGGGGGCACAGGAGCCAGCCAGATGGAGGTCAGTGACAGTCCTAGGCTGAGGGAAGCTGACTTGGAGGACATAGCTTTAGGGACTTCCTCAGAGACTCCCCACCTCACATCCCACAATGAAATTGACTCCCCCAGACACAGGCAGACTGGAAAATGACATGGGCTTCTCTGTCTACTCCCACCCCTGCGCCCGCTGTGGGTGCCTACCCCTACGAAACCCACCACATGGAAACACAGAGGAACCGCCTTCCATGCAGGCTGGCTCTGAAGGGAGAGAAGGCCTGTGCTGACCATATCCATCCAGCTCCTCCTCCCAAACTCCTGATTGGAGGAGTCCACCCCAGCAAGGAAGATTAGGAGGAACGTGCTCGTATTAACACTGTAGGTGCTCAAGAATTGTGACTTTCTCTCCCTCACTTTTTCCTTTCTCATAAAGGGCATTGCTTCAGGGCTGTGGCTGTGAAGAAGGTGACCCAGCTGTCTCAGGATCAAAGCCAGTTTTTAATCATGATGCCATTGCCAGTTCCCAGTGCCACATTGTGGTTACAAATGGAATAATAGCTCTCTCTCTTTCACCCTGGACTAGGGCTTGGTCACTGAGCACCTGGGACGGAGACCCCTCCTCGTTGGTGACTTTGGGCTAATGGCCCTCTTCTTTGGGACCCTCACCATCATGCTGACCCTGCAGGTGAGATTATGTGCTTGTCACATTTGAGGAAGATAAGCATGGAGCTGGCTTCTGGCTTCATCATTGTGGGGCCTTTGATTCGTGGGTTCATACTTCTACCAGCAGTGCTTGTGATAAAGCTCTCCCTGGGGGCAGCTCATTTCTGGAGCTGCTCAGGGTCTCAGTGAAGAGGGTTTGGTGAGGGGTCCTTGGACTGGGACATGAGAGACCTGACTTCTGGTCCTGTCACTTCCGCTGACAAGTTGTGTGATCTTGGGCAAGACACTTTCCTTCTCTGAGCCTCAGTTCACCCATCTGTGGAATAGAAGAGCTTGCACTAGACCACCCTAAGATGCCCCTTCCAGCTGTCACCGCCCAGCATGAATGCCAGGTGCTGCATATCAGCCACTTCCCCAGTGGTCACAATTTTATAAACAGTGGCTCTGGAGCCAGACAGCCTGTGTGGATCTCGGCTTTTCCTTACTGGTAGTGAAACTTTAGCAAGTCAGCTCCTCTCCAGGCCTCATCTCTAAAATGGAACAGTCAGTCGTCCCTTCGTCCAGGGGTGTTGTGGGATGAAATGAGAAAATGCACAGAAAGCACTTGGAACGAGCACTCAGTGGACGTCCATGTAGGTGGAGGGGTGATGAAGGACTTCATCCTTACAACATCGGTATTTTTTTCTTTTATGGAGATAAGGAAACTGAGGGATAAATATAAATAAAGAAGCTTCCCAAGATTGCACCACCAGAAGGTGGCAAGCTGGGATTAGATCCCCGGATGTTGGGCTTCTGTCCCCTGCATGGCTCAGGGCAGCCTGCATTAATTGAACACTGCCTCAGTGTCTCCAACTCGTCTTGGTGCCATGGGAAGCATGAAGCAAGGTTGCAGCATTGATCAATCTTTGCATTTTTCAAAAATGCATCTGGAAATTGATAGGTGCACATTTTGATCACCTGTCAAATGTCTTAGTGGCCCAAATGTTTCTAGAAAAAGGCACTGTAAGCATGGTGGTGTCTGATGGGTGCCCTTCGAAGAGGTGGGGCTGGCGAGCACGCTGACTGGCAGGAGGTGGAAGCATTGCCTTCAAGGACAATGTACTAGCAGGTGCAGTTCCTTCCTGACAGCCAGGCCCAAGCTGTCCCGAGCCCGGGCATCTTTACAGTCCTCTGAAGTTCTCAGGAAGCTAGCTGGGTGATGTTCTGGGCCATTGTCTTTCTGAAACTTGTGTCAGAAGTTTAAAAGGAAGGCCTGAAGCCCACGAACCCCATCTAAGCCTCACTTCACAAGGTCTCAGAGCTGTTCCTGGCTTGGCCACCTTTGTCTCCCCCAGTGCCCCACACCCTGCCCCCGGCAGCTCCTCAAGGGGCCTGGCAGTTTCCTCTCCTAGGGCTCTTCTGTGCTTGGCTAGCTTCTCCTTGCTTTCTGGACTCAGGAAGCCTTGGACACTCCTGGACACCTCTTCCTGCAGGAAGCCTCCCCTTGCTTCCAAGTCTGGGTGAGGTGCCCTCTCCTGAGTTCCCATAAGCCCCAAGGGGGAACCCTGTGAGATCACTTATCACGGACCATTGACTTTCACTGTTGATGCATCTCTCTCCCAATAGACAGTGAGTGAGTTGTGTAGCGCCATGCCTGAACCATATCTGCATTTCCACCTCCCATCCCAGTGCGTGGCACTCAGGGGCAGCTGAGATCAATCAGTTGAATGAGTGAGTGAGTGACTTGGTACAGATTCTCATACAGCTTACGAAAGTCCACGAAGCTCCTCTCAACCCTTAGAGCTAATGGATTTGGACACACAACAAGGGGAAGTAAGGAGTTCCCCATTCCTCTGCCCTCTGTACCCGTCGTCCTCTACTCCAGACTATTTGCAGTTCACCCCCGCACTGTGCCCTCTCAGACTTCTGTGGCCTTGTGTATGCTGAACCCCCTCCTGGAACCTCTTTCCTTTCCTTTCCCACTGGGCTGACTCTGGCTCAACCTACAGAGGTGAGCTCAGGCTCTTACCTTCCCTTCAAGTCAGGTGGCCTCTCCTGGGGCAGCCCTGGCACCCCCACACACTCAGAACCAGTGACACTGTGTTCTAATGCTCAGCCGTCCAGTCTGCTAGAGCAGGAGCAATCCCAAAACATCCTTTCGCAACCAGCACCAAGCCGCCCACCCCCAGATGAGTGACAGCTTCTCCAGACACATTCCATGAAATGCATTAACTCATCTCACACCTTGCAAGACGGCAGGGGTACAAATACGGTTCTTTATATAATAATACCAGAACTAAGGTAACTTTTTAAAAACAAAATATAGAAGTCTTTAAAATGTATATGAGGAAATATATATACATACATACACACACTTTAAGTTCTGGGATACATGTGCAGAACGTGCAGGTTTGTTACACAGGTATACATGTGCCATGGTGGTTTGCAGCACCTGTGCAGGTTTGTTACACAGGTATACATGTGCCATGGTGGTTTGCTACACCCATCAACCCATCATCTACATTAAGTATTTCTCCTAATGCTATCCCTGTCCCAGTCCCTGACCCCCCAACAGGCCCCGGTGTGTGATGTTCCCCTCCCTGTGTCCGTGTATCCTCATTGTTCAACTCCCACTTATGAGCGAGACATGCAGTGTTTGGTTTTCTGTTCTTGTGTCAGTTTGCTGAAAATGATGAACTTTTATAAATGTGATAAAGCTGTGAAAATTGCTCATATTGCCTGCTGCCAACTAAGCACTCAATCAATGTGAGTTATTGATTTATTTACCACTTCCTGTATGCCAGGACTATGTCAAACTCATCACAGGCTTCATCTGATTTCATCATGGCTATAAAATAAGCAGATGGAATGACTGAAGGGTTGTCATTGTTCCCATGCTATAGACGCTGAAACTGGGGCTTGGGGACATCCAGTGACCTGTCCAAGGTCACACAGATGGGTGGAGGAGGAGCTGGTGTGGGAACTCAGGTCCTCTGGACACACCATCACCTCCTCACCTGACCACTCCCTGTTCTCTCCCAGGACCGTGCCCCCTGGGTCCCCTACCTGAGTATCGTGGGCATTCTGGCCATCATCGCCTCTTTCTGCAGTGGGCCAGGTAAGGCGCCCCTCCCTCCTCACTGCCCCGCCCAGGGGCTCATGGCATCACCAAGCTGGGGAGCTCTCCTCATACAGATGGGGCACCTAGAGCCCAGAGGAAGCAAAGCCTGACTGGGGATGTGTGTCTGCTGCCTTCCTTTTGGCCCGATTGAAATGTAGCCGACTGTCTACAGTCTACCCCACAGAAGGTGAAAACGGGCTCACCTGAAGATGAGTGGGAGATAATATCCCACCGCACAGCAAGAGCAGTTCACATGCGGGAGGGCTCGGAGCCAGAGGCAACACTGGTTTGTGATGAATCAAAGACAACCAAGTCACACAGTCTGTGCCTAAGCAGTTACGGTCTAGGGTGAAAGATGTGGCAATAATCATGGCCATGTCTAAGACATATTAATCATTGATTTTGTGTTATACTTGGCTAAGAACTTGACCTATGTAAGCTCACTTAAGGCTGAGGACAGTTCCAAAGAAGACAGAGATGGAAGGTGACTTGCATGAGTGAGTAGCTGGAGTGGCCTGATTGCCAGGCCCAGGCCCCCACCAACAGCTTACATGGTACCTGCGTGAGTGTGCAACTGGAGTATCCCAGCCTCAGTTTACCCGGGACTCATTTCTAGCCCTGCTGTTTCCTAGCCATGGGTCAGTAGGAGAGACTTCTTCTCTTTGTGAGCCTCAGTTTCCCCATCTGTACAATGACAAGGATGCAATGCGACTGAGGATCCTACCATTCCCTGGCTCTGTGTCCATGTCCAGCAGGGACCTCCAGCAGAGGCCAAGGTCAGACTGAGAAGGGGGGCTTCTCGGTCTTTTCGTTTCTTTCTAGTTGGCACATCAGCTTGGCTGAGGATGAATTAAAAGCATGTTGATTTTTGTGATTGCAGCCATTCCTGCTTCAGGTATTAACTCAATGCAGAGGTCAAGAACAATCTTTGGTCTTTGTCTCCTAAATTCGAAGACCCCTAAATCTTAGCACTTGGTGTTGAAATGAAGTCTGTGCTGAAACATGCAGACATTCACAATTAACTGAGGCAGAGCACGACATGGGAATGACTTCAGAGCTGGAGGGAGGTCAGCTGGCAGATGAGGAAACCTTCCAGGGGCTAAGACAAATTAGAATTAAGTCATCCCAAGTTGGAAAGACCGTAAAGATTTTCTAGTTCAGTCATTTATCAGAAGCTTAAGTCCTAGTCATGGTTTCCCTGCCAGGAATTCCTTCAGCCATGGCTTGATTACATCTATTGACAGGGAACTCACCACCTCACAAAATAGGCAATTCTACGTCCACAGGTCAGATTTGGTCCTGGCCCATTTTGTATGACCCACCAGCCAAGAATGGCTTTTGCATTTTAAAAGGGGGAAAGAAAGAGTGCATGCCAGAGACCACATGTGGCCTGACAAGCTTCATATATTTTCTTTCTAACTATTTTAAACATTTGTCAACCCCTGCTATAGTTCCTTAGCTCTGAAATTTGGAACTGGGAGAGTGGGCTAGCTTGTGAGGTAGGGAAGGAGGAATTTCCAGGCAGTGAGAGCAGCCACTGCCAGAGCATAGAAAGAAGTTCGTGTCAAAGGAACCTTAAATAAACCACCAGGGCCAGAGCAGTGGTGCTCAAACATTGCTCAGTCACCAGGGCTTTTAAAGCCCTGGTTTTCAGGCTGCACCGAAGGGCAACCAGCCCATAATCTTGGAGGGATAGGGCTCAAGCTTGGCATTTTCTAGCGCTGCATGATTCCAAGGTGCAGCCAAGTTCAAGAACCACTGGGCTGGAGCAGTTTTTAAACCCCGGCTGAATCTATTACCATCACCTGGTGACTTAGAAAAAAAAAAAAACAGAGCAAACACGGATATTCAGGCCTCATCCGATGATAGCTGTGTGCCCATCAAGAACCGCTGCCCAGAGTGCAGGGTGAGACACAGAGGAAGAGTCCAGAGATAAGCTAGAAGCAGATCTCAGAGCGTCTTAGATGTTGCACTAGGGATTTGCCGTTTTGCGGAACTCCCTAGAGGTCTGTTGGGGAATCTGTGTGCATGAATGCCACAGGGCAGACCTGCAGCGAGAAGAAACTGGAGGCAGAGACACCCGCCAGGGGCCTGGAGCCGTCAGCCCAGGACAGTTATCCGGGACAATGCCACCCCTGCGAAGGGTCCCATGGGCGTTGCCACTATGATAAGCGCAGGTCATGAGGGCAAGAAAGCGGTACGTTTCTCGGTGTGATTTAGTGCTTCTCGAGTTATCTTTTTTCCATAACAGCTGTTTTCCCAGAAGAAACAGTAAATGTCAGCATTGTATCTGAGTGAAAAGTTGACCTTCTTCCCCACCCATTCACACAAATAAGCCAGATTGGACTCATCCACAAATCTGCCTGATGTTCCTTGCTAACCAAAACCACAAAGCTTAGTCTTCTCTGTTTTTTTTTCCCCCCCAAGCCTTTTCGCAACGATCCTGATTCTGTTCCAATTGTTTGTGACTGTGACTTTCTTTTGACTGTAGAACATGCTGCATTTCCAGGGCTTTAAATGCTGGGCTCCCCATCAGTGTTTATGAGACTCCCTGGAGGGAAGGCAGCCTGCGCCTCCCAATCCCAGATCACCTGTCAGCCCCTGCCCTCCGCTTCCCCAGTCCACCTTCAACCCCCTGTGTTGACCCAGCCTCTGCGCCTCGCTGACTAGCAATGACTTTAGCCACAAGATTGACCAGGGTTTAGAAGCTTCATTTAAACTCACATTGATAGTGTACAGTTTAAAGCCTCAGGGAACTTACCTGTCTAAGGAAAGCTGCCACTTAGACTGTGAGATTATCTTGCATCTTCCTAAGTGGACAGGGAAGAGCGAGTCCCCAGAGGAGCCACCCCGGGAAAATGTGGCAGGAAGATGCTCAGAGCTGAATGGCGGAGAGACTCACTGGCCTGCTCTCCATGATTAAAGAAGAGGGATGGATCTCCCAGAAAGGGGCCAGGAGGCCGCCTGAGGCAGCTTCTGTGAGGAACAGGTCGATGTAAGAAGACTTGACAAGGAGTTGAAATTAAGTGAAAGAAAAGAAAGAAAACAAGAGAGGCAGTTTCCTGCTGCATATTTTATTTGTGTGCATAACCCCAAGGCAGTGGCAGGGAAGTCTAACAAATGAGGCAAAAGAAAAGAGCTTCACCTTTTGAGAAAAGATCATTGCCAAAATGTGTCAATTCCAGCTTTAAAAATAATATGATGCCCTGACTCTGTGCCTGGCACCAAGTTAAGTCCTCTGTGGGGAGTTTGTGTTTCAGTGGGGTGGACAGATGCAAACAAGATGGAGCGGTAAGGCCATTGCCATTATCAAGGTGCGAATTAAGGTCCGAGCACCTCAGAGGATGGAGCGGTCCTGGTGGAAATGCCTTTCTCAGTGCATACCTTGCTTGGCAAAAGGACCCCTCTGTTTATCACATTGATTTCAACTGGAAAGACTGCAGGAGCGTACTAGCATTTGAGGGGACCTACGTGGTCGGCTCTGCCTGCCCTGCCTGCCCTCCCTCTCTATCCCACATTCTCCCTGTGCTGCAGCCATCTGGAGCCACAGGCAGCTGCCCCCCGCCCCAAACACACACACTTCATGGTCCCAGCCTTTACATGTGCTATTTGCCCACTTGCAACAACCACTCTTATTCATCTATTTGAGGTGTGGCTTCTCATCTTCAAAAAGTCAGCTCATACTGCATCGTGAGGCTTTCTTAGAAACAGACAGATAGACCCTCTGGGCTCCCACAGCCCCCTGGATTAACTCCTAGTGTATCCCCCCACCCCTATTACAATGGCCATTGTTGGTCAGTCCTCCTAACATCAGGGACTGCTTCAAAGACAAGAACCTTGTTTCTATCCCCTGTATCCAAACACACAGCCTGACTCTGGGTCAGCAGCCAATAAATGCTTATATTTTTCATGAATTCTTTCAAAACATACTCATTGAGTTCCTACTGTGTGGTGTGTGGTGTTTTCTACCACCACAGCTCACACCAAATGTGTGTGTGTATTCTGACACCAAATACATGTCATTTTTCCACATCACCTCTCCAATTTGTCTCCACCAACAACTGGGTGTCCAACAATTGAACTCAATTCTGACACTGCCTCCCCAGAGCGAGCACAGAGCCTACAAGTTAAAGAGTTCAGTCCCACAGGACTTTCCTCACTTCAGACACCAGCCAAAAATAGAGTCCCAGGGAGCCGGCGCTTCTGCCCTGCTGACTATAAATTCAGGGATTCCCAAGGCTACCCTCAGGTTTGATAATTTGCTAGCATGACTCCCAGAACTCAGGAAAGCGCCCTACTTAAAATTATTGCTTTATTACAGAGGCTACAACTCAGAAACAGCCAAGTGGAAGGGAGGCATAGAGAAGGTATGGGGGTGTGTCAGGGGGCATAGAGCTTTCATGCCCTCTCTGGATACACCAGCCTCCTAGCACTTCAGTGTGTTTACCAACTGGGAAACTCCCCAACCCTGTCATTTAGAGGTTTTTATGGAGGCTCCATTATGTGGGCATGATTGATTCCATTATTGGCCATTGGTGATTGAACTCAGCCTGCAGCCCCTCTGCCTTCCTTGGAGGCTGGAAGATGGAGCTGAAGGTTCCAACCCTCCAAACATGGCCACTGCTGCCTTGAAACCATCTAATGGCCCACCTGAGTCACCACATTAGGGCTTCATTTTAAATGACAAAAGCCACTCTTGTTACTCCAGAAATCCCAAGGCTTTTAAGAAATCTGGGCCAAAAACTAGGGACAAAAATCAAATATATATATTGCAATTTTATATGTGTGTGTGTGTGTGTGTGTGTGTATGTGTGTGTGTGTTATGCCACAGTGCCAGCCCTGGGCTGGGAGCTGGAGATAAAAGCATGAACAAGACAGTGTCTCTATCCCCTATCCCCACAGAGGAAGAGGAGAGGGACAGAAACCAGGTGAGAATGACCACTTAGACATTCTATAGGAGGAAGGGGGCTGGCGTTCTCAACTGCATTGGCTGCTGGCCCTGACTGACCCCAGGGCAAAACCCTCCTGCAGACAACATTGATCATCCCAGCCAGGCTCTTAGGATTGCACACAGCAGGTGTGCCCCAATGGAAGCCCGGTGAGATCCAGAGCGGGTAAAGGCTGTGTCCAGCAGACCCAGGAGAAGAGTCTGGGACAGGAAGATGGGAGGAGCATCAGAAAACATAAAGAGTCAAAGCCATGCACTTGCGCGACATTGTCTCAATGCCAGGCCTGCACCTGCAACATCTGAAAAGAAGGAACCATGAAGCATCCTGGTCCTGCCCTACAAGTGGAAGGGCTCAGTCCTTTAACTCCTCCAGTGCTGGAGGAGCCCACAAAAGAGACAGACCTGGGAATGAATAATTATTGCTTACTGGATTTACGGGAGGCAGGAGAGGGGAAAAAGTAGGACACAGTTTGTGTGTCAAATTCCATTGTTCGTACGTGATCCCTTTCAATTCTCTCATGCGTGCAAGGTTGAATCCATGATCTCAAAAGTGGCAAGGTAGAGTCCAGACTCAAGCCTAGCTATGTCTGCCTGTGAATCTCATGCCGGGGGGCCGGCGCTACCCCAAGTTGGGTGGGAGGGCTCTGTGCACCATCCTGCACTGCCCCGAGAGGGAGCTCAGCCAGCAGACAGCAAGTTCTCCCTGCCTGGCATGGGGTGCTTAGGCAGCTACAGGCACATTCTTACTTGTTGAATGAATAAACAAGTGAATGAAGAAATACTAAATGAAAGAAAAAACCCTATCCATGGCCTTGGCCTCGCCCCAATTACCTTAAGTATCCCAGAACTTTAGGGGGAGTCAAATCAGATGACTCCTTTCCCCCTCAGAAGTTAGGGAATTGTGTGCAAAGCAGAATGACAAATGACGTTCTAACCCTCCTGACCAAGCAGAAAGTGTTGGATAGAAGAAATAAACATATACACATTAAAATAACTAGAGCTGTAAGTTAAGAGACATAACGACACTAAATTGGTATATAGTCACAATTTTTGAAAAATTGTTTAATGAAAATCAAATGGAAAGTCTCACAAATCTAGACTTAAAACTAAATAGTAGCCGTTGCTCAGGACACATCAATGTCTCTAAAATGAATGTATTCAGAAGGTGAGAACTAACCCCAGCCTTGGTGCTAGTCCCTGTCCAGAAACAAAGACCCAGACGCCACGCCATTACCGCACAGGCTTTCAGGGAAAGGACTTAAAAGATGAACTATCTGAAACTACCCTGTGAACTCCAAACCATTAGAGAAATGTGGAATTCCATCCAGCTCCAGCAGGCATCAGGGAATCAGGAGCTACGGTCAGGAGGGTTTGGTTTGTTTGTTTGCAGGTTTGTTTGTTTGTTTGTTTTAGAGACAGGGTCTCACTCTGTCACCCAGGCTGAAGTGCAATGGTGTGATCATGACTTACTGCAGCCTCTACCTCCTGGACTCAGGCTATCCTCCCACCTCAGCCTCCTGAGCAACTGGGACAAGTGCATGCCAGCATACCTGGCTAACTTTTTAATTTTTTTGTGGAGATAGAGTCTTGCTGTGTTTCTCAAGCTGGTCTGGAACTCCTGGGCTCACGTTATCCTCCCACCTTGGCCTCCCAAAGTGCTGAGATTACAGGCATGGACTGCCAGGATTTTAAAAGCAGTTGCGTGAATGGACTATTTATAGTCCTGTGGGCAGGGATAGGGAACCAGAGAGAGACGGAGGCCCTCCGGGATGAACAACAGTGGGAAGCTGCCACCACTTCAGGGGTAGACTATTTTTCGTTAAATTTCTCCGTAACGAAAGGATAGAAACACTAAGAAGTAAGATTTCATCTGGTAGGGCTAAGCTTTTGCGGCTCTGCAAACCGTTGTGATATTTAAGATTTCTTGCCACCTCCCAAGCACCAGTTCTTACCCCTGTCGACGATGCGTGGCAGAGATTCATTTCCGCTTTTATCAAAAACTATTTTGAGATTCTGAGAAGCAAACAGGCAGATTCAACAATGTGATGTGCTCCTTGCCTATGGCTTTGTTGGGCGCCCCATGTCAGACCCCGCACTCTGATGTCGTTTTACAGGGCAATGCCCAGTGCCAGTGGAGGTTAAGTCAGTAACATTGTAATTAGTCCTTCAGCCCTGGGAGCACAAAGAGGAATAAGAAAGGTCCCAGCCAGGAGCTTGGAGTTCAGTTTCCAAGTAAAGAAGAGGAAGAGGTAGTCATTGGCTCTGTCACTGGGGTAAGAGGGGAGGTGGATAGAGGAAGTTGAGACTCAGAGAGGTTAAGAGCTTTACCTGGATCACACAGCAGTGAACCAGAATTCCACTTCCTATCAGTTTGACTCCAGAGCCTGGGTCCTTAAGGTCTACAATAGGCAACTAAGCTAAAGGCAGGTCCCGGGCACTAAGGGAGCACAGAGGAGATGTGTGTCTGGGTGAATGGGCATCACATTACCTAGAGGAGGTACAACTTAGACTGATTTCTAAATATTGAGTCAGAGCAAGCACAGCCACCAAGTATGGGTTCTCAGGGTGTGCACTACACAAGAAGGCATTTCTAAAGACACAGCATCCCATCTTAGGCAGACACTAAACTATGGCCATTTCTAAAGACACAGCATCCCATCTTAGGCAGACACAAACCTATGGCCATTTCTAAAGACACAGCATCCCATCTTAGGCAGGCACTAACCTATGGCCATTTCTAAAGACACAGCATCCCATCTTAGGCAGGCACTAACCCTGTCTCTTATACACATCTAGATGTGTATAAGAGACAGGCCGAAGACCTTGACCGTTCTGGCAGTCTCAACATATTATGGTCATTTCCAAAGTTCCACCCCTCCAGCCATTAGCTGTGAAGAAAACAAAGCAACTTAACGAAAGTTAATTCATCAAAAGTCAATGCACTGAGTAGTCACATTGCTAAAAGTCAAATCATAGAGAAACACAATTTGCTGGATTTACCTTATCTCTTTTAACTATTTATGAAGAATGTATATTTGTGTGCATAGAATAGAATGATTCTAACAACTTTGATCCGTTTCTAAGTTCTTCATCATGTCTGCGTAGTGAATTCTGTAGAATGCTTTTTGTTGTTGTTGTTCCCTCTGCTTCAGTTCCCTGTTGTTGTAGCTGGAGGTTAGTAAACAGAGAGAAGCCTCAGTCAAGTGGCATAGAATATACTTTTATCCACAATAAGAATATATATATCTTTCCCTTTCCAAATTCTTTTTGTTCCAGAAATTTATACATACAACAGAAAGTAGGATTCGGATAGCAAGCAATATATCAACACGTGTATCTAATGTATTCATTCCTCTGTTTGGAAAACAGGAGTCTGGATAGCAAAGGTTCAGCTAGTGAGAGGGACACCTGCACATTCACTGATCGGGCTTCTTTTGTTAACATCTTTTTATTCAAAAATGCATTTACCAGTCTTTGCTCTTTGATGAATTAACCTTGAGCTGACAGTGTGACTTTCATTTGTGGCATTTCTGAGTCCTCATTCCTGGCCAGGACACAGAGGTACCACACCCCGCTGCAGCCTGCCCCAACTCACAGAGAGGTTGTAGAGCTGCTGCCATCAGAGAGGGCATCTGGAGAACTTCCCTGGCCAGGCTGGACCAGGTCACAGGGTGTGATCATTCTGTTTATTCAGTAATGCACTAACTTGTAAAATATTTTATTTGAGAAAGGGGCTTTTTTTTTTTAATAGCAAAAGTGCCATTTGGGCTAGAAGTGGCCCTGGAGGTGGCCAGCTAAAGGGAAAAGGAGGAATGTCTGAGTAGAGGGCAGAGATGGTCTGGGATGCTCTTAGAATCCTGCTGTGACATTTCCAAAATCTACAGTAACTTGGGCAAGTCCCTGTCCCTCTCTGGCCTCAGTTTCCCCATCAGTGAAATGAGGGGTTGAACCAGATTAAGGGCTAACTACATGGCTGCACTTCAGAACCCCCTTCCCTGGGTGAACATCCCCCACGCGGGGGCCTGGATGAGGAGGGACCTCATCCGGGTTCTGCTGAGGAGGTGCAGGGACAGCATTTCCACATATTTCCTGAATGACTGCCCAGCAACCAAAGGCTCCAGAATTGGTGGCCAGATCTACCAACCCTGTGGCTGTGCAATCTGCCTCATTTAATCCTCATGGCAGCCCAGGGGACAGACCATCTCATTCCCACTTCACATATGAAGGGCTGAGTCTCTGAGAGATCATAAATCATAGGTTTTACAGGGCAGGTGCCCCCGAAGTCAGAGGGGTGGCAGTGTTTGTGCTCTTAGCTACTGTAGTGGGCTGAGTAGTGTCCCCCAAAGATTCATGTTCTCTCAGAACTTCAGAATGTGACCTTGGTTGGAAATAAGGTCTTTGCAGATGTACTCAGTTAAGGATCGCAAGGTGAAACCATCAGGATTTAGGGTGGGCCCTAAATTCAGTGACTGGTGTCTGTATAAGACAAGGAGAGGACACAGGGAGGAGAAGGGCATGTGAAGGTGGAGGCAGAGATTGGAGTGAGTGGTGCATCTAAAATCGAAGGAACACCAAGGATTGCCGGCAGCAGCAGCCAGGAGAGAGGCGTGGATGGTTTCTTCCTCAGAGTCTGCAGAGGGAACCTACTCTGCCTACACCTGGATTCTAGACTTCTGCCTCCAGAACAATGACAGAATACATTTCTGTTCTCTTAAGTCCCCAAGTTTGTGGTGATTTGTGACCGCAGCCCTAGAAAACGAATATAGCCACTAAGTTGGCAGGAAAGTATTTCCTAACCCCCCACGCAGCTGTGGATGTACCAGGGCTTTGGAAGTTAGCGATCTCCACCATTCGACGCTTCATGTCCAACAATGGTGGGTGGGCAAGCTCCCTGCCAAGGTTACGGTGCACTTTCTGCTTTTTCAAGAACACCAG
>NW_012103332.1:1328763-1331266 GCF_000951045.1 Mandrillus leucophaeus | reverse complement strand
AACCTATGGCCATTTCTAAAGACACAGCATCCCATCTTAGGCAGGCACTAACCTATGGCCATTTCTAAAGACACAGCATCCCATCTTAGACAGACACTAACCTATGAGAACATGGTGCCATGTGAGGTCTCCCAGCCAGGTTCTGACACGACAGGGCTGCACCATCTCCTACATCAACCCACAAGCAAAATAGTCATGCACACAGCTGGGAATACACAACATCCACGCATACTGATTCACACACATGCACACACACACGTGCACTCCGTTCTCCAGATAGCCTCTGAGCTTCCTTTCTAGCCCACTGTCAGAGACCTGATTCTCATCCTCTGCATAGTTCCAAAACTGGCATGGGTGCTCCTCTTCGTTGGAAGGGCACAGAGCCTAGGTATACACTGGCTCATGGGTGGGGAAAGCAGACAGCTGTGGGGGCACACATGTGCATCCGCAGGGCTGCTGCCATCAGAGAGGGCATCTGGAGAACTTCCCTGGCAAGGCTGGACCAGGCCACAGGATATAAACACTAAGAAGTAATCATTCTGATTACAACACTGATCGTTCTGTTTATTCAGTAATGCACTAACTTGTAAAATATTTTCTTTGAGAAAGCGGCACTTTTTTTTAAACAGCAAAAGTGCCATTTGGGCTAGAAGTGGCCCTGGAGGTGGCCAGTTAAAGGGAAAAGGAGGAACGTCTGAGTAGAGGGCAGACATCAGAGAGGGGATGTGCTAATGGAAGCCTAGGACACATGTATAACTGGAGAGATGCTCTGGAGTAAAGGGACCTCAGGGGACATCAGGATGCAGGGGAAGCGGTGGCCAGATTGTCGTGGGCCTCACAGGCTGAAATCATTAGACTTTGTCCTTGTGGGAGTGGGCTGCCACCAAAGAGTTTTGAGCTGGGACATGGCATTATCAGACGGGTGTTTTAAAAGTCTGCAGAGGAGGGAATAAACCAGAGGTAAAATGTGGAATATGGGAGAGGCTTGGGAAGAGTGAATTCAGGAAGATCATTAAGGAATTTCTGTCAGTTAGTTTTCACTGTGTAAACAATAGCCCCCAAGCCTCATGGGTTAAACACCAGTTATTGCTCCCAAGACGGAGTCAATGTGGCAGTTTTGCTCTTCTGGCCCAGGCTTTGTTGATTTTTGCTGGATTATTTCCTCCTATCTACATCCAGCTGGCAGGTCATCTGGGCACCAGCTAGTCCAAGGTGGCCTCATTCGTTGGTCTGGCACTGAAAAGGGTGACTTGACCACATGTCCATCACTATCCCACAGATGAGACCAGGTTTGTTTATATGATGGTAGCAAGGTTGCAAGAGAAGAAGGGGAAGTGTACAAAACTGCCTGAGGCCTGGGCTTGGAACTCCACACTATTTCTGCTACCTTCTCTCAGCCAAAGCGAGTCACAAAGCCAGCCCAGAATCAAGCGGTGGAGAAAGACTTTACCTCCCAGGGGAGCGGCTGCAAAAAACCAGCTATTCTACAATTGCCCAGAGGCAGTCACTGTAGAATAGGCAAGAGATGACAATTAGGGCTTTCCTTCACTTACCCCATTCCACAAATAATCACTGAGTGCCTACTAGAAAGTGGGCCTCCTTCTAGGCCTGGAGATGCAATGGAAGAGCAAACAAACACGTACACACACGCACGCACGCACACAGTCTCTGCCCTTGGGGATCTGACCTTCAATAACAGTGGTGGGTCAGGGGCCCCACTGGGAATATATGGTGCAATCAAACTGGGATATTCTGAGGAATGTTCAAAAAGGACACAAATTGCTGCGGTGCAGGAGGGCTATAGGGGAATGCCGAAGACCTTGACCGTTCTGGCAGTCTCAACATATTATGGTCATTTCCAAAGTTCCACCCCTCCAGCCATTAGCTGTGAAGAAAACAAAGCAACTTAACGAAAGTTAATTCATCAAAAGTCAATGCACTGAGTAGTCACATTGCTAAAAGTCAAATCATAGAGAAACACAATTTGCTGGATTTACCTTATCTCTTTTAACTATTTATGAAGAATGTATATTTGTGTGCATAGAATAGAATGATTCTAACAACTTTGATCCGTTTCTAAGTTCTTCATCATGTCTGCGTAGTGAATTCTGTAGAATGCTTTTTGTTGTTGTTGTTCCCTCTGCTTCAGTTCCCTGTTGTTGTAGCTGGAGGTTAGTAAACAGAGAGAAGCCTCAGTCAAGTGGCATAGAATATACTTTTATCCACAATAAGAATATATATATCTTTCCCTTTCCAAATTCTTTTTGTTCCAGAAATTTATACATACAACAGAAAGTAGGATTCGGATAGCAAGCAATATATCAACACGTGTATCTAATGTATTCATTCCTCTGTTTGGAAAACAGGAGTCTGGATAGCAAAGGTTCAGCTAGTGAGAGGGACACCTGCACATTCACTGATCGGGCTTCTTTTGTTAACATCTTTTTATTCAAAAATGCATTTACCAGTCTTTGCTCTTTGATGAATTAACCTTGAGCTGACA
>NW_012103332.1:1295670-1326948 GCF_000951045.1 Mandrillus leucophaeus | reverse complement strand
TCTCAAAAAAAAAAAAAATTAATAATATTATCTTTCTAGCCAGGCACAGTGGCTTGCACCTGTAATCCTAATACTTTGGAAGGCCAAGACAGGACAATCTCCTGAGTCCAGGACTTGAAGGTTGCAATGAGCTAAGATTGCCAATGTACTGCAACCTGGGTGACACAGCAAGACCCCACACATCCCCAAAAAATCTTCCTAAGTTAAGCACTTGGTCAGTGCTAGATACTTGGCCACACTCACCCTAATCCTTACAAAGTCTCCGCAAGGAGACCCTCCTCTCCCCATGAGGACACCACAGCTCCAGGGAGCCCTGCCTGGGCCACATCTCATGGCACATAGTGTAGGTGGCCCAGCCAGGATTTGAACGCATGTCTGCCCAACTCCGAAGTCTCCTTTTTCCAGTCGGTCTCCCTTGCATTTTCACATGTTCCGTTTTACTACTTATCACTTTCCCGCAGCCTATGGCAGAGTTAATTAGTGAGCTTATCACCTGAAATTTGAATGCGAAAACGTGGCAGTGTTCCTTACGATTTTTTGCCAAAACCCTCCGGAAAATCTCTCCCCTCAGAAGCAGTCCAAGCAAATGCTGTTCTGAGAAAGATTTTGAGTCCTTCAGAGTTTTGGTGCATACGCTGGGGTTTTCAACAGAAATGTAGAAAACCTCAAAAACTGGCTCTGGGGTCCCTGAAATCAGTGACACCTGCCAGGCTTGTAGGTCTTTCTCGTCGTTTCTGTCAGCAGCTGTCTTCCTCTTCACTGTCACTTGGGCAATCCCTGGGAATCCAGCAGAGGAATTTGTCACTTAATTATTCCTTGCAGCTGCTAAGATGGTGAGAACAGTCCTCTGTTGGGCTGTATCCATTTCCTGTGGCTGCTGTGACAAAGTTCCACAAATGACAGCAATGTGCTCTCCACAGTCCTGAGGCCAGAGGGCAGAGATAGGGGCTTCAGTAGGGATGCAGTGCCCCTCCAGAGGCTCTGAGGGGAGTCCCTTCCATGCATCTCTCCTGGCCTCTGGCAGCTGCCAGTGCTCCTTGGCTTGTGGCTGCATCACTCCAGTCTCTGCCTCCACCATCACAGGCCTTCCCCTATGTGTGCATCCCAAAACTCCCTCTTCCATGCTCTTACAAGGACACATGTGATTGCATTTAGGACCCACGCTCCTCCTCTTAACATCCGTAACCTAATCATATTTTTGCTGTTTGAGTGATATTTGCACACTCCAGGATGAGGACATGGATGTACATTTGTGGGGCTGTCACTCAGCCCACTGCACTGGACTAGAGATAAGCATCTGTTTTCTCATATGCTTTGGCCTCCTCTACCAAAAACAGTTCATTCAAGTTAGATCCTAGTTTACTGGACACCTTCTTACTGTCTGCCAGTCACTGTGCTAGGTCTAAGCTACAGAGATGAGCAGGGGACAGCCACCAGACCCTTGGGAGAAAGACTGGTGTCAAATCAAATAAGAGTGATAACTCATGTATTGCAAGCCATCCCATCTGCCTGGTGTGTCAGATAACAGTCCCAGAGCAGGAAATGGTTGGCTGTGGTCTAGCAAGGTGAGCAGGGAGGAGTTCCCTGGGCAAATGTGAGGAGGGGGCATTGTCAGAGGAAGGAGGAGCCTAGGAGCCCAGGGCCAGAGGCAGGAGGCTGACAATGTGCCTGGAAATGGGAGCCAGCAGTCGGTGAAAGTGCAAAGGTAGGCAGAAGTTAGAACACAGAAGGCCTTAATGTGTAGACCTGCCCTGAAGCCAGTGGGAAGCTACTGTTGGGTTTTAAGCAGGAGGCATGGACTGACCAGGTTTGCATGTGAGAGTTGATTCTAGAAGCTGGGTGGAGACAGAGGTCGATGCTGAGGCCTGAGGCTGGGGCCACTCCCCAGTTCCATCCATCTCTCAGCCTCCGTTTTCTCTGTGGAAAAGTCCAGATCCCAGCTTACACTGTTTCTCTCTTACGGATTAGTGTGAGAGTCAAATGAGATCATTATTGCCAATAAGCTCTGTGAATACACAGAATTTAGTTGACCATTTTCATTGACTTCGCTTGTGGGTTAAATAAACACTAAAATAAAAACCATCAGGAAGCCCGGCTGAGCAGGGAATAACCTCTTTGATGAAGGAAAACATTCCCCTTTATATGTCAGCAACTTTGACCCCAGAGGCAATAAGAATCCATGCCTTTGGGGGGTGTTCCTGCAGACACAGAGCTGTTCTCCCCCTGGGAACCTCACCACTGCTCAAAATGTGATGCAAACATGAGCTGACTTAGTTATCTCAATGTTCAAACTTGAAAAAAAATAAACATTCTGTTCCAAAATCTTCAGCATTAGTCACAAAATTACTGAGGGGAGAAGTTCTGCTCTGGGTTTATGAAGCGCTCAGTTAATCCCACAGGTATGGGGGTTCCTGGGGTGACAGGGGGAGAGCTTTGAGCTGGCTGTCAGCTCCACAGACAATTGACTTCTCATATCCCCTACATATGAGCTCCTCAACAGGTGACAACTGGGGTGCAGAGGACTCTGGGGACTTCCTTGTTTAGTTCATGCCATTTTATGAAGGTGCAGGTGCCCAATCGAAATAAATGGGTGGATAGCATTTCCCCATCAGGGTAGTAAACAGTTCTGGGGAAGAAGCCCTGGGTAGCTGGATGCTTTGAAGTCAAGAGCTTTCCAGCCAGGCAGGAGTTGATGATTATCAGGCCACCTGGCTTCTAATTACATGATGGGCCACGTGCCCAAGGGAGTTTAAGGGAACAACTGCCTGCCCTGCCACAGTGGACTAGCAAAGGCACCAGGCTGCACTGCCAGGCAGCTCTGAGGTCAGAACACTCTTGAGCCGCTGCTCCGGGCATGGCCCCATCAGAGATGAGTGGTACTCTGGTTAGGGAAACAGACAGAACTTGACTAATGCCCACCAGAACAGACCACTTTCTCCAGCAGGAACATAGCAGAGGGCTTGGAGGACAACAGAGGAGCACATGGAACGATCCCAGGTCAGGCGAAAATCCACCACTTGGGGTTCTTTCAGCTCCAAGACTGACAGAGGGGAAAGACATGCCTGTGGAGAAGTCAGCATGAGCAGAATCGCTGAGGTGTGACTGTACAAGGCACGTTCTCAGAGGCCCGTAATTGAGTGTGTCTGGGCAGTGCATTCCAGGGCCTCGGGTAGGGGGGCACGCCTGTGAGTGGCATGCATGAATTTACTCCACCACTTCACAGAACGGGATCAGCATGCAGAGGCTTCATGTTTAGTCCCCTGCATAGGGGGACAGTCCATTGAATCTCAGGAATATTATTTCAACCCCTGCATCCTTTTAAGCAGTTGATCATTAGCCCATTTCTCTCCCAGGCAGTCAGACCTCTGTCCACGGTGTCCCCAGCTCTCAGCGGGTAGCATGAGTCCCTCTCACCAGGCTTGGGTTGAATGAGGCTCCCCTGCACTCCCCATGATGGGGCGAGGGAAAGGGACTTATGCTCAGCAATAGCTGCCCCTCTATCTCTACAGAAATCTTCCCTGCTTCCCCACTTTCTCTTCCATTCCTAATTAGGAATGTCATAATGATAATCATCATTATCATCATCTTCATCATCATCATCATTATCACCAATACTATTTATTGAGTACTTATCATGGGCCAAGCATGGAATTAAGTACTTTACCTGCATTATCTCCGTTAACAAGAAGCTCAAGAGTTAGTTGAGAAAGAAAGGGAGGCATTCCACTCCGGTCGCCTCAGCTGTCGTGAGAAAGCCACGTGGCTGCAGAGAGCGCGGGCTGGGTTGGGGGATGGAACCAGGCCTTGAAGGAAACACTGCTTCCACTTTCTTTGTTCTTTAGCAGCTTTAATTACCAAGCTCTTGTGGAAGCTGAGGGAATTGGCATTAACTCTGTTTTAATTTGTACTTTTGCAAATGAGATGTAGTTACATGACAATGATTCACTTCTGTGAGGTGTCAAAAATAAAATGCTAGGATGGAAAAGGGCCCATTGCATTCACGCACGGCCCATTGTTTTTCTGTTAAACGGAGGAAAGCAAGATTCACGCTGGCAAAAAGTTCTTGAAGGACTACTGTTCGTCTCCCCATATTGGGAACAGTGTGACCAGCATTCAGGAGATTCTAGGCTCCAAAAGTGGATGCGTAAAGAACAAAAGATGATTCTCCCGGAGAGCCAACATGAAGCGGAGAGGACTGTGAGCTGTGAGTCCACCCACCGTGCGTCGAATCCTCCATGCAACCAGTAGAGTGGTGCTGGCCTGTTCCCACCCTCATGCATCAGTTTACCCACATGTAAAATGGGCGCTAGGTGCTGAGAGGAGACAACATACATGAAGCGAGTCAGATGCAGCCCACACACGTGGATGTGGAGTACGTCCAAGGTGCTAGCTGCCACTGCCTTCCTCATGGCTCCTGCCTTAGGAGCAGTCAAGGCAGCATTGTCCCCGTATCCATGGATGTGCCATTTTGCCTGGGATCCCAGGTCTCAGCCCCATCTTCTTTCCCCAGTTCTCAGGTTGTCGCTGACCTGAACGTGAAGACTGAGCAGTTCTAGAAACAAGGAGGCATGTGTGACTGGAATGGAATCAACAGGCTCAAAGTGAAGGAAAACCAAGTCAGAGAGCAGGCAGGAAGCAAACTCCATGGCCACAGAGCCTGGTCAGTTCAGCAGCTGGATTCCAAGTGCAATGGGAAACTCTTGGCGGGTGTGCATCAGAGGACAAACTTCATCTCAATTCTATTTCAAATGATCACATGGGCTGTTGTGTGGATTAACATATTGGAGGAGGTATGCCCAAGTTGTGCTCAACAGAGGGGAGCTGCCCTGAGGCAGATCTTTCAATAATAATAATAGTAATAATAATAATGATGGTAAAATAATGATAATACAATAGTAATTAGCGTCCATGTTCATATCCATCATTCTGTTGGATCAGTGCACCAGTTTTACAGATGAGAAAGCTGGGGAATAAGTAACGGGCCCTGCATATTGCAGTTAGTATCAAAGCAAGGACTGGGGCCCTTTCCCCCATGCCACAAGTCCTTCCTTGCCCTCCTAAATGGCTTGAGGGATGAAACCACTACCTGGAGGCAGAGGGGTCCTGGGTGAAGTGCTCGGCTATGCCTCACTTCTCTGTTTCACATCCTTGCATCTGGGAGCCATATGCTTTGAAATGCTTTGTTTGCCAAAATGGCAAATCATGCGCCCCAGGGCCAGATTCCTGCAAACCAGTGTTACTGCAGGGACCTTGGGCTGTCTCATCAATCCAATTGTGGCAAACCTTCAAAGACTGTCAAGCAAAACCAGCTCCTGCCCATTCCCTTCCTTTATGTCCTGGAAAGAGTAGGAAACTCACCTCTGCCATGTGGCATCGAGGGAAAGGCGTGAGCTTGGGTCAGACACAGGCTACACCTCCAGCCATGTGTGATGTCTTTGGAAGTCACCTAGCCTCCCTAAGCCTCCACCTTGAGAGCTATTGTGCAAGAAGAACTATTTAAAAACTGCTAAGTGATGTGTGTGGTGCCTGGTACACAGAAGGCACTTAGTGAGTTTGAATTTCCTTCCTCGCCTCCTTGCTTTTATTAAGGCAGATTTAAAGTATTCTGTAACAATATAAATTATAAATTCAGAGTTCTGGAAAGAAATGATAAATGGTCTCATACAAATTTGTTTTCTTCACAAACCCACCAAAATGATGAGCACGTGATAATTTAATGATACCATTACGTGACTTACTAGAGAAAATTCTATGACAGGGTCTGTCTACATAAAGAGCAATACATCAACTCGACTTCTTGGAGGCATTCCTGGATGTGGGGTTAGTCAGAAGTTACATGGTGGATTTGCATTTAAAATAAAGTCACTCTTGTTCTCACATAGCCTCTGATGGAAATTCTCACCCCGCTGTGAAGTCTCATTCGTCAGGTCCAGCGAGCAGAAGACTGGTCAGTGGACATTCATTCTCTCACCCCTTAGTGCTTCCCTTTACATGCCCAACTTCTTTATTGAAACAAAATATAGATTAAAATATAAAACCAAGCTTGTCAGAATTATGCCTTAAGAGGACCTATGGGGAGGCTGTCTTAAAGAGGAAACTAATGCATGTGCTTTAGTGCAGGATTTTCTCAACTACATGCTGATCATTCACAGTCATTTTTCCCCTTTTATATATTCTCAGTCCTACCCCAAATTAATTCATTCAGCAAAAGATTTTAGCTGGGCACTGTGGTTCCGATACTTTGGGTGGCTGAAGCAGAAGGATTTCTTGAGCTCATGAGTTCAAGACCAGCCTAGGCAACATAGCAAGACCTCATCTCTACAAAAAATTTAAAACTTAGCCAGGCATGGTGGGTGCATGCCTGTAGTCCCATCTACTTGGGAGGCTGAGATGGGAGGATGGTTTGAGCCCAGGAGGTCGAGGCTACAGTGAGCCATGTTCATGCTACTGCACTCCAGCCTGGGTGACAGAGTAAGGCCCTGTCTCAAAACAAAAAAATTTTTTGAACACATACTATGTACCAGGTACTATACTCTGTACTGATGACACAGAAATAGAGTCAGAGACATTTCTCGGTCCCCGTCAGGCCCATAATCCAATTAAGAAGACATATACACTGGTAACAGTAGGCCTCCCTGGGCGGGGCACATTCATTGTGCTTTATTGTCCAGTGCAATAGAGAGGAGCTGGAAAAACAAGGTTAATAGGCAAGAGCATTTGTTAAAAGTATTAATCAAGCACTTCTTGTGTTGATCCAGGCACAGGAGATACCCAGCGAATGACACAGGCCACTACAAGTGTATATTTATAGAACCATTACTGGTAAGCTAATAAATATTGAGGATTACTGACCAGTGCTAGGAAGGAGTAAACAGGGTAAGGGGCTAGGGCGATGGGAGGAGAGGACTGCTTTTGTGATGTGGACAGGAAGGGCCTCCATGAGAAGCTAGCACCGCAGGCAGGACTTGGGTCTAAGAAGGAAGCCGCCCTGTGAGGACGCAGGGGAAGAATGTGTGAAGGTCCCGAGGCAGGAACTCGCTTGGAAGGTTCAGGAAAGGCCGCAGTGTTGGTAGCATAGGGAATAAAAAATATTTTTCTTCAACCATCGTAGGTCCTTAGTTAAACAGACCCCTGTAACAAAAGACAGACTAACACAAGAAAAAAATACAGAAGCTTATTAACATGTATATTTCACATATACATGGGAGACATCCAGGGAATGAGTAGTGCTCAAAGAAGTGGCTTTAAATTCCTGCTTCGAGAAAAAACAGTAAATGTTGAAAGAAGCAACAAGATAAAGGAAAAGGACATTGAGTCTCTAGTGATGGCAACTTGGGGGAAAACAGGTAAGTAGCAGATTGAGGTGGGTTAGGGAAACTGGTTCATGTAGTTTCCTCTGGTGTAAGCTCCAGACCTATGAGGTCCAAAGTTGTCATCAGTGGTTACCCTTTGTTCTCCCTGGCAGAAGAGGGTGGGGGCAGAATCTCTCTTGTCTTTGTAAATCTGTGTCCTGCTTTTAGGCAAATAGAGGGAAGGGCAGAGAGCTTTCCTGCATCTACTTCTTTTTAAATGCCTTTAGCTCAACAGTCCTTTGTGTTTTGAGGTGGAATATTCTGATGTTCCGTGTTAGTAAAGGAAAAAGATGAAATTAGAGATGAAGTTGGAAGGATAGTAGGGGCCGGAGGATAGAAGATCTCATAACTCCATGGTAAGGAATTAGGAATTTTACTTTCAGCACCATGGGAAGCCATTGGAGATTTGAAGCAGAGGAAGGATTTGATCAATATGTGAAAGATGTGTCTGTGCTTTAATCATTAAGTCAACAAGTAGTTTTTAAGCACCTACGACATGCCTGGTTCCATACTAGACCCAGGGGATGCAAAGATGAGTAAGACTCTCCTGATGAGGACACAGCCAGATTCATTCATTCATTCACTCACTCATTCACTTATCCATATTTATTGAGCCCACAGGCCCCATATGCCAAGGGGAGCCCCTATATGGCAGATAATGTTGTAGAAACCGGAGCAGTGCATGGAACAAAGCAAACAAACAAAAATCCCTGCCCTCAAGGAATGGACATTCTGTTGAGGGAGGCTTATTGTAAACACATGAAAATATAATGTAATTATATGGTTTGGATTTGTGTCCCCACCAAACCTCATGTTGAATTGTAATCCCCAGTGTTGGAGGTGGGGCATGGCGGGAGGTGATTGGATTATGGGGATGGATTTCTTGTGAATGGTTTAGCACCATCCCCTGGGTACTGTCCTTGTGATAGTGAGTTCTCATGGGATCCCATCATTTAAAAGTGTGTGGCGCCTCCCCACCCTCTCTTTTGTTCCTGCTCCCACCCTGTGAGATATCTCACTTCTCCTTTGCCTTCCACCATGATTGGAAGATTCCTGAAGCCTCTCCAGAAGCTGAGTAGATGCCAGCATCATGCTTCCTCTACAGCCTGTTGGAACCGTGAGCCAATTAAACCTCTTTTTTTATATAAATTACCCAGTCTCAGGTATTTCTTTATAGCAATGGGAGAACAGACTAATACATGTAGCAATAAGCGCACTGAAGAGAAGTCATGCAAAATGAGGAGGAGAATGATGGAGAAGATGCTATCTTAGGGTAGCCAGGGAAGGCCTCTCCACAGAGTTGATCATGGAGCAGAGATGGGGAGACAAGAAGGAGACAGCCACGCGCACATCTGCACATGAGCAATCCAGACGGAGGAGCAGCTGGTGCAAAGGCCCCATGTGTCATTCAGGATTCATGATCGCAGTTCCCAAGGTGCGTGCACCAGCCTCAGGCTTCAGGGAGGACTTCCCGGGGCTGTGATATCTGATCAGGGACCTGGGAGACAATTGAGACTCAGATTGGGGCTCCATCACTAGACTCTTTCTTTCAAAAAGGAATGAGTTGCCCATCAATTGAGGTGTACAAGGGAGCCAGGCTGGCCTGGAGTCCAGCCCTATCTGGGAAAGGTGAGACCTGAAAGGGACAATGTCACTCCTAAAGGGATGAAATGAATGAGTATTGAAACCAAGTTCAAATTCAGTCCTGTCCTGGGGAAGGCAGGATTTCAGCTCCTCAGTTCTTATTCCTTCACCTGTTTGTTTACTGGGTCAGTCATTAATTCATTTCTAAATACTCCTGTTCATCTGTTCACACACCCATCCATTGATCTCCCCACCTTCATTCAACACCCTCATCAAGTACCTCATCTGTGCCAGGTCTGTCGCTTCACCACTCATGAATCCGTAAGGATGACGGGTAGTGTCCTTCTGTGTGCAGGAGGCTGTGCCAGATGGCTGGGCAGGGGCTGTGGGAACACAGAGGGAGACCCCAACAGCCTCAAAGGCAGGGAAGAGGTGGTGATGTGCAGTGAATTGTAAAAGCTGAGTCGTTTTTCAGGCAGACAAGGAGGGAGGAGAAGGAGGAGGAAGGGCATTTCCCACAGAGGAGAACACCTGGTACTCCCCAGGGGGCAGAGAGATAGCAGGTGCCATCCAGCAGGAGCTGCAGGTTGTCCTCACTCCCTCTGCTGTGAAAAGACGAATTCTCCTGGCAGGAAGAAGCCAGGCTGTGGGAAGGGGCCCAGAATGAGCAACTGTCAGGGCTCAGCAGGAAGATTTTGGCTGTCCACACCCTCGGTAGCTGGAGGCTGAGTGCAGTCAAGGGGGATTCGGCTTTTGGATCTGGAAATGGTTCGGCCTTGCAGAGGTCACTTGTCACAGCCAACTGGGGAAAGATAGCACACCTGGGGCTGCCGGTTCTGCAAAGAGAGCAGGCGCTGCCTGACTTCCAGCAGGGGCTTTGATATCAGTCTTAATATCTGTGGCAGCAACAGGAGCTGCAGGCTGTGCAAGTTGGAGGAAGACACCTGGAAAAGAAAAATAAGCTCACTTTTCTGCTGGGAGAAACTTTCAAGAGAAGTCAGAAACAGTGGCAAAGGCTGATGAGGTCACATGTGCGCAGGGTGCTTAAAGCGGGCCTTACTTCACCTATTCCATCACCCTGAGGATCTCCGTTTTAATCTGAACAAGGGCTTCGGTCTCTGTGCTTCCTCACTTGGCCTCATGGCTGGTATAGGAGAAAAACCATTCATCAATTTCTATCTCTACCACAAATTAGGTGAATGACTTTGAGCAATCCATCTTTCTGTGCCTTAGTTTCCTCATCTGTAAATTGGAAATAATACCACCTATCTAGAAAGAGTCTTAGCATGTAAAAATCAATCAGTATAGCTCTGCATGGAAGGCCACACTGTAAATGGTCAGCACATGGTAGATATGTTTGTTGAAGGTGTTCGCCTTGACGGAGAGGACCCCGTGGACAGTCCAATAGACCTGGTTTCAAATCCCACCTGTAATAGTCAGGGTTCTTTAGAGGGACAGAGCTAATAGGATAGATGTATATATGAGAGCAAGTTTATTAAGGAGAAGTGACTCACATGATCACAAGGTAAAGTCCCACAATAGACCATCTGCAAACTGAGGCACAAGGAAGCTAGTGGTGGATCAGTTCAAATCCCCAAACCGCAAAAGTAGGGAAGCTGACAGTGCAGCCTTCAGTCTGTGGCCAAAGACCCCAGAGTCCCTGGCAAGCCACTGATGTGAGTCCAAGAGTCCGAAAGCTGAAGAGCTTGAAGTCTGGTGTTCAAGGGCAGGAAGCATCCAGCATGGGAGAAAGATGAAGGCTGGAAGACTCAGCAAGTCTGCTCTTCCACCTTCTCCTGGATGCCTTATTCTGGCAGCACTGGCAGCTGATTAGATGATGGCCACCCAGATTGAGGGTGGGTCTGCTTCTCCCAGCCCACTGACTCAAATGTTTACCTCCTTTGGCAGCACCCTCACAGACACACCCAGGAGAAATACTTTGCATCCTTCAATCCAATCAAGTTGATACTCAATATTAACCATCATTCCACCTCTGCCTCTGCCTTACTAGCTGTGGGACCTTAGCTAAGAGTTTTTACCTTGTGTCCTCATCAGTAGTTTGCCCGGAACACTCTCAGATTATGCCTGACATCCTAATGTGATTATTAATACCACCCCCTTACACTCTCAAAATGTCTGAGTTTGGAAAGTAAACAGCATGGTGTCTCTACTCATCAATAAAATGGACAGTGCCATGCCCAAGGACTTTTATGAGGGAGAATGAAGGGAATGCAAAGGAAAAACCCTGATAAACATGGAAATGCCACCCGCTTTCCACCATAGCAGTCTTGATAAAGTACATGCATGGAAACATCAGTTCATTAACAAGGAGAAGCAGAAATTTATATTCCACCCCAGCCAGTCACAAAGACACCAACGTGGAAATGCGTTCACACCATCAATTAACCTCAGCATTGCTAAAGTTATCAAGCTACCCCTAAAGTCCTTCTCCTGCCCACTCCATGTCCCCAGGTCTACTTCACATTTGAACCCCTGTACCTTCCCATCTCTCACCTCCCCTCTTTCTACTCAGTGCTTCCCTATGCAGATCAATTTAGTGTCTCAGAACCATTTACAATTCAAATGTTCTTTCTCGCCATATCATAATACAATATAATAAACCCTTGTAGGTAATCAGGAAATAATTAATTGTGGTACTACCAGAGTGACTGTCTGATTTGCTGACTCTGAAGGGGTTTCTGAGACATGGGATATTCTGTTTTTAAAGCTGGGACAGTAAGTTGGTTCCCCTAAGTACCGTGGCAGTGTGGATTAGAAAGCAATAGGAGTTCAGAAAAGGACATTTTGGGGCAGGCTTCAGTGGAGGGGACAGCAGGACTCTGAAAAGCTGGAAAATGTTTCTCCAAAAGAGACCCTAGGACACAGATGCCAGTGAAGGCAGTCTGTTTGGGGGGTGATCCCAGGAGACATCAGGAGGGAGTGGGCACTGAGGCAGGGCAGGGCCAGGCAGGCAGCCATGGAGTGCATTTCAGGGCAAGTTCCTGCTGTGGGCACCTGCAGCATGATCCTCTGGGGAGCTCTGGAAGACTGTGGGGGAAGACAACTGCATCCTCTCACAGGAAGCATGAAGGCACCAGCTCTCTTCAGTCCATCCTGGGGAGAGGCTCTGTCAGCTCCCCAGCCCTTCTGGCTTGTGAAAAGCCAACAAAAACCTCTGCCAGGGATGCCAGCAGGCAGGTGGAGGTGACAGCCTGAGGTGGTGAGGGAGGATAGAGTAAAGACCAGCCATTCACATCTGCCTCAGCATTCCAGGGTCTGAGCTGGAGAACAACAGAACTGCACAGGATTTAAGATGCTGTCTAGCCCAGGGACTGTGGCTTCTTCCGGGCTCTGTCTTCAGTTTCCAACCCTGCACTCCCTCCAAGCAGGAACTCGGTACCTTTTGTTCACTGAATGAACAAACAAAGTTCTGCAGCTGGGAAAACCAAGACCTAGGCTGAGGGTGCAATGGCCTCACATCACAGGAATGAGTGGGAACCTAGGTTCTGAGCTATGTCCCCTGGATCCTTGACCCTATTTCAGGCAGCCTTATAACTCCAGCACCCATACAAAGAACGCTTTTTTGTTTTTTTTAACTTTTATTTTCGTTTCAGGGGTTCATGTGCAGGTTTGATATATAGGTAAATTGCACGTTACAGGAGTTTGATGTACAGATTATTTCATCACCCAGGTAATAAGCATAGTATAGTACCTGTTTTTTCAGTCCTCACCCTCCTCCCATCCTGCACCCTCAAGTAGGCCGCAGTATCTGTTGTTCCCTTGTGTCCATGTGTGCTCAATGTTTAGCTCCCACTTGTAAGTGAGAACATGTGTTTGGTTTTCTGTTCCTATGTTAGTTCACTTAGGATAATGGCCTCCAGCTCCATCCATGTTGCTGCAAAAGACATGATCCTTTTCTTTTTAATGGCTGCATAGTATTCCATGGCATATATGTACCACATTTTCTTTACCCAGTCTGTTGTTAACGGGCGTTTAAGTTGATTCCATGTCTTTGCTATTGTGAATAGTGCTGCAGTGAACATACACATGCATCTGTCTTTATGGTAGAACAATTTATATCCCTTTGAGTATGTACCCAATAATGGGACTGCGGGATCAAATGGTAGTTCTGTTTTAAGTTCTTCGAGAAATTGCCAGACTGCTTCCACAGTGGCTGAACTAACACATTCCCACCAACAGTACATAAGCTTTCTGTTTTCTCTGCAACTTTGCCAGCATCTGTTATTTTTTTACTTTTTAAGACTAGCCATTCTGACTGATGTGAGATGGTATCTCATTGTGGTTTTGATTTGCATTTCTCTAATGATTACTGATATTGAGCATTTTTTCTTGTTCTTGTTGGCTGCATGTATATCTTCTTTTTAAAAGTGTCTGTTCATGTCCTTTGCCTGTTTTTAAATGGGGTTGCTTTCTGCTTGTTGATTTGCTTAAGTTCCTTACAGGTTCTGGATATTAGACCTTTGTCAGATGCATAGGTTGCAAATATTTTCTCCCATACTCTGGGTTGTATGTTTACTCTATTTATAGTTTCTTTTGCTATGCAGAAGTTCTTTAGTTTAATTAAGTTCCATTTGTCAATTTTTGTTTTTGTTGCAATGGATTTTGGCATCTATGTCATAAAATCTGTGTCAGGGACTATGTCCAGAATGGGTATTTCCTAAGTTTTCTTCCAGAGTTTTTATAGATTTGGGTTTTTACATTTAAGTCTTTGATCCATATTGAGTTGATTTTTGTATATGGTGTAAGGAAGGGGTCCAATTTCAGTCTTCTGCATATACTTCACCAATTATCCCAGCACCATTTATTGCACAGGAAGTCCTTTCCCCATTGCTTGTTTTTGTCAGCTTTGTTGAAGATCAGATGGTTGTAGGTAGGTGACGTTATTTCTGGACTCTCTTTTCTGTTCCATTGGTCTATGTGTTTGTTTTCATACCAGTACCATGTTGTTTTGGTTACTGTAGCCTTGTAGTATAGTCTGAAGTCATGTTGCCTCCCGCTTTGTTCTTTTTGCTTAGGATCTTGGCTATTTGGGCTCTTTTTTTGGTTTCATATGAATTTTATAGTAGTTTTTTCTAATTCTGTGAAGGATACCATTAATAGTTTGACATGAGTTGCATTGAATCTGTAAATTGCTTTGGACACTATGACCATTTTAACAATACTGATTTTTCCTATCATGAGCTTGGAATGTTTTTCTATTTGTTTGTGTCATCTCTGATTTCTTTCAGCAGTGTTTTGTAATTTTCATTGTAGGGATATTTCACCTCCCTGGTTAGCTCTATTCCTAGGAATTTTATTTTGTGTGTTTGTGTGGCTATTGTGAATGGGACTGAATTCTTGATCTTGTGCTCAGCTTGGATGTTGTTGGTGTACAGAAATGCTACTGGTTTTAGTGCATTAATCTTGTATCTTGAAACTTTGCTAAAGTTGTTTATCAGATCAAGAAGCTTTCTGGCAGAGACTATGGAGTTTTCTAAGTATAAAATTATATTGTCTGCAAACAGAGATAGTTTGACTTTTTCTCTTCCTATTTGGATGTCTTTTATTTCTTTCTCTTGCCTGATTGCTCTGGTTGGGACTTGCAGTACTATGTTGAATAGGAGTGGTGAGAGTGGGCAGCCTTGTCTGGTTCTAGTTGTCAAGGGGGATGTTTCCAGCTTTTGCCCACTCAGTATGATGTTGGCTCTGGGTTTGCCATAGATGGCTGTTATTATTTTGGCATATGTTCCTTCAATGCCAAGTTGTGGAGGCTTTTTAACATGAAGGGATATTAGTTTTATCAGAAGTCATTTCTGCATCTATTGAGATGATCATGTAGTTTCTGTTTTTACTTTTGTTTATGTGATGAATCACATTTATTGATTTGTATATGTCGAAGGAATCTTACATTCCAGGAATAAAGCCTACTTCACTATAGTGGATAGCTTTTTGATGTGCTGCCGGATTTGGTTTGCTAGTATTTTGTTGAGGATTTTTGCATCTATGTTCATCAAGGATATTGGCCTGAAGTTTTATTTTGTGTATGTATGTGTCTCTGCCAGGTTTTGGTATCAGGATCATGCTGGCCTCATAGGATGAGTTGAAGAGGATTCCATCCTCCTCAATTTTTTGGAATAGTTTTGTTAGGAATAGTACCAGCTCTTCTTTATGCATCTGGTAGAATTCAGTTGTGAATCCATCTGTTCTTGAGCTTTTTCTGGTTGGTAGGCTTTTAACTACCACTTCAATTTCATAAGTTGTTATTGGTCTCTTCAGGATTTCAGTCTCTTCTTTGTTCAATTTTGGGAGGTTGTATATTTCCAGGAATTTATCAGTTTCTTCTTGGTGTTCATAATAGTCTCTGAGGGCTTTTTGTATTTCTGTGGGGTCAGTGGTAATGTCTCTTTGTCATTTCTGATTGTGTATTTGAATTTTCTCTCTTTTTAAATTAGTTTAGATAGTGGCCTATCAGTCTTATTTATTCTTTAAAAAAATCAGCGCTTGAATTCATTGATCTTTTGTATTTTTTTGTGTCTCAATTTCTTTCAGTTCAGCTCTGATTTTGGTTATTTCTTATCTTCTGCTAGCTTTGGGATTGGTTTGCTAATTCCTCTAGGTGTGATGTTAGGTTGTTTATTTGAGATCTTTCTAACTTTTTGATATGGGCATTTAGCACTATGAACTTTTTTCTTAACACTGTTTTAGCTGTGTCCCAGAGATTCCGGTATGTTATATCTTTGTTCTCATTAGTTTCAAACAATTTCTTTATTTTTGCCTTAATTTCATCGTTCACCCAAAAGTCATTCAGGAGCATGTTGTTTAATTTTCATATAATTGTATGGTTTTCAGTGATCTTCTTAGTAAAGATTTCTATTTTTATTGCACTGTGTTCCAAGGGTGTGACTGGTCTAATTATTTTTTCAATTTGCTGAATATTGTTTTATGGCCAATTGTGTGGTCAATTTTGGAGTACGTGCAAATGAGAAGAATGTCTATTCTGTTGTTTTTGGGTGGAGAATTCTGTAAGTGTCTGTCAGGTTCATTTGGTCAAGTGTTAAGTTCAGGTCCCAAATATCTTTGCTGGTTTTCTGCCCTGATCATCTGTCTGATACTGTCATTGGGGTGTTGACTTCTCCTGCTATTATTGTGTGCTGTGTCTCCTTGTAGGTCTCTAAGAACTTGTTTTATGAATCTGAGTACTCCATGTTGGGTGCATATATATCTAGCATAGTTAGGCATTCTTGTTGAATGGAGCCATTTATCATTACGTAATGCACTTCTTTGTGTTATTTATTTTTGTTGGTTTAAAATCTGTTTTGTCTGAAATTAGAATAGCAACCCCTGATTTTTTCTGTTTTCCATTTGTTTGGTAAATTTTTCTCCATCCTTTTACTTTGAGTCTATGGGTGTCATTGAATGTGAGATGTGTGTCTTGAAGAAGACAGCATATAGTTGGGTCTGGCTTCTTTATCAAGCTTGTCACTTGTGCCTTTTTTTTTTTTTTTTTTTTTTTTTTTTTTGAGAGGGAGTTTCACTCTGTCGCTCAGTCTGGATCTCAGCTCACTGCAACCTCTGCCTCCCAGGTTCAAGTGATTCTCGTACCTCAGCCTCCTGAGTAGCTAGGATTACAGTGCATACCACCACGTCCAACTAATTTTGTATTTTAGTAGAGATAGGGTTTCACCATGTTGGCCAGGCTGACCTTAAGTGATCCGCACATCTCGGCCTCCCAAAGGGCTGGGATTGCAAGCATGAGCCACCACACCTGGCCTCTGTGCCTTTTAATTGGGGCATTTTGTCCATTTACATTCAAGGTTAATACTGGTATGTGCAGATTTGATTCTGTCATCATATTATTAGCTGATTATTTTACAGACTTGATTGTGTAGTTGTTTTACAGTATCACTGGTCTGTGTATTTAAGTGTGTTTTGGTAGTGGCCAGTAATGGTCTTTCCTTTCCATATTTAGCACTCCCTTCAGGAACTCTTATATGGCAGATCTGGTGGTAATGAATTCCCTTAGCACTTGTTTATCTGAAAAGCATCTTATTTCTCCTTTGTTTATGAAGCTTAGTTTGACTGGCTACAAAATTCTTGACTGGAATTTCTTTTCTTTAAGAGTACTGAATATAGGCCCCCAGTCTCTTCTGGCTTGTAGGGTTTCTGCTGAAACATCCACAGTTAGCCTGATGGGGTTCACTTTGTTGGTCACCTGCCTCTTCTCTACAGCTGCCTTTAACATTTTTTCTTTCATTTTGACCTTGGAGAATCTGATGGACTATGTATCTTGGGGATGTTCATCTTATATATTATCTTGCAGGGGTTCCCTGCTTTTCCTGAAGGAAATTTTCATGGACAATATCCTCAAACATGTTTTCCAAGTTGCTTGCTTTCTCTCCCTCTCTTTCAGAGACACCAGTGAGTCATAGATTTGGTCTCTTTACATAATCCCATATTGCTCAGAGATTTCGTCCTTTCTTTTTATTCTTTTTTCTTTATTTTTATTGACTGAATTATTTCTGAAAACCAGTCTTCAAGCTTTGAGATTCTTTCTTCATCCTAGGCTATTCTGCTTCTAGTACTTGTGATTATATTATGCATTCTTGAAGTGAGTTTTTCAGCTCTATTAGATAGGTTTGGTTTTTTTCTTAAAATGACCATTTCATCTTTCACCTCCTGTATTGTTTTATTGAATTCCTTAGATTCCTTGGGGGTTTTGACCTCCCAAATCTCAGTGATCTTCATTCCTATCCATATTCTGAATTCTAGGTCTGTCATTTCAGCCATTTCACTATGGTTAAGAACCGTTGCTGGGGAATTAGTGTGGTCATTTGGAGATAAAAAGATGCTCTGGCTTTTTGAGTTGCCAGAGTTCTTGCACTGGTTCTTTCTCATCTGTGTTGACTAATGGCCCTTCAATCTTTGAGGCTGCTGACCTTTAGATAGGGTTTTTTTTGCTTTTATCTTCTTTGATACCCTTGGGGGTTTGATTGCGGCATGAGGTGGGTTCAGTTGACTGTCTTCATTTCGGGAAGATTTTAGGGAGCCAATGCTCAGCTCAGCACTCCTGGATTGCATGCTCTGGCTCTGGGGGACTGACATTGGGCCCCTAGATTTGTTCTCTGGCCCCTCAAGGTTAGGAACCTGTTACGCTGAATGGGCCAAGGTGTTCCCAGCCCATTGACCAAAACACTCCAATGGGTGTGCCAGCCAAAGCACTTCAGCAGTGGGATCCATACTCGCTCACATGTGCCAGCAGCTGCAACAGTGCAGTGGGGTGCATGTGCATTGGCTGGGGTGGGGCGCAGCAGGAGTTGGGTGACGGTGTTCCTGCACATAGCTGGGCCAGTGATGGAAGGCAGCAGAGCAGGGGTGGGACACTGGTGGGAGTGGGGTTGCCAGCACCTGTGCTAGTCCTTGCACCAGTGGGGGTGGGGCAATGGCAGGAGCAGGGTTGCCAGTGTCCATTTGTGCATTCATGCTGGCAGTGGCAGCATGGCAGGGTACCCATGTATCAGTAGGGGGCACAGCAGGGTGCACACATGCCAGCAGTGGAGGCATTATGGGGTACATGCACACACATGTACTGGAAGAGGGGGAGGCAAGGTCCACTCACAGTGCACCACCAAAGTGATGATGGAGTGGTGGGGAGTGGGGCATGAACAAGTGTGTGCCAGTGAAAGGAGGCTGTGGTGAGGGGAGGCTGTGGGTGGGCTGGTGCACACCAGTGGGGGCCAGTCTGCTAGAGTTCTCCAATGGTCAGACATGGTCTACTGGCAAAGGAGCCATGATGAGGGCCCCAGGAAAGCACCCTGGTTGGGCATCTGACACTGCACTACACATGGGCACAGCCAGGCTGGGGCCCCAAGAGAGTCCAGCAGATAGGGGGCATTCAGAATGTACTGGCTTCATCCCACAGGCAAGGCCACCCTGCTCTGTCCAGGTCTGACAGTCACGCAAAGGCTAACGCCTTGTAGAGGAGCATGGCAAGCCTTGGGGAATGGGCTTTACTGGCTATGCTTCACTGCAGATGTTCCCACATCAAACCCTCTGGGCACTACACAGGCCGGAGTCCTGCCCCTGCCACCGTCTAAGCAGTTCTCCCTGCCATCTCAAGTCTCTGTGGGGTTGTGGGGTCTCCTGCTGCTAGGATTCTGGAAGTCCATGGTGAGAGCAGGCCATTACTCACCTGTTCAACTCACCCCTTCCTCAGGAGTCACTGGGGGCCAGGAAACAAATCCCTTTGCTTAACAGCCCCATGCAGGGTTCCCAGACTTCCCGGCTTCAGCCCAGCATCTGCATCCTCCCTCTATCCACTCTCAATGCCTTCTCTCTGAGGATATGGCTTGAGTGTGCCAGTCTTCCTGATGTCCCAGTCCGTTGGTGGGAGATGTTCCTCCTAGTTTGACCCTCTTTTATCTAGTCACCCTTACTTTTCTATTTCAGCACCCCCTCCCAGCCCTGTGCTCATCCAAAAAGGAAGAATGTTAAAATGCGCCCATGAGAACCTACCAGCCAGACTGCTGGCCTCTGTCTTTATTGAAACAGAAACTCCTCACCAAGCTTAGAAACAGGTCATCTGAGTGTGCTTAACTCACCACCAACCAGAACACATTGCTGTGGGTTTGTTCTGATGGACTTTAATTGTGTTTTCTAACCTGCTAATTAACTGTCCCACTCATTATGCTGTAGCAGCTTCCTCTTTTTAATTAGAATTAACAGTCAGTTTGGCCTTACATGGCCCGTTTGCTCCTGAGGCTGTTCAAAAACATCCTCTCCCCCAGACAATCCAGGATAGTAATGTTCAAGCCTATTGATTCAACTAAAGAACACAGATTTTAAATCCCACTGGAAAATAGTGTATGTCAAAATAGACTAATGAATAGTCAAGAGGAAGAATCTCTTTACATTTCCCTAGAGCAGAGATCAGGAAACAATCTTAGTCTTATGACCGATCCTACACAAATTCAAGTTAGAATCACCATGTATGGTTGTTAACGATGCTGAGAGGCATGAACTTCTTTTTCACAAACATCTTGCCTTGTGTTTCTGGAGTTCTGAACCACTGTTTCCTAACCAGTGTCCCCGTCTGCCTCCACTTCCCCCCTCTGCTGACCCATATCCCACTCTGCATCAGGGACACTTTTCAAATCACAAATCTGCTCTTGTTTCTCGCCTCCTAAAACCCTTCAACGGGCCTACAGCTTCTGCATGCAAACTCCTGCCCCAAGCATGGCCTCCTAGACACCCTGGAATCTACCGTTGCTGGCCCCTCACAAGATGCCTCTGCTGTCCCACCTCCCCATCAGAGCCGGGCTCTCACCAAACCTGCACCCTGTTTAGCCCTCCGTCTCCTCAACTGCATAAAGAATTTCCGGCAGGGTGCTGTGGCTCAAGCCTGTAATCCCAGCACTTTGGGAGGCCGAGGCAGGCGGATCACGAGGTCAGGAGATTGAGACCAGCCTGACCAGCATGGAGAAACCCCGTCTCTACTAAAAATACAAAATTAGCCGGGCGTGGTGGGGGCACCTGTAGTCCCAGATACTCAGTAGGCTGAGGCAGGAGAAAGGTGTGAACCCGGGAGGCAGAGCTTGCAGTGAGCCGAGATCACGCCACTGCACTCCAGCCTGGGCAACAGAGTGAGACTCTCTCAAAAAAATAAAAGAAAAAGAATTTCCACTCATCCTTAAAAGATCTGTTTAACTATCATCATTTTCCCTTCATCTGCACATTCAGCAAACATCTGTGAAGCACCCAAGAGACAAACATGATTTGCTATGGGGGAAGCAACAGTGAGAAAAAGAGACAAAATGCCTGCCCTCAAGGAGCACAATGAACAAGCAAAAGATAAATGCAAAGATGAGGATGCAATCCATGGAAATAAATAAACATGAGGCTGTGATCGAGAATAAGATAGTGGTGGAGGGACCTCCCCCTTTTGCCTAATTAAATAGATGCTCATGTCTCATGCCCATTCCTGGAGAAGTCTCCTTTCCATTTTTTTTTAGAAAACATATCCCGTGTGGTTAGACCACAGGCTTGCATAGATACTTTTGCTGGCTACCTGGCTGGGCTGTGTAGAAGGGGAGAAAGGCACCATTGCTTCTTTATCCTATACTGGGAGCCAAGCTCATGTGAAGTAAATTGCCCATATCCTTGTGCGCCCTGAAATCTTTCCAAGGCTGGGGGGCATTTCCAGCAGTGGGAACAGTCAAAGCGTGGGTGAGCACCAGGAATTCGCAAGGAGGACACAATAGAGCAGTCAGTCAGGCTAGTTTGGAAGTCCTAGATCCTACTCCTCTGAAACATGGGGAGTCTCACTCCACCTCTCTGGCCTCAGTTTCCCCACCTGAAATATTGGGTTGGGGCTGGCCTAGGGGGTCCCTAAGGTATTTTCTGCCTCTAACTTTTGCAGTGTTTCTGGATACAACAGGAGGAAACTTCCTTTGCTCTTTCAGTTCAGACCAATGACTCCTGATAATTTGATCTTCCTTGCCCAAGATCAACAATGTCTGATGCCATATATGATGCCATTTTATCACTCCTTTTCTAAAATAATTAGAAACCCTACAAAGAGAAAACCTTTCAAGAACACATAGAAAGTGCTCAATACATTTTTACTATTTTATTGCTGCCCAATAAAGGAGAACATTAATCTTGTGCTTGGGCCTGGCTTTCTTGACTCAGTGGACCTCAGATGCTGATGGCTCCTCAAAGGCAGAAGTTGAATCAGCTTTCTGCCACCATCGATGCCCCAGCGTGGCTCCTGGCACATAGTCAGTTCCCAGCAAACACTGAGGGGATTAATGACGAGCAGAAGAGGAATCGCCATAATCATTGATATTGATTGGGCCTTTGCCACTGATATGGTTTGGCTCTGTGTGCCCACCCAAATCTCATGTCAAATTGTAATCCCCATGTGTCAGGGGAGGGACCTGGTTGGAGGTGATTGGATCACGGAGGTGGTTTCCTTTATGCTGTTCTCATGACAGTGAGTGAGTTCTCATGAGATCTGATGGTTTAAAAGTGTGTGACATCTCCGCCTTCACTTTCTCTCCCCTGTTCTGCCACAGGAAGATACACTTGCTTCCCCTTCCCTTTCCACCATGATCATAAGTTTCCTCAGACTTCTCCAGCCATGCAGAACTGTAAGTCAATTAAGTCTCGTTTCTTCATAAATTACCCGGTCTCAGGTAGTTCTTTACAGCAGTGTGAAAACGGACTAATATAGCCACACATTAAACACGTTGCTAAACACTATCTCATTTAATCCCCAGTTCAGACCTAAGAGGCAGGAACTCCTGTTCTGTCCTCATTTTATGTACAAGAAAATGGAGAGCCAGTGATACGACTTACCTGTGGTCACACAACTTGGAAGTGGAGAGGGGGAATTTAAACTGGATTAAACCTGGTGACTAAGAGAAAATATATCTAAAGGATTAAGTGACATATGGACACACTTGTGGAGATTTTTAAGGAGATTTCTAGGCATTTGGGGGGCGGGCTTTAGAAATTGATGATAGTGGTTCCATTGGAAGAATTTTAATAAATATGAATTAAAGAAAAGTTTGGGCAGTACCCTTTATTTCTTTTATGTAAACATGAAATTACAATTGAGCTTTCTCTTGGTTACTTGGGCAAGAGTTAGTGCCAGTGCTCTTAGCTACTAGCCTGGCCACCTCCACATGGTAATAATTTGCCATGTGCCAAGTAAGCACTATCAAGGTTTCGACTTTACTGAGATTTTAAATGGCTCATTAAGTGAGATTATAGGCAAGGAAACTGAGGTCTAGAGAAGGACCAAGGCCTCCCACCTAGTGGTCGGCAGAGCCAGAGGAGCCCATTGAGAGTCAGGGTGAGGCAAGGCTCTGCAAGGAGCCCCCAGGAAGCATCTGCCGCACCTTCTCATCCCTGGTTGCTCAGCAGCCTCGCCTGCCTCCCTACCTAGGAAGCACATGCCTGAGGAGGTGGGTGTCTAAGCTCCTCTCAGAAATGAGGACAGCCCTCGCATACATCCTCTGAGGGGAGGAGCTTCCTGTGTGCACTCTGGTCCCACCCCTCTCAACAGGCTGCAGGGCATGAGTTCTAATTGCTTATATATCTTGGCTGTTGTCATAGAACAGATCTGTTTGGGAGCGTGTGCATTTTCAAATTCTCAAATGTCTCTCCTAGAGAAAGGGCAGAGGAGAAAGTCTCTTACCTGAGTCTGGATCTCTTGGTTTCGGAGCCAAGTCTATCATTTACTGCTTGTGCCACCTTGAGCAAGTCACTCTCTACTCTGGGTCGCAAATTCCTCACCAGTTAAATGGAGTTAGAGTAACTGCCTCCCAAGATAGTTCTTACATCATCTAGTAGAGTCTGCAAATGCCTAGCACAGAACTTGACATGTAAATGTCGGATGGAAATGGATGAATGAGTGGATGAACAAGATAAAGTCTATTGACATAAACAAAGCAGAATGGCCATGAAGGGTTTTCAAAATGATTATAGTTCAATAAAAGAAAAGAGCTATTTTTAAACCTGATGCTTAGCAGAAAAGTTATTTAAAGGATTAAGTGACATATGGACACACTTAAGGAAATTTCTAAGGGGGTTTCTAGGCATTTTGAAGGGCTTTAGAAATTGATGATTGTACTTCCATTGGAAGAATTTTAATAAAAATGAATTAAGGAAAAGTTTGGGCAGTTGCCCTTTATTTCTTTTATTCAAAAATAAAATTAAAATTGAACTTTTTCTAGGGTACATGGGCAAGAGTTAGAAAATAGAGAGGAGGGAGAAAGGGCCTAAAGATAATATGTAGGAAACGTCACTGGAAGCAGAAATAACAAAGCTGGCTCTAGAGAAATACCACAGGTGCACGTTGCTAAGCATAGTCTCATTTAATGCACAAAACAAAACTAAGTAAGAATTATTATTATCTTCATTGTATAGATGAGAAAACTGAGAACCATAGGTACATGTGGTCACATAGCTAGTAGGTAAAGTGATGGGAATTTTTATCAGGTTTATCGCTGGAGAAAGAAAGGTAGCAGATAGTTCCTCACTGTAGACACCAGGGCGCTGTTGCCACAAGACAGCTTGGTTGTTAGGCCAGCTGATCTGGAGCACAGATTCACAGAGAACAGAGATTTGGAGGAAAAGGCAGTTTTCAAAAAGTAATTCTTATATGAAGAACATGCATAATTCAATTCCTTTTCACTTGAACATAACTAAATGTAACTATTAGGAATTTACCAATGAGGTGGAAGAATGTTTCTTTGCTTATGAACATTTCTGAAGGAAAAGTAATGGCATTATTAACGAAGTAGATCGATACATTATTAATGAAGTAAACAATGTCTCAAAATTATTAGGAATATTTTTAGGTTATCTACAGAATTTTTTAAATTACTTGGCAAATTTTTACATAGAATACTCAATTAATCAGCACGTATTTTCTACTTTCCTGGCAAGAAGGGAGGAAAATGAGTAGGGGAGGGAAAGAGATGGGGAGAGAGAAAGAGGGGAATAAAATAATTTCAAGGTGAGGGACAGATACCTCAATCCATATCACCTCTTGATATTCTGTGAAGAAAGGAGTCAGAGGGACTTTTTTTTTTTTTTAACTAAATCTGGCTCTTCCACCAAGTTTTATGACCTTGAGCAAATACATTTCCCTCTCTGAGCCTCATTTTCCTAATCTGTAAAATAAGAGTTTTTATTTTACCTAGAGTCCTAGGCTTCTATGCCTCAAATGCATGGATTCAAATCTGGTTTCCTTTTCCACAATGTATGTGCTACTAAGGCAAGAGCAACTATATGTTATTGGGAAAGCCCTTTTCTGCCAAAGCAAATTGGCGGGCAGACCACCCGCTCAGGAAAAAGAGTTAGTCAACCAGTGTGGCTCAGTGTCCATGGGATCCAGGAGCCAGGAAGCTTACTCCGATCACATGATTCATAGTCTCCTGGAACATGCGTCTTCTGAATAATCATCATCATCATCATTAAAAGCTATTGAGTGTTCATCACACCTCAGACACAATTCAATGTGTATTATCTGTATTAGGTCCTTTAAGCTTTGCAATGACCCCATGAAATCAATTCCATTGTCCTTGCTTACAGAGGAGGAAATTCGAGCCGGAAAGGTGAACTAATGTGCCCAAGGTCACACAGAGCCTGCAAGTGGCAGAATCAAGACTCTAACCGAGATGGTCTGATTGAAGCAGCATGCTCCAAACTATAGTATCAGACCCCCACCCAGGCCCCTAACTACAGTGTTACACCCTTACCTCAGGCCCCTAACTTTAGGGTAAGACCCCCACTGCACACTCCTAATTAGAGTGTGGGACCTCCACCCCATGTTCTTAACCCTAGTGTTATACCCCAGCTCCTGAAACGAGTACTTAGGTGTATATGATATAAAGATTTTCATCACTGTTGTTATTAGTAATGGCTACCTGATTATTGCAATAGTCACTGAGAAGTTAAACACTTAAGGAATAGATGGCAGTAGCAAAGATTCTTGTTACCTTCCCCAAATCCCGTGGTCCACACCCTTTTGTGAATCCCGGACAGACCTGCGACTGCTCCCATATGTGGCTTTTTGCCTGAGGACTTCCCCGGCCCTCTCAGCCCACATTGTGGCCGGCCAAAAGCACTGTTCAAAGTGTAACAGTCAGTGACTGATGGGACATGGTGGATAGATAACCCAGCCCTCTTACCCCTCAGATGGGGTAACTCTGAGATGTGTTTTCCACAGTTTCCCAAGGGTCCCAGTTGGATTAAGATGTGGCTGACCATGGTGGTGTTGCTAATAACACACCCCTTATCCACCTCCTTCACTTCTCTGCACTCTTCCCTGCATTTTCTGGGATCAACTGGCACATAAACTGCTTCTCAGTGTCTGCTTCTGGGGCAATCCAGAATAGGATACTCAAACAAGATAACAAAGAAGACTCTAATAAGATAACAAGATGAGTGGACCCACATGCATAATTAATTGGGGCTAATTTTCAAAGTTTAAGCTATATTGGACTGTTGGGCAACCGTCCACTCCCAGTCGTTTTTGATTTGTTGGAGTGCAAGCCTTGCTGGCAGCGTAGCAGAGTGATAACGGTGAAAGGTCTGGAGAGATTCAGACTTGAGTTGGCCCTAGCTTTGTGTCTTTGTCACCCTGGGTTGCTTGGTTGGGTCAGCTTGCTCAGTGATTGTGTGTGTGCAGTGCTTACCTTGAAAGCTTTACCTTGATGGGGCAATTGTCTCTGAATTCAGTCCCTTCCTTTCATCTCACCTGCCATGATCTGAGCCCTCCTGAACAACTATTGCTTCCTCCCTGGACTGCCCTGACAGCCCCCTGCATCCACTCCTACACCCTCTCAGCTTTTCTCCAAACAGCAGTGACCTCTGTGAAATGCAAATTGATCACCTCAACTGCTGCCTAGCAGCCCAAAGTAGTTTTCTTCAACTGCAAATCCCTCTCCATGATCTACAAGAGGCTGCTTCATTGCCCCTGCTCACATTTGCTACCTCACCCCATTCCTCTCTGCCTCCTTCAGGTGTCTGGACAGATTGGCCCCTATCGTAGACCTTGGCCCAATCCTTTCGCCTGTAGGACCTCTGCCGGCCCCTTTCTCCACCCAGCATCATCTTCCCCAGATCTTCAGGAGCCACCTCTCCTTCTTCAATCCACATCTCCACCATTTCCTCCGCAGGGCATCCTTCTCCACCCAGTACCAAAATAGACAGTGTATCTCCTCCAGAATGTTGATCACATTTTGTATTTATATTTATTTATTCATTTGCTCACTCCCCTTTTTTATTTTTATTTTTTTATTTCCGTAGGTTTTTTTTTGGAGGGGGGAACAGGTGGTGTTTGGTTACATGAATAAGTTCTTTAGTGGCGATTTCTGAGATTTCGATGCACCCATCACCCAAGCAAAATACATTCACCCAATTTGTAGTGTTTTATACCTCAGGCTGGTGTCCAATATGCATGATCTCGGCTCACTACAACCTCCACCTTCCAGGTTCAAACGATTCTCCTGCCTCAGCCTCCCGAGTAGCTGGGATTACAAGCATGCACAACCACGCCCAGCTAATTTTTGTATTTTTAGTAGAGACGGGGTTTCACCATGTTAGTCAGGCTGGTCTCAAACTCCTGAACTCATGTAATCCACCGGCCTCTGCCTCCCAAAGTGCTGGGATTACAGGCGTGAGCCACCGCGCCTAGCCCCAGTTGTATCATTCTTATGCCTTTGCATCCTCGTAGCTTAGCTCTCACTTATGAGTGAGAACATATGAGGTTTTGTTTTCCATTCCTGGGCTCACTACCATTTTAATGAACAAATCATCCCAGCAGACAAGGGTTCCCCATGAAAGCAAGGACATGCTGCTTTTGACCTCAATGTTGGAACAGTCCCAGCACATAAATAATTGTTGGATGTTGACACAATGAATGGCTCCGTCCTAGTAATTTCCAAATTGTGTTCAGTGTCTCTCTAGAGTTTGGTAAAAGTCCCTGAGGGATTTCCTGTCCATTGTCCACTCTGTCTTGTCTGAGAAACACCCAGGTGTAGATCTCATTGGCAGAGTGGTGACTCCAGTTGGAGATGGGGAGGTTCAAGTGGGATCCCAGCAGTTGTGCTGAGCCCCAGGTCCTGGTCTGGGCAAAGGGTGCGATCACCGGTCTTACTGAACAGGATATGGAGGAATAGAAGGGTATAGACCTCAGACCACATGTGAGTTTGGAAATGTGGCGGGGGCAGCTTGGGTTGTGGTGGTGACTGGAGGCTCTCCTGGCGTCAGAAAGTAAAGGGTAATAAATGCCCTGCAATTGCACAGGACAGTCTCTCAAAATAAAGACTTGTCCCACCCCAATGTCAATGATGTCTCCACTGAGTAACACTAAGTCACCAGGGCGACTCAGAAACTGGGGCCCACTACACATCCAGTCAAGTGGCAGGGGCGGGGCTCTAAAGTGTGGCAGATGGAGATGGATGCTGGAGGCATGACCTCCTCAGATTGATTAATTCCATGTCCTGGCTCACACATTGCAGGTGGCATCCCGTTCATTTTGACTAAGGTGAGTACTTCCAGCAATCTCAGCAGCCAGCTACCTTCATCATCGCAGGCACCGTCAACTGGCTCTCCAACTTTGCTGTTGGGCTCCTCTTCCCATTCATTCAGGTATGACTGAAAAGGAGTCTTTTGCCCATGGGGTTCCCTTTGATTCTGCAGCTTTTAAGGGGTGATTCATAGAGCAGAGGTTGATCTCTCTCCTTTCAACTGGAAACTCATGCTATTTTCCTAAGGAAGGAAGAAACTATGCTTCAGGCACCGTGATGCCTACAGCTTTGTTCTTTTGGCTTAGGACTATACTACAAGGCTACAGTAACCAAAACAGCATGGTACTGGTATCAAAACAGAGATATAGATCAATGGAATAGAACAGAGCCCTCAGAAATAATACCACACATCTACAACCATCTGATCTTTGACAAACCTGACAAAAACAAGAAATGGGGAAAGGATTCCCTATTTAATAAATGGTGCTGGGAAAATTGGCTAGCCATATGTAGAAAGCTGAAACTGGATCCCTTCCTTATACCTTACACAAAAATTAGTTCAAGATGGATTAAAGAGTTAAATATCAGACCTAAAACCATAAAAACCCCAGAAGAAAACCTAGGCAATACCATTCAGGACATAGGCATGGGCAAGAACTTCATGTCTAAAACACCAAAAGCAATGGCAACAAAAGCCCAAATTGACAAATGGGATCTAATTAAACTAAAGAGCTTCTGCACAGCAAAAGAAACTACCATCAGCGTGAACAGGCAACCTACAGAATGGGAGAAAATTTTTGCAATCTATCCATCTGACAAAGGGCTAATATCCAGAATCTACAAAGAACTTAAACAAATTTACAAGAAAAAATCAAACAAACCCATCAAAAAGTGGGCAAAGGAAATGAACAGACACTTCTCAAAAGAAGACATTTATACAGCCAACAGACACATGAAAAAATGCTCATCATCACTGGCCATCAGAGAAATGCAAATCAAAACCACAATGAGATACCATCTCACACCAGTTAGAATGGCGATCACTAAAAAGTCAGTAAACAACAGGTGCTGGAGAGGATGTGGAGAAATAGGAACACTTTTACACTGTTGGTGGGACTGTAAACTAGTTCAACCATTATGGAAGACAGTGTGGCAATTCCTCAAGGAACTAGAACTAGAAATACCATTTGATCCAGCCATCCCATTACCGGGTATATACCCAAAGGATTATAAATCATGCTGCTATAAAGACACATGCACACGTATGTTTATCGCGGCACTATTCACAATAGCAAAGACTTGGAACCAACCCAAATGTCCATCAGTGATAGACTGGATTAAGAAAATGTGGCACATATACACCATGGAATACTATGCAGTCATAAAAAAGGATGTGTTCATGTCCTTTGTAGGGACATGGATGAAGCTGAAAACCATCATTCTGAGCAAACTATCGCAAGGACAGAAAACCAAACACCACATGTTCTCACTCATGAGTGAGAATTTAACAATGAGAACACCTGGACACAGGGTGGGGAACATCACACACTGGGGCCTGTCATGGCGTAGGGGGAGGGGAGGGATAGCATTAGGAGATATACCTAATGTAAATGATGAGTTAATGGGTGCAACACACCAACATGGCACATGTATACATATGTAACAAACCTGCACGTTGTGCACAAGTACCCTAGAATTTAATGTATATATATACAAAAACACTTCCAACTTTATGTCTAATGCATTGAGGATTAGGACTAGAATAAAGGGGCTATATAAGCCAAATATTTTCTCCAAAAGAAAAAAGAAAGAAAGAAACTATGCTTCGGGCAAAACCTTTCATCCCTCTCTCTTTCCTGTGCCTTCCTAGAGCTGCCCTAACTGCTATGGGCTGCTTCTGAGGGCGTGGGCTACCCATTGCTGAGACTATGCAAGGACTCCTAGGTTAGCAACTCAAACCTACAACCTACTTATCATTTTTGCAATGTGCTCATCACTGTGTAAGACAGATTCCATCTAATAGTTCCAGTGCACACTGCAAACCACCACCCATTTAACATCCTCACTGTCATCATCATAACCACAGCTAATGGGATCATCATCCCAAGGGTGACAGTGATCGGTAGGAAAATGCCCACATACTCAAGAATCAGATGTAAGTTCTTTTTGGGTAGGGAAAGAATCTATTCATTGGAAACTGAATTCATTAATTCAACACATATTTACGTTGAGTCCCAGCTGTGTGCCAGGCACTATTCTAGGCAATGAGGATAGAGTGGTAACAAAACGTGTGTTTCCTGGTCCTGGAGCTGAATGGGGAAACAAAGGAGGCAGAAGTGCTATTTGAGACGAGGCAGTCGTGAAGGGCTCTGGAAGGAGGTGGCAGTTGAGCAGAGGCCTGAGTGAAGTGAGGGAGCAGAGCTGTCCGGGAATGGTGAAGTCCTGGCTAGAAAAACAGCAAATGCAGGGCCCTTGGGCAGGGCTAGATTTGGCCTATGTAAGAAACCACCCAGAGGCCTATATGACTGAAACAGAGTGAGCAAGAAAGATGGGTGAGATAGAGGATCAGATCAGAGGGTTATCTGGGAGCAGGAACACAAAAGTCTTTGCAAGCCTTCTGCGCAGAGCAAGGGGCCCAGAAGCATTTGCAGAAGGAGGATGAAGCATCCCTGCTCAAATGCCTACCAGGGCTCTCTGCTGCCCTCTGTGCTGGGTGGTACCACCTGGAGAAGGTGAGAATCTGTCAGATACATCACCATCCATTCTTAGGAGCTATTTCAATCCTGTCCTCCTCCCCTCACCAACTATTCTGTGCACTCAGTTCGGAGTCTGCCTGCTAATTTACTAGTGCCAAGCGCAACACATCCCAGAGATTCTGCTGCCAGCGTGGGTGAGCTGAAGGTCAGTATTTGCGGCACTCCAAGCCCCAGCCACCCCAGTTCCAAGCCTGCATGGTGGCTGTTTCTGCATTCACAGTTACGGAGCAGTTGCTCTGTGCCACCCCCTCCCCCATGCATGGCTTTCTGTGCCCACATCACCTTCACACAGTCCTGAGCTGGAGTTTTTGATCCTTGCCACTGTACAGGCAAGGAGGTCCAGGAAGTAGACGTGGTCAATCCAGGTCCTACAGTCAGCATCAGACCCAGTTTCTCCACTTCACCACCTGGTCCTCATCTTCCCTCTCCATCCATCACCAACTACAGCCTCCTGGTCTCAGAGTTAAAAGGCTGCCACACCCTGTAACTTTCAAGGCATCTTTGTGTTTTAGCAACAACCACTCTATTTCTGAAACATAAGTG
>NW_012103332.1:1291834-1295620 GCF_000951045.1 Mandrillus leucophaeus | reverse complement strand
ATAGAGTGGTAACAAAACCTGTGTTTCCTGGTCCTGGAGCTGAATGGGGAAACAAAGGAGGCAGAAGTGCTATTTGAGACGAGGCAGTCGTGAAGGGCTCTGGAAGGAGGTGGCAGTTGAGCAGAGGCCTGAGTGAAGTGAGGGAGCAGAGCTGTCCGGGAATGGTGAAGTCCTGGCTAGAAAAACAGCAAGTGCAGGGCCCTTGGGCAGGGCTAGATTTGGCCTATGTAAGAAACCACCCAGAGGCCTATATGACTGAAACAGAGTGAGCAAGAAAGATGGGTGAGATAGAGGATCAGATCAGAGGGTTATCTGGGAGCAGGAACACAAAAGTCTTTGCAAGCCTTCTGCGCAGAGCAAGGGGCCCAGAAGCATTTGCAGAAGGAGGATGAAGCATCCCTGCTCAAATGCCTACCAGGGCTCTCTGCTGCCCTCTGTGCTGGGTGGTACCACCTGGAGAAGGTGAGAATCTGTCAGATACATCACCATCCATTCTTAGGAGCTATTTCAATCCTGTCCTCCTCCCTTCACCAACTATTCTGTGCACTCAGTTCGGAGTCTGCCTGCTAATTTACTAGTGCCAAGCGCAACACATCCCAGAGATTCTGCTGCCAGCATGGGTGAGCTGAAGGTCAGTATTTGCGGCACTCCAAGCCCCAGCCACCCCAGTTCCAAGCCTGCATGGTGGCTGTTTCTGCATTCACAGTTACGGAGCAGTTGCTCTGTGCCACCCCCTCCCCCATGCATGGCTTTCTGTGCCCACATCACCTTCACACAGTCCTGAGCTGGAGTTTTTGATCCTTGCCACTGTACAGGCAAGGAGGTCCAGGAAGTAGACGTGGTCAATCCAGGTCCTACAGTCAGCATCAGACCCAGTTTCTCCACTTCACCACCTGGTCCTCATCTTCCCTCTCCATCCATCACCAACTACAGCCTCCTGGTCTCAGAGTTAAAAGGCTGCCACACCCTGTAACTTTCAAGGCATCTTTGTGTTTTAGCAACAACCACTCTATTTCTGAAACATAAGTGGTGTTGGGGGCTCCATGAGCCATGGAGTTTGTCAAGGTCCCACACTCATTTACTCCCATTCGGGGGCATCTTCACGTGGCTGCAGTCAGAACATAACAAGTTATCTTTTCAATGAACTTTTAAACCTTAAGTGGCTTTTTATAGTTTGGCTCAAAGCCGGCAGAGCCAGGTGTCAGTAAAATCGTCATTATTATGGCAAAAGTTAACTTCAAGCTGCTTCTGTCAACACGGTTCCCCCATCACATTTATAAGTTAAGTAGAGAAGTTCCAGCACCTTCACATGGCCCAGTCCTGAGATCTGTATGTCCGAGAAGCAGGCCACTATCTTCTGAGCCACTCGCAGGTGTGGGGTGTGAAAGACCTTGCTGGCCTGCCACAGTTTGAGCGTTAACAGCACCAACATGCCACTTTAGCATAGTGTTCATTGAACGTTTGCTGTGTGCCCAGAGTACTCCACCGCCGTCTATGCTGGGAGGTAGTGCCTGTATCACTCCCTTTGACAGGCAAGGGGATGAGCTCAGAGAGATGTAGTAACTTGCAAGGTTACCGCACTTCCAAACTTAGATAATTTTTTGTATTTCTAAAACCTGGAATCAATTCTTTGTTTTGTTCTTGCTTCTCTTGCCTGTCATTTATGAGCCTTTTCTTATGCCTGTGGGCAATTTCGAAACAAATCCCCTCTGGAAACAGTTTCTAGGCAGCTGGGCATGTCCAGGGTGTCTGGGTTTTCGGGGGGTAATTAAGGAAACATTGCAGGTGTGACTGTTGATGAACCTTCATTGGAGCGGGAACAGCCAGGCCGGACACACGGATGGAGACACTGGGCAGGTAGTTACGTTTAGTATTTTGTGAAATGTCAGCCTCCTGACCCAAGCCTGGGAAGGCAGCCACGGTTAATTTCCTTTCTGGAGAGGGGCTTAGCAAGTCAGAGAGCTGGGCTCAGGGGGCTGCTGTGAGCAGTGATCAATGCATTAGAGAAATACAGGGCTAACAAGTTCTGAGTCACATCCCCCAACCCCAGTCCACCCCAGCCCCACCCACACCCACCCACGGGAGCAACATGTATGTGTTGTAGACACCATACAGGAACCATTTCTGACCTACCTCCCTTCTGAAAGCCAGCTCGGCCGCAATCAAGAGCTACTGTGTTCATCTACTCGGGCCTCAGGCTGCCATGACCAAATAGCACAGACTAGAGGCTTCAACAACAGAAATTCGTTTTCTCACAATTCTAGAAGCTAGAAGTCTGAGCTCAAGGGGTTAGCAGGGTTGATTTCTTCTGAGACCCCTCTCCTTGGCTTGTAAATGGTTGTGGTCAAGTTCACGGCTACGCCAATTTTTATCCCCAGGGTCAGGTTCCAGCTCATGCTGAGGTCTGAAGGGAGTGGGTGAATGAGCAGACAGCTGGAAGAACACTCAGGGGGCCGTAGACAGGTGCAATGTAGTTCTCTCATCAGCAGCTCACTCACACTAGTTCTTTCACGCTGTCCACCCTGTCTTGGCTGCTTAGTCCAGCAGCTCCCACACACGGCTGCACTGCCAGCTCGCCCTTCAGGGTCAGCAGCTTAACTCTTCGTCTGGGCACCAGAACTCCGACTGTGTCCTGGCTCCCCCCTTTCCTTCTTGCAGATGGACATCTCTGGTTCTCTCTCTCTTTCTCTGGGCGCCAGTGCGAGAGTGCCTGTACAGTGTCAGCAGGGCAGTTATACCTTTTACAGACAACAGTGGTATAGGGCCAAGGGATGCCCTTCCCATGTTATGGCTACATGGCTGTGATAGCAAGTGGCGTTAGACACCTGCCCTCTAAACTCACTGAGTCGCTCTGAATGTTTACCTCAGCCTACCCTTGACCAAAGCACAGCCATGTTCCTTACAGCTGTCTTCTCCCTGTGTCCTCACGTGGTCTCCTTTCTGTGTGGATCCGTGTCCTCATCTCCTCTCTTATGAGGACAGCAGGATATTGGATTAGGGCCCACCCTAATGACCTCATTTTAACTTAATCACATCCTGAGGTGCCAGGGCTCCTAATGACCTCATTTTAACTTAATCACATCCTGAGGTGCTAGGGCTTAGGACTCAACGTATGAATTTCAGGAGGGACGCAGTTCAGCCCACAGGAGCCACCAAGAGAAACTACTCACACATCTTGATGTTTCACTTATTCCAATAGGTGTCAGTGGCAAATGTATTCCAGCCCTCAAACAGACCCCTAAGAAGCCTGGACTTCTTCCTCAGAATAAAATATCTGAGCCAATAGAGCCACAGACAACAGCACAAATCACACCTGTATTGTAGCCCATGTATTAGCACAGGGCCCTGGGCATACTCCTCAAGCATAGGTTTTCTCTCCAAGCATGAGTTCCCTCACCTGTAAATTGGAAAATCCTTAGACCTCTTGTCACCAACAGAGAAAGGAGGCCACTGTGGTTGTGGGGAGGAGCCCACATCCCTTCATGCTCACCTCTACACGCTGGCTCTGGGATCGTGTTGGCAGCATTTGCTGTGGTCAGCATCAGTGTTGCTTAGGCCATTTGTTATAAAGCCTGCGAAAAACAGTCTCCAGTGTGGACTGCCAATATTTTCTGATTCAGAGAAAATTGCATGCAAATGTATGCCTCTTTGATTCTACTCGAGTTGTAAAATCCAGTTTGAGTTCAATAAATTCTGGAAGGGAGCAAATTATTCTTTTCAACCTGAAGAATATTGGGTCATATCCTGAATGCCTCAGCAGAGTGAGATGGGCAGGGCTAGTCAAAC
>NW_012103332.1:1289424-1291784 GCF_000951045.1 Mandrillus leucophaeus | reverse complement strand
TTTTATTTCTGGAGAGGTGGCTCATGCCTATAATTCCAGTACCTGGGAGACCAAAGCAGGTGGATTGCTTCAGGCTAGGATTTCAAGTCTTTTATTCCACAGACATGTCCTGAGTACCTCCTATGAGGCACAGGAGCTACAGAGGTGACTGCGTCACTGAGAAGCTCAAGGTCTAGTGCAGTTGGCAGGGTTATTCTAGTCCAAGCACTAATCAGGATACATAAAATGGAGTGATTGCTTTGAACATTTCTATTTTTTCGCATCTCTCTTATTTGTGCAAGGCCGTCTCAGAGTGTCAATTAGTGAGTTAGATCATTTGCATATTAGAAAAACTGGCATTACCTTGGCCTGTTCTATGCTCCACATTCTTCCTATGAACTGAGGTGTTCCTCTTCCCTTTCGATGTCATTCTTGTCTTATGTGTATAGTAGAAGCAAGGAGACAATGTGGTTAATTGTAAATATAAGCTTAAGCTAATATTCAGCAAGCATACCATTTTGCTTTCATGATGATTAATTTTTAAATGCCAAATTTGCAACAACAACAACAACAACAACAACAAAAAGTACCATTTGCTCATCTTTACCAGAGTTTGAAGCTGATTTATTCAAGCCTCATGTGATAACACTTCATGTAGGGCACACTTGCCTTATAGAGCCAGCATCACACATGGTGTTTTGTCTAGGAGTATTGGTATATGAATGTGGAGCTATTTTAAAAATCTTTGTAGAGATGGTTTGACAGCAACTTTACTGATTATCTATTTGATGGTTTTTGTCTCTGCCTTTCCACAGAAAAGTCTGAACACCTACTGTTTCCTAGTCTTTGCTACAATTTGTATCACAGGTGCTATCTACCTATATTTTGTGCTGCCTGAGACCAAAAACAGAACCCAGGCAGAAATCAGTCAGGCATTTTCCAAAAGGAACAAAGGATACCCACCAGAAGAGAAAATTGACTCAGCTGTCACTGATGGTAAGACAAACGGAAGGCCTGAACAAGTTTCCTCTTCCACGTTGGACAATTATGTCAAAAACAGGATTGTCTAAATGGATAATCTCACTTTTCAGGAAACTTAAAATTTACCCATTATTGGGAGGCTTAAATGAATTGAAGCTGTGCAAGTCTTTTATATTATTAAGTATTTAAAAGTAAACCTGTGCTAATGTAACATTGCAACTATGTTAGCATTATTCACAACTGAATCTCCCAAACTCTTCTGGAAGCTGCAAGGAATCACTCTATGTTTCACTAGACCCAACGTTCTTCCATACAGGTTGATGACCTGCCTTCTTCATGACTCAACCCATGATTTCAAAATGAAATTGGGGACATAGTGTGTTAATGCTTTATCAAAGAAAGACAATTTGGTCTGATAGGGGACTCAACAGATTAGAAATCACAGACTGAGGTTCTAGTCCCAGCTTTACCACAAGCAGCCTTGATCTGCCCTCAACCTGGGTCCCAGTGCATCAATGACCCTAGGCTTCCATCCCCAGTATAGGCTTTCAGAAGTCAGTGGAAAGATTATTCATCGTGCCTAAGAAATGCCTGTTTCCAATATTTGACCTTGTGGATCTCAGGCTTTGGAGAGCCTAATACCAACCCCCCAGCCTGCAGATTTTGTCTTTCCCAAACTGTGTTCCAGGAATGGGCTCAAGACTTCAGGGCTGACGCTGTCCTCGCCCCAGACTGTTAGAGTCCTGTGTGCTCACAGAGAACATGAAGAAGAGCTATGTGCAGAAGACTTAACTTTCTAGAAACTGCAACAGGGACTGCAAATTGACCTCTATCCAAATGAAAAACAATGTTGAGGATGATTCTAAAGCTAAACCTAGGCTTGGTGGGAAAAAAAAAACCAAAAAACATTGTGATTAATTGGTGATCTCTGCCACAAGTGTGGGGCTCAGAGTGTCAGCACATGTACTTCATGTTTACCAAGTCTAGAAGAGATTTCTCTGAAAAGGAAATGAACTGTCTTGAAAGATGGGGAGTTCACCATCACTCAAAGTGCTCAAGGGAAGACTGGGTGATTACTCATCTTGACTGTTGCTAAGAAAATCTGTGTCAACTTTGGAGAAAGGTGTTTGGAACAGACATGTTGAAGGGCTCTTCTAACTCTTACATGCTAGGGTTGTTTGGTAAGAGCCACTTGCAGCCTGTCATCGTAATGTGTGGCTTGTGTTTTGGGTGATTTCCTATACTTGCTTCTAAAATGAAACAAAGTGTCCTAAAGTAAAGTGCACTTGAATTAGCACCAGTGTGTTTGGTTGGTATTTCATAGGAGTGGGGCCAGAGAGGACTTGACTTAGCAATACCACTAGAATCCTTTTGGCCATAATCCCTTGGGTTTCCTCAGA
>NW_012103332.1:1271441-1288644 GCF_000951045.1 Mandrillus leucophaeus | reverse complement strand
AGAAAATTGCATGCAAATGTATGCCTCTTTGATTCTACTCGAGTTGTAAAATCCAGTTTGAGTTCAATAAATTCTGGAAGGGAGCAAATTATTCTTTTCAACCTGAAGAATATTGGGTCATATCCTGAATGCCTCAGCAGAGTGAGATGGGCAGGGCTAGTCAAACGTTTTCTGAGCTTTTTGTTTTTCTTCAACTTTTATTCTAAGTCCGGGGTACATGTGCAGGATGTGCAGGTTTGTTACACGGGTCAACATATGCCATTGTGGTTTGCTACACAGATCAACCAATCACCTAGGTATTAATATTAAGCCCAGAGTCCATTAGCTATTCTTCTTGACACTCTACCTCCACTGCAACCCCCCGATAGTCCCCAGTGTGTACTGTTCCCCTCAATGTGTCCATGTGTTCTCATTGTTCAGCTCCCACTTATAAGTGAGAATATGCAGTGTGTTTGGTTTTCTGTTCCTGTGTTAGTTTGCTGAGGGTAACAGCTTCCAGCTCCATCCATGTCACTGGATCCATGTCACCACATCACGCAAAAGACATGATCTCATTCCTTTTTATGGCTACATAGTATTCCATGGTGTATATGTGCCACATTTGCTTTATCCAGTCTATCATTGATGGGCATTTGGGTTGGTTCCAAGTCTTTGCTATTGTGAATAGTGCTGCAATGAATATACACGTGCATGTATCTTTATAATACAATGATTTACATTCCTTTGGGTAGATACCCAGTAATGGGATTGCTGGGTCAAATGGCATTTCTGCCTCTAGGTCTTTGAGGAATCACCATGCTGTCTTTCACAATGATTGAACTAATTTAAACTCCCACCAACAATGTAAAAGCATTCCTTTTTCTCTGCAAGCTCACCAGCATCTGTTGTTTCTTGACTTTTTAATAATCCCCATTTTGACTGGCATGAGATGGTATCTCATTGTGGTTTTGATTTGCATGTCTCTAATGATCAGTGATGTTCAGCTTTTTTTCATATGTTTTTTGGCTGCATGAATGTCTTCTTTTGAGAAGTATCTGTTTGTGTCTTTTGCCCATTTTTTAATGAGGTTGTTTTTTCTTGTAAATTTGTTTAAGTTCCCTGTGGACTCTGGATATTAGACCTCTGTCAGATGGATAGATTGTAAAAACTTTCTCTCGTTGTGTAGGTTGTATGTTCACTATGATGATAGTTTCTTTTGCAGTGGGGAAGTTCTTTAGTTTAATTAGATCCCATTTGTCAATGTTTGCTTTTGTTGCTATTGTTTTTGGCATTTTTGTCATGAAATTGCCTGTGCCTATGTCCTGAATGGTATTGCCTAGATTTTCTTCTAGGGTTTTTATAGTTTTGAGTTTTACATTTAAGTCTTTAATCCATCTTGAGTTACTTTTTGTATAAGGTGTAAGGAGGGGGTCCACTTTTAATCTTTGCTTCAGCCTCCCAAGTAGCTAGGATAACAGGTGGCTGCACCATGCTGAGCTAATTTTTGTAAATTTAGTAGAGATGGGGTTTCACAATGTTGGCCAGGCTGGTTCTGAACTCCTGACATGAAGTGATCCACCCACCTCAGCCTCCCAAAGTGCTGGGATTACGGGCGTGAGCTACTGTGCTCGGCTGAACCACGTGTTCTTGACTGAATTTTGTGAAACTGTGAGAATAATCCTCGCCACACCCATCAGGTCCCTTGGGAAAAGAAAGCCAAGCAAGAGGCAGCTGTGTGGGTGTCAGAGAGGTCCTAGAAAGCCCTGCGTGTGGCCTGGGATAGGGCAGGAAGCCTCTCTGAGCCTCAGTCCATCCATCCACTCAGTAAGATACTCAGAGCATCTACTGTGTATCAGACACTCTCCAGGTTCTGGGAATACAAGAAAAATGATGACTTCTGCCTTCAGGTAGTTACCTCTTGGTAGGGAGAAGGTTGATAAACAGGCAGTTTGCACACTACAATGCTGCATAGTGGTGAGTGTTTTTGAAGAGCAATGAAGCAGGGCTGGGAGGGGCTATTTAGAAATGAGAGTCAAAGAGAACCTCTCTGAGAAAATGACCTATAAGTCAGATGAAGAGGAGTAAGAAAGCAGGATATACAGAGGCCTAAACGAAGATTATTCCAGCAAGAGAGAACAGCATTTGCAAAGGTTCTGAGGCCCAATACTGGAGGGAAATCATAAAGGCAGTGGGGTTCGGTCAAAGAAAGTGAGGAGAGTGAGATCAGAGAAGTAAGAGGGACACGTGGTTGGTGGCCTTGGAGGCCATGGTGAGGACTTTGGCTTTCCTGTAGGTGACTTAGGAAGTCATGGTGGGTTTTGAGCAGAGGAGTGACAAGTTTTGTCCTTTGTTTAACAGGATCACTCTGGCTTGTCTGTTAAGAATAATCTCAAGATTATGCTTAAAGTGAAAAGCAGGGAAATCAGTTGACAAGCTATTGCAAAAATCCAAGCAAGACATGATGGTGGCTTGCACCAAAATTGGGTTGCAATAGAAGTGGTGACAAACCCTCAGATTTGGAATACATTTCAAGGTAGAGCAACATGATTTTCTAATGGAGCAGATGTGGGTGGGAGAGACAGAGGGAGAGAGAGAAGCTCGGCCTGCCTCCAAGTGTTTTTGTTGGCATAATCAATCAGAAGGATGGAGGTGCCATCAGCAGAGATGAGGAAGGCTAGAGTAGGCAGTTTTAGAGGCTCCACTTTGGACTTGATAAGTCAGATGTCCATTCAGCATGCAGATGGGGGTGTGGAGGATGTTGAATGCAAAATTGATATATCTCATTTCATCTTCAAAATAATATGTGGGTATATATCACCATGTTGCAAATGAGGAAACAGATGCTCAGTGGATTGAAATTCTATCTTAAATGGCACATCATAAGTGTTAAAACAACATGTGAGTAATGGGATCAGGATTTGAATCCCACTCGACTGGCTTCAGAGCCCATACTCTCCCCCTTCTCCACACTGCTCTTGAAGTCTTTGTATGAGCAGAAGGCACAGTCTCAAGAGCTAAGCATCCCCAGGTGTGGAACATTTACTGCATGTGGCACTTTAAAGGGAATGTCTCACTTAATTCCTACAACAACCCTGCATGTACCATGATTATCCTCTTTTTCAAGCATGGAAACAGAGGCACAAAGAGTCTCAGATTTAGTAAATGGTAGATCTAGGATGTGATCCAGAGATCAAGCTTAAGCACTCTGCCATTCTCCAAAAATGAATGTTTGTCAAATCAAAGAATGGAATGGAATGGACTAATATCTGAATATTGCTTCTTGTGAAGTATTATTCAAAGACAGTGTAACCTTATCTTTGGATCAATAGATGTTTGTTGCGTATGATAGTCACAATCCTGACAGCTGGGACCCAGAAAGTCTTTTTATTTCTGGAGAGGTGGCTCATGCCTATAATTCCAGTACCTGGGAGACCAAAGCAGGTGGATTGCTTCAGGCTAGGATTTCAAGTCTTTTATTCCACAGACATGTCCTGAGTACCTCCTATGAGGCACAGGAGCTACAGAGGTGACTGCGTCACTGAGAAGCTCAAGGTCTAGTGCAGTTGGCAGGGTTATTCTAGTCCAAGCACTAATCAGGATACATAAAATGGAGTGATTGCTTTGAACATTTCTATTTTTTCGCATCTCTCTTATTTGTGCAAGGCCGTCTCAGAGTGTCAATTAGTGGGTTAGATCACTTGCATATTAGAAAAACTGGCATTACCTTGGCCTGTTCTATGCTCCACATTCTTCCTATGAACTGAGGTGTTCCTCTTCCCTTTCGATGTCATTCTTGTCTTATGTGTATAGTAGAAGCAAGGAGACAATGTGGTTAATTGTAAATATAAGCTTAAGCTAATATTCAGCAAGCATACCATTTTGCTTTCATGATGATTAATTTTTAAATGCCAAATTTGCAACAACAACAACAACAACAACAACAAAAAGTACCATTTGCTCATCTTTACCAGAGTTTGAAGCTGATTTATTCAAGCCTCATGTGATAACACTTCATGTAGGGCACACTTGCCTTATAGAGCCAGCATCACACATGGTGTTTTGTCTAGGAGTATTGGTATATGAATGTGGAGCTATTTTAAAAATCTTTGTAGAGATGGTTTGACAGCAACTTTACTGATTATCTATTTGATGGTTTTTGTCTCTGCCTTTCCACAGAAAAGTCTGAACACCTACTGTTTCCTAGTCTTTGCTACAATTTGTATCACAGGTGCTATCTACCTATATTTTGTGCTGCCTGAGACCAAAAACAGAACCCAGGCAGAAATCAGTCAGGCATTTTCCAAAAGGAACAAAGGATACCCACCAGAAGAGAAAATTGACTCAGCTGTCACTGATGGTAAGACAAACGGAAGGCCTGAACAAGTTTCCTCTTCCACGTTGGACAATTATGTCAAAAACAGGATTGTCTAAATGGATAATCTCACTTTTCAGGAAACTTAAAATTTACCCATTATTGGGAGGCTTAAATGAATTGAAGCTGTGCAAGTCTTTTATATTATTAAGTATTTAAAAGTAAACCTGTGCTAATGTAACATTGCAACTATGTTAGCATTATTCACAACTGAATCTCCCAAACTCTTCTGGAAGCTGCAAGGAATCATTCTATGTTTCACTAGACCCAACGTTCTTCCATACAGGTTGATGACCTGCCTTCTTCATGACTCAACCCATGATTTCAAAATGAAATTGGGGACATAGTGTGTTAATGCTTTATCAAAGAAAGACAATTTGGTCTGATAGGGGACTCAACAGATTAGAAATCACAGACTGAGGTTCTAGTCCCAGCTTTACCACAAGCAGCCTTGATCTGCCCTCAACCTGGGTCCCAGTGCATCAATGACCCTAGGCTTCCATCCCCAGTATAGGCTTTCAGAAGTCAGTGGAAAGATTATTCATCGTGCCTAAGAAATGCCTGTTTCCAATATTTGACCTTGTGGATCTCAGGCTTTGGAGAGCCTAATACCAACCCCCCAGCCTGCAGATTTTGTCTTTCCCAAACTGTGTTCCAGGAATGGGCTCAAGACTTCAGGGCTGACGCTGTCCTCGCCCCAGACTATTAGAGTCCTGTATGCTCACAGAGAACATGAAGAAGAGCTATGTGCAGAAGACTTGACTTTCTAGAAACTGCAACAGGGACTGCAAATTGACCTCTATCCAAATGAAAAACAATGTTGAGGATGATTCTAAAGCTAAACCTAGGCTTGGTGGGGAAAAAAACCCAAAAAACATTGTGATTAATTGGTGATCTCTGCCACAAGTGTGGGGCTCAGAGTGTCAGCACATGTACTTCATGTTTACCAAGTCTAGAAGAGATTTCTCTGAAAAGGAAATGAACTGTCTTGAAAAATGAGGAGTTCACCATCACTCAAAGTGCTCAAGGGAAGACTGGGTGATTACTCATCTTGACTGTTGCTAAGAAAATCTGTGTCAACTTTGGAGAAAGGTGTTTGGAACAGACATGTTGAAGGGCTCTTCTAACTCTTACATGCTAGGGTTGTTTGGTAAGAGCCACTTGCAGCCTGTCATCGTAATGTGTGGCTTGTGTTTTGGGTGATTTCCTATACTTGCTTCTAAAATGAAACAAAGTGTCCTAAAGTAAAGTGCACTTGAATTAGCACCAGTGTGTTTGGTTGGTATTTCATAGGAGTGGGGCCAGAGAGGACTTGACTTAGCAATACCACTAGAATCCTTTTGGCCATAATCCCTTGGGTTTCCTCAGACCATTCTTGACGATGGCAGCCTTAGCCAAAACTTGAGTTTGGTTTTCCTTTTCTGTGGATTATTCTTTCATCACTGGGCCACTCCTTTGGTTAATTGCCAACTCAAGGCACCATGCCATCCAGCTTTGGGTTGGCTGAAAAATGTGGACAGCGTTTGTCAAGATGAAGAGAAAGTGAGGTATGGGTTCCAAAAGTGCTGAGACCAAAAGAGCCAAAAACAGTGCAAAATAAAAATCTTAGCTTTTTGGTGTTCTCTTTTATTTGGAGACTTGATAATTTAGGCAATAAATATTTATTAGGTACCTCCCATAGACAAGGCACTAGCTATGTACTAAAGATGTATCAGTGAGCAAGAAAATATGCTGCCTTCACCTGCAAATGTCCGTGTCTGCCAGAGAAGATAGAAAATCAAAGCATTAAGTGTAAAGTTGTCATCAGTACTATACTTTACAGTATAGTAAATTGTCATCAATACAGTGATATAGAAACATGCAACAGGGATGACTGGGCTGAGAGGTGAAAATCAGGAAAACCTTCTCAAGTAAGTTACAGAAATAGAATGGGGAACAATATCATTATCAGGCAATAGGCCAGGAATGATTCTTATATGTTATTATATTTGAAAAGCTCATAGAGCCATTTCTTACTCCACTTTCTGTTGCGTATAACAGAATACCTGAAACTGGGTAATTTGTAGAGAATATAAACTTATGTTTTTACAGTTCTGGAAGCTGTAGAGTTCAAGGTCAGGCAGACATCTGACGAGTGCCTTCTTGCTGGCCGGGACTCTGCAGTCCTGAGGCGGCATGGGGAATCACATGGCGAGGCAGCTCAGTGTGTTCACTGGGGTCTCTCTTCCTTTTATAAAACCACCAGTCCCACTCCCATGATGACCTATTCATTCATTCACTCATTAATCCATTAGTTCATGAGGGCTCTCGTGACCCAACTACCTTTTAAAGACTCCACCTCTCAATACTGCCACATTGGGGATTAAGTTTCAACATGACTTTTAGAGGGAACATTCAAACCATAGCAGCCACATTAAGGAAATTTTTGAAAAATAAAACAATGAGACACCCATAATCTCATATCCTTCACTCCCCCAACATGAGCAGTTTAATTTTTAGACAGCTCTGTCCATTTCTTGCTTGTTATTCATCCAGTTGGAATCACAGAATACATGAAACACAGTTACAATCATCTTGTGTTTTACCTTCTATTTTTTCCACTTTATATTAAATCAAATGCATCATCTCAATTCCAAACCCTTTTGTTTGTACTCTGATACTCGCTCCAGTGAATTCTTCATGTATAAAGTTGTTTTTCACAGCCACACGCTTGTACCACAAATCTAGGGGCTCTTCTTTCTTTTGGTGTCTTCATATTGTATTACTTTCTAATATTCACACTTTAACTTTATAGATGAGTAGAATGGAATAGCTGTGTTTCAGTACAGAACTTTTTTCTTATGTTTGCTTGGGCCTTCCTCCTCTTTGTTACCTATGTTGATAAACTAGGATTTGTTGTCTCACACTTTTCCCGATGTTCATATAATATTCAATGAAATAAAATTATGTGACATTAAAAAAAGTTGTTTTCCAGATACCCAAATATAATGGGGAGTGAGGAGTCAGAGACACAGACATTTTCATGAGCTTTGCTTCACAGGCTCTGGTTCTTGGCTGAAAGGTACTAGCCGCCTACAGCACCCTGTATCCATTCACACACCCTAAAAGAATCTCTAGTCAAATTAACAGATCTCTTTTCCTAATTCCTGACGAGGAGTTGGGGATTAGGCCCTTGTCTTACCATTTTACATATTCTCTCATCTCCAAGCCATGGAGGTTTACATTTCTTCATTTCAGGTTCACTAAGAGTAACTCTTCCAGCTGCTAGTTCTGGCTAAGTAAGCACACTCCCCTCTATTTCCCCCACTGATCATAACTAGCAACCCTGGACAGAATCATAATGCAAACATATAAGGATTCTGAAAAATAAATTATGTCAGGAAAATTGAAGAGAGAAATCAAAACCCAAAGGATAGTTAATATGGCAGTGAGTATCTCCTGGCTTATAATCCAGTACAGGGCAGTTTTGGAAACTGCACAATGGACATGGTCTGAAAAAGCTGAAGGATAAATCTCCTGCCTCGATCCCTGCCCAGAGTGACAGGAAAGGGGTGGCCCTTGGAGAAAAAAATGTGATCAAACTGATGAAAATCAAATATGAAGGAAACCATCTTGAAAGGCGCCTTAGAAAATCAAAACGTTACAGAGAGTGGAAAATGATTTGCATGACTTTAGATTTCTTACCACAAACCATGTAAGCCAGAAGAGACTGGAACAATATCTCAGCATTTTTTTAAATGCTGAAAGAACTGTCAATCCAGTTTGAATTTTTTAAAGGCCCATCTATATGCTATTTACAAGAATCCCACATTAAACATAATGATATAGATAGGTTAAAAGTAAAAGAGTGAGAAAAGATATAGTATGCAAATGCAAACCAAAAGAAAGCTGGCATATTAGTAGACTATGAAACAAGAAGAATTACTCATGATAAAGAGGAAGTTATGTAGTTATAAATGGGCCAATTCACCAAAAATATGTAAAAATTCTAAATGTGCATGTATCTTAAATCAAGCTTCAAAATACATGAAGCAAAAGCAGATCAAACAGAAAGGAAAGCTAGACAAATCTTCAGTTACACTTGGAGACTTTTAATGCTCCTCTTTCAATAATCAATAGAACAAGTAGAAAATGGCAAGGCTATAGAAGGCCCAAGCAACGCTATTAAACAATTTGACCAATGGACATCTGTAAAACACTCCAAATGACAATAGCAAAATATATATATATTCATTTTAAGTTCATTTGGATCATTCACCAGGATAGAGTATATACTGGGCCATGAAACAAATTTTAACAACTTTAAAATGATTCAAATCATAAAAAGTATGTTCTCTGACCACATGGAAATCAGTAACAGATATCTGGAAAATTCCCAAATTTTGGAAACTTAAAACATGTTACTAAATAACCCATGAGTCAAAAAGGACATCAAAGGAAGTAATAAAATATTGTGAACTGGCCGAGCGTGGTGGCTCACGCCTGTAATCCCAGAACTTTGGGAGGTCCAGGCGGGTGAATCACGAGATCGGGAGATCGAGACCATCCTGGCTAACACGGTGAAACCCCATCTCTGCTAAAAATACAAAAAATTAGCTGGGTGTGGTGGCATGTGCCTGTAGTCCCAGCTACTTAGAAGGCTGAGGCAAGAGGATCACTTGAAGCTGGGAGGTGGAGGTTGCAGTGAGCTGGGATCACGCCACTGCACTCTAGCCTGGGCAACAGAGCGAGACTCAGTCTCAAAAAATGTTTTTTTGAACTAAATGAAAGTGAAAATAAAATAGATTGAATTTTGTGGATTCAGGTGAAGCAATGCTTAGAGGAAATTTTACAGTATTACATTCTCTAAATGCTAGAAAGCTCTCAAGTAAATAATCTAAAATTTCACTTTAAGAAATTAGAAAAATAAAAGCAAACTATACAAAAAGCAAACACAGGGAAGAAAATAATAAAGATAAGAATAAAAATATGTGAAATCAAAAATTGAAATATATCAAAAAGAGGACAAGATAATACAATCAGTGAAACCCAAAATTGGTTCTTTGGAAAGATCAATACAATTGATAAACCTCTATCCAAGCTAGCCAAAAGAGGGAGTATGGAAGAAGTGATGTTGGAGAGATGGAGGGAGAAAAAGAAAGGATGAGAGAGAGATAGGACACAACTTGCCAAGAGCAGTAATGAAAGAGGAGATATCCCTACAGACCCTACAGATATTAGAAGGGTAATAAGGAAATACTATTAATAACCCTGCTTGTAAATTCAACAACTTTAAATGAAATAGATAAATTTTCAAAAGATACTATCAAAAGTCACTCAAGAAAAAATGGATAACCCGAATAGTCCCATATTCACTTAAATAAACAGAATTTTTAGCTAAAACTTTCCAACAAAGGAAATTCCAGGTCCAGATGGTTTCATTGGAAAATTCTACCAAATACTGATGGAAAATGTCTGCACAATTTATCCCAGAAAATTCAAAAGGGAGAAATGCTTCCTAATTCATTTTATGAAACTAACACAAACCTGATACCAAAATAGTACAAGAAAACAGTACAAGAAAATAAAACTGCAGACCAATGTTTGTCATAAACAAAGGCACACAATTTCTTTGTTTATGTATACTTTAAGTTCTGGGGTACATGTGCAGAGCATGCAGGTTTGTTATGTAGGTATACACGTGCCATGGTGGTTTGCTGCACTCATCAACCTGTCATCTACGTTAGATATTTCTCCTAACGCTTTCCCTCCTCTCACCCCCCAACCTCTGACAGGCCCCGGTGTGTGATATTCCCCTCCCTGTGTCCACGTGTTCTCATTGTTCAGCTCCCACTTATGAGTAAGAATATGCAGTGTTTGGTTTTCTGTTCCTGTGTTAGTTTGCTGTGATTGATGGTTTCCAGCTTCATCCCTCCAAAGGCACACAATTTCTTATCAAATATTAGCAAGTTAAATCAACAATATATAAAGGAGAATACACCACAACAAGGTGGAGAAATGCAAAACTGTTTCAATATTCCAAAATCAGTCAATTTAATCCCCCATATTAACTGACTGGGGTGAAAAGAACATATGATTATATGAATAGATACAGGAGAAACATTTGACAAAATCCAACGTCCCTCTATGTTCAAAACACTTACTAAACCAGGAGTTGAAAAAAAGCTGTCTTAACCTGAAAAAAGAGTATCTACAAAAAATATACAGCTAACATCATATTTAGTGAGGCAAAACTAAATGCTTTTCCCCTAAGATCAGGAACAAAGTAAAGATATTTTCTATCACTGCCTCTATTCACCATCATACTGGAATTTCAAGTCAATGTAATAAGGTAAGAAAAATAAATAAAAGGTATACAGATTGAAAAGCAAAACATTAAAAATAAAACTACTTCTATTCACACACATTATTGTCTACATATTAAATCTCCAATAATCTACCTGAACTAAAAAGTTAACAAGGTTACAGAATAGAAGTTCAACACATAAATATTCATTGTATTTCTCTGTACTACCAATGAACAACTAAAAACTAAAACATAAAAAAAGTTACTATTCATAATAGTTCCAAAAACAAGAACTACTTGGTTAAATATCTAACAAAACATATTTATGTTCTTTAGTTTTCTGCCGAAAACTACAAAACACTGATGAAATAAGTCAAAGAACCAATACATGGGAAGGTATACTGTGTTCCCTGAATGAATGACTTTACTAAAGTTAAAAGGTCAATCTTCTTAAATTTATCTATAGATTTAACACAATCTCAATCAAAATCCCAAAAGAAATTTTGTAGAAATTAACAAGCTTATTCTAAAATGTATACAAATGGCAAAAACAGTTTTTTAAACAAAGAATGAAGTTAAAGGACTCATACTACCGATTTTTAAGCTTTATTATAATTCTACAGCAATCAAGACTCTACAATATTGGTGAAAGTATAGATACAAAGATCAGTGGAATAAAATGGAGCTTCCAGAAATGAAACTACACAAAAATGATCAATTGAATTTTGACAAAAGTGCAAAGGCATTATTTTTTTCTACAATGGTTCTGAAATAGTGCAAGAAAATAAACTCCAACTTATATCTCACTCCTTAAAAATGAATTCAAAATGAATCATAAACCTAAATATAATACATAAAATTAGAAAAAGTTTAGGAAAAAACTTAGAAATTCTTGTTAAATTTAAGCAAAGACTTTAGGATGTAACACCAAAACACAATGCATAAAAGAAAATTTGGTAAATTACATTTCATTGAAATTTAAAACCTTGTTCTTTGAAAGATACTGGGGGGTTTTGTTGTTGTTTGTTTGTTGTTGTGTTGTTGTTGTTGTTTGTTTTGAGATGGAGTCTTACTCTGTCACCCAGGCTGAAGTGCAGTGGCGTGATCTCGGCTCACCACAACCTCCACCTCCTAGGTTCAAGTGATTCTCCTGCCACAGCCTCCAGAGTAGCTAGGATTACAGGCGTGTGTCACTGCATCCAGCTAATTTTTCTATTTTTAGTGGAAATGGAGTTTCACCATGTTGGCCAGGCTGATCTTGAATGCCTGACCTCAGGTGGTCCGCGCACCTCATCCTCCCAAAGTGCTGGGATTATAGGCATGAGCCACCATGCCAGGCCAAAACATACCGTTAAAAGAATGAAAGACAAGCTACAGGCTGGGATAAAAATATGTTCACATATTTTTCTCACACACATATCCACCAAAGAACTTTTATCAAAAATACATGAAGAGCATTCAAAACTCAATAATGAGAAAACAACTCAAAAACTGGGCAAAAGTTATGAACAAGCGCAAGGTATACAAATGGTAAATACACATGAAGAAAGGTGATTCACGGTTAGTTATTTGGGAAACCAAAATTAAAATCACGAGATACCCCAAACCTATTGAAATGGCTAAAACAAAAATCTCCATAGTACTAAGTGTTAGCAAGAATGTGGAGCAGTGGGAACTCTCATAGATGGCTGGTGGGAATGAAAAACAGAAACAGCCAGTGGAGTGGTGATCAAAATAGTGTCTCTGTTACTGACTGAAGCTGTACTGGAGAAAACATCTTAGGCATATTTCCTAATATTGAACCCCTGAGCTGACTGTACCCACCAAGACCTATATGCTTTTCACCTGCCCCCACCCCACACATACTCACAAGGGCTAGACCATCTCTGGATGGAGGAACAGAGTCTATGTCAATCCTGTGGCAAACAATTCCCAGGACAGAGAAAATAAGAATCGTGACAGGGACTTCCTCCTTGACCAAACTCTAGTCCAGCTCCTCTGAGCACTCTTCTCCACTAGGCCTTGGCCTTGACCTGCAGCCCCAGTGTTAGCAAGAATCCTGCTAAGCCAGTTTAGTGAAAACTCCCTAACCCTGAATCCTAACCAAGGCTCTCTCAGTAATTTTCCATCCACTGACTCCCTCACCCGACTCCTTACTGTAAATACCCAGCTGGCCATGTTGTAATCAGAGTTAAGTTCAAGCTGTCTCCTCTACTGCAATAGTCTTGACCCCTACACAACAGTTTTGAATAAAGTTCCCCTTACCTGTTTCAGTCTGTCCAGTGGAATTTTTCTTCGACGATACTCATAGCTCTATACTTTATCCAAACAAAAACTTGAGCCAGAAGATTAGTCCTCCTTGCTTGGGGGAGGAGTGAGTAAAAAGAGCAGAAGTTCCTGTTTAACAGATCCAGGAAGAAATAAGATACATACATAATGGTTGGCCCATGCACAGTGTCAGATGGAGATGAGAGTCTTGCAAAGGACACCTGCTTAGCATGGCTAGGGTCATCCATGATCCAGCATCCATCTCTGGAGTGCAGACAATGAAGGGAACTGAAGATGCTGGGCCTCTGACAAGGAGGTGACTAGTGAACCTATAATCCTCAACCCCAATTTGTCTTACAGTTTGGGAAACTATAAGTAGTGTAGCACTGGAAGGCAGTCACTCAAAATAGTGCTTAGCCATGTATTCACTGGTCAATCCAAGAATGCGGCACAATTGCCCTGCCGAACACCAGCAAACAAGAGGGAGAGACAAAGCCAGTGATTGGTCGAGCTTGGCCTCTGGCAGCAGGGATTGTCTGCTGCTCTTGCAGAACAGGATGGAGTCACCCATGGCTTCCAGAGAGATGAGGGAGCTGAGATTATGAAGACTCAAGTTTGGTAGGAGAAAAATCTCCCTGCTTTTTATTGTTTAATAAGACTGAGAATTAGGAGAGTTGCACTGAGAGGGGTGTTCCCTTATAATGAAGTCCCATTCATTTAGCAAAAGGACTCAGAGTGGACATTACACAAACAAAAAAAAGTTTCTAAAACACATTTTAAACATTTACAGTGACCAGAACACTCATACAAATGTGACTGTGTGAGTGGATGTGTTTGTGCATGTACGTTAAGCACATGAAACATTCCTCTTCTATTATTGCATATGTTGACCCACTCTGGGCTGGATCAGTGGTGCTTATCTAGAAAAATGAAGAACTGCTTTAGGAGGGCAGGATTCTTGTCTGTTTTATTCTCCACTGTATTCAGCCAACATAGTACCTGGCACACACGTAGAAGGTGCCTGACAAACATTGATTGATTGAATGAATGAATGAATGAATGAATGAATGAGTAGTATGTCAGGCAGCATCGTAGCCCCTTCAAAGATGTCCAGGGCCTAATCCTAAGAACCTTCGAGTATGTTAACTTACAGGGCAAATGTTGGCTGATGTGATTACAGTAAGGATCTTGAGTTTGGGTCATTAACATGGATGACTGGGTAAACCCGATGTCCTCATAAGGACACAAAGGTCCTCATAAAAGGGAGGTGGCAGAGTCAGAGTCAGAAAGGAAGTGATACTAGAAGAGATGAGAGAGAGAAAAAAAGATTTGAATATGCTGCACTGCTGGCCTTGAAGATGGAGGAAGGGGTCATGAGCCAAGGATCGCAGGCAGCTTGTAGAAGCTGGAAAAGGAAAAGAAATGTATTCTCCCCTAAAGATTCCAAGGTGTTGCATCTCTGTGAACACTTTGATTTTAGGACTTCTGATCTCCAGAACTGTAAGATAATAAACTTGTGTTGTTTTGAGCCACTAAGAGGGTGTATGTGCGTGTCATCTTTTTTTAAAATTTTAATTTTTAGGTTTTTGTGTTGAAATACTTTAACACTTACAGAAAACTTACGAAAAGGGAAAATCACCCAGGTTTCCATATTTTCAGCTACATTGAAGTATAATCAACTGACTCACAAGGGCTAGACATTTAAGATATAGAACTCATACATCTGAAATTGCACACATTTAAGATGTAGAACTCAATGTTTTGATAAAAGTGTACGTTATGAAACCATCGCCACAATCAAGCTACTTAACGTATCATCATCTCATATATTTACCATTTTCTTTTCTTTTTATATGTGGTGAGAACACTTAAAATCTACTCTCTTGGCAAATTTCAGGCATACAATACCTGAAACTAGTCACCATGTTTTTCATGAGATCTCTAGAACCTATTCATCCTGCATAACTGAAACTTTGTACCCTTTGACTATCATCTTTCCACTTCTCTCCTTCCCTCATCCCCTGGAAACCACCATTCTCCTCTCTGTCCAGCTGTAAGTTTTTAGAAATTAGTTACAGCAGCTGCAGAAAACTATTACAGAGAGCCAAGAGCAGTTGTCTCCAGAGCAGGTAATGAGTGAGTAGAGCGCAAGGTGCTTTATTGTGATGTGAGAAGAAAATGTTAGAAGGTCTTTATATTAATTAATTAATTAATTAATTAATTAATTATTGAGACAGAGTCTCGCTCTGTCACCCAGGCTGGAGTGCAGTGGTGCAATTTCAGTTCACTGCAGCCTCTGCCTTCCAGACTCAAGTGGTCCTCCTGCCTCAGCCTCCCAAGTAGCTGGGACTACAGGCGTGTGCCAAAACGCCCGGCTAATTTTTGTATTTTTAGTAGAGATTGGGTTTCACTGTATTGGCCAGGCTGGTCTCAAACTCCTGACCTCGAGTGATCCACCTGCCTCAGCTTCCCAAAATGCTGGGATTATAGACGTGAACCACCGTGCCCGGCCTCATTTTTTTTATTTTAGAGTGAATATTATTGGATTTTATTTTACATGATTCAAGCACTGTCCTAATCCAAACTAGCCGTTACCTTGCTTAGACACCTTGGCTGCTGCTTTTTACAGACATTTTGAAGGACTTCTCTTTTCCACCTTTCTTTAGAATCCCAAGAGGGCTGACTTTTAATCCCACACATGTAACACCTTTTACTGTCTTTCTAGTACATAGTAGGAACCAGAAACGTTGCCTTTATTGGAGGGAGGAAGAAATGAGGCATGCAGATGTAGTGACAGGCTCACTGGCCACCCTCCTTAGATCATGCAACTGAAGGCCCCACCCTAAGGGCACAGGCCAGGGAGCTTTAAGACTCTTGGGTCTGGACTTCACAGAGCAGAACTTCTGTAACAGCTGTGATCTGCCTACCTCTGCCCTGTGCTTACAACAGTCAAAACTTCTGTCTAGTTTAAGCTACTCTTATTTGGGTTTCTCTTACTCATGAATAAACCTAAACTCAATCCATACAGGTTATGACAGGAAAGGGCACAACGCAAATGAGAATATGTGAAGCCAGCCCAATTCTTTAGACACGTGACAAGTTGTTTCTGTGGGGCACAGATGCCTCCGGGTTAAAGGAGCATGGATTCCTAGTCCTGGATTCTCTAGTCACAGCAGCTTTGCTGGAGTTCTGGTGCTGTCCGTGGTGCTGGCGTGGACTTTCTACCTAGCAGTGCTAATTTATCTTCAAGTTTGCATACATACTTTCATACTATTGTGTATGATGCTGGAGACAACCTGTGAAGTAAATATCATTGGGTTATTTTCTATGATTCAAACCCTCTTCTTCCAGGTTCCAATCCAGTCAAGTTTAGCGTTCCTATCACTACACTGCAGGACCTCTCTGTCTCCAGTGATGACTGTTTCCCTATCTGCGTGTACCACATCCACTCTGTCTCCAGAGTGATGATCTGTTTCCCTATCTGCGTGTACCACATCCATTTGTTAATCCCTTTCACCATGGCACTTTGACATCTAGTAACCTTGTGGTCTTGTTGGACCGTGCCCCCCACTACATGCCCACGTGTAATCTTCTACCACATTGTCTCTTGACTTAGCCATGCAACTTTCTTTTACCACTGAGACATCAGAAAATGTGATAGAAACAGAAGTTGATAAACACCTTTGCTCTAGCACTTTCTCTCAGAATGCTGATGTCATCACATGAAGAAGCTCAATCTAGCCTTCTTGAGGATGAATGACCACATAAAGGCAGAGCCCAGCTGTCTCCACTGTCCCAGCTAAGCCCAGATCCAAGTGACACTCCAGTTAAACACAAGTGAGCCCAGAAGGAAGTAACAGAAGAGCACAATCGATTCACAGAATCATGAGAAATAATATATTATTGTTGCTTTAAGCCATCAACTTTTGGCATGGTTTGTTAAACAGCAATAGATGGCTACTACAGACCCACTGTTTCTGGCCACATTTTTCTCACCATTCAGTGAATTTCTTAGCGCTTCTCGGATCCCCAAACAAGACCAGAATTAATATTCTCTGGATTAATGGTTCATTCATTCATCTACCAGACAATTTTGGAGCATTTACTTTATGCTTGTGCTAGGTAATTGGAATGTAAAAAGAACTGAAACAAATATCTACCTTCAACAAGTTGAGCAAATGGTAGGGAAGACAAACCACTGATTGCCAGAATGAGTCTAGTATTTCCTCTGTGTAGAACGTCCTTCTCCTCCTCTTTACTTGGATAACTTCTACTCTTTTTTTTTTTTTTTTTTTTTT
>NW_012103332.1:1265222-1270801 GCF_000951045.1 Mandrillus leucophaeus | reverse complement strand
TAAATATATAAAGAGAATGTAATGGGTGCCTTGTGAAGGGAATGAGTGTGGCTCCAGGTGACCAGGGCAGGTGCAGATGCAGATATGAGCTGCATCTCCAGTGAGGGTTAGGATTTCATCAAACTGAGAAGAAGGAAAAAAGAAATTCAAGACCAAGGGCAGAAGACATGGGAGTGAACAAGTAAATGGAATATTCAGAGAACAGCAAACTGTTGGTATGGACAAGTGTGGTGGCTATGAGAGTAAGAATGAGTGATGAAACTGGTTGATGGTTTTGGCCCAGACTGAAAAACCATGAGTATCACACCAACACCACTTCCTAAATATTCCTGCAACCTGCCTGCCCCACATTTTCCATATATAGCTGAACATAGGTCTATGCAGAAAACACTCAATTCTGATACTGCCTCTTACTTGAATAAGTGCTGAGGCTCTGGGAGTTCAGATCATTATAATCAGCCTTCTCATTTTGCTTTCGCTAAACATTCATTAGCTGGTTATGAACCCCAAAGAACAGAGGTCACATTGAGTGACAGGGACTCGGCAGCTGTTCACAGTGTAAGATATTTGCTATAATTTACGCTAAGATGTGAATGTAATTATCCTTATCAAAATCACTTCCCCTGGCAAATTTGTACATTAAGTCAAGTAAATTTCCTCTCATTAAATCACAGCATTTGGGGACTGCAGTTTGTCTCAGCCAAGAACTAGAGCTTGGAAGTAATAAAGGCAAAGAAAAAGAACTTGGGTTCTCAGCAGGAAGTGTGGGTGGTGAGGAGAGAGGCAGTATTTCAGAGTGTGTCGGAAACCCAAACCTCCAGCAGTTCCATGACTATGTGTCTCTCGAATTTAGAGCAGTCTTTAAAATGTGGCACTTCTCAGCTACCTACGCATTTGGCAAATTGAGAATGTTGCATCTAGATGCCAGACCTAGATGCAGAAAGGACATCTAAAGACAGATATTTTTAGTGCTGAGAGCAGGTATGTTAGAAAGGGGCTTATAGTTTCAAACCATGAGTAAAAAAATATATATATAAAATGTGTGTGCTGGAACTATGTTAAGTATTTTCACACATATGATCCTTTTTGGTTTTCACAACAAGACTGCGGGACAGGATATTCACACTCTCGTAATGCCCATTTCTTTTTCTTCTTGGAATTTAACACAATTCTAATTAAATAACTTTGAGTGGAAGTTGGGAACGCTGGATATGTCATTTCCTGCTAAATCTCTACGAGTTGCCACAGTTTCTACACATACTAAGTGCTAAATAAAGTGCAGCTGAAAGAATAAATTAATTCACGAATAAGATAATTTTTAAAAATCAGGGATTGTTGAGAGATACAGGAACTAACTTTAAAAGTGCTGAAAGTCACCAGGCCAATAAAATTTGGTGGAAACCGAGTTGCATGTAATAACACACTCAACAAATGAATGTTTATTACTTAGGACTCTTTCGGTTCCAGTGACAGAATCTGGACTCACAGTGGCTTTAGCATGAAAGAAGGAAGTTTCTTATTTGCTTAAGTAGGAAGTCTTGTAAGGCTGATGCACAGTAAGCTCATGTCTTGTCTGGATTCAGGGCCTCAAATAACATCTTTCAAAGTTTCAACTCTGCCTCCTTTATTTTTTGCTTCCACTTTTCTCTGCTTGGTTTTATTCTTCAATTTCTCAAGATGGCAGCCTCCATAGCCTCAGCCTTGTGTCTTCTCAGCTTAGCCACCTCAGTGAGGAAGAAACTTCTGCCTCCCAATGTATCGGCTATCTATTGCTGAGTAAAAAAATATCCCCAAAACTTAGTGGCTTGAAAAAAACAACCTTTTCTTTTCTCACAATTCTGTGCATCAGCAATTCAGGCAAGGCTCAGCCAGGCAGTCCTGTGGATCCCTGTGGTGTCTCCTGAATTTAATCAGGCATTTGTGGCCAGGTGGCATCAGCTGGAGGTGATTGGTCTGAAATGGTTTTATTCACATGTCAGGGGACTCAACTGGGATGGCTAGAATGGCTGGGATGTCTCTCCCTCTTTCTCTTCTCTCAATGTGGTCCCTAGACCAACCGTTACCATCTCAGAAAGGCCCCAGCCTGACTTTCTGACAAAGTAGCAGTGTTAGAAAGGAGAGCAGGAAGAGAACTGCAAGACCTTTCAAGGCTGAGAACTCAGAATTCATACAATATCTCTTCAATTGATCAAACCAAGTCATAGGACCAGCCCGAATTCAAGGTGAGGGGAAGTAGTCTTCAGCTCCAGATAAGAGGCCCCCAAAGTCACATCCCCAAGGGGCATGCAGGATGAGGAGTTACTACGGCCAACTTTGCAAACTATCTACCACCCCCAGTGTCCAGACTTCAATCTTGCAAAGATTTGTATTGGCCCTATTCCGGTCATTTGTGTATCCCTGAGTCCATCCCAGTGGCCCAGGAGGGTTAGTTACTCTGATTGGCCAGCGTGGTCATGTGCTCAACCCAGAAGTGGCTAACAGGAGAGAGGGCAAGAAGTAGAGTAATCTCATGGACAACTGTTTCAGAGCCACCTAGAATCAGGGAGGGAATCTCCCACAAACCAGAAAAGGTTGGAAAAGTGTGTTTGGAAAACAAAACTAATGCTAGCGCAGTTCAAAGCAGGCTCTGTTCATCCTAAGGGAATGATGATCAGCAGTGACAGTCTGAAGATAAAGTTCAGAGCGTCAAAGGGCATTGCTCACTGGCCCTTCCAGGATGAAAATGCCCCAACTTACAGACTCAACCTGTCCGATCTCTCCTTCCTTTGGAAATGAATGCATAACTCTCCAAGCCAACCGCCGGAAATGGCAAATACTTACGTCAGTAAACCCATGTCCCTTTTTCTCATTCCATAATCCTTCAGCAGCTTTCTGATTATAACTTGGCTTCCAGCAAACTGGCTAGGCCAATTTGAACACGGACTTTTCTTTTCTTTTCTTTTCTTTTTTTTGAGACACAGTCTCACTCTGTTGCCCAGGCTGGAGTGCGGTGGCACAATCTTGGCTCACTGCAACCTCTGTCTTTCGGGTTCAGGCAATTCTCCTGCCTCAGCCTCCCAAGTAGCTGGGACTACAGGCGCCCGCCACCACGCTTGGCTAATTTTTGTATTTTTAGTAGAGACGGGGTTTCACCATATTGGCCAGGCTGGTCTCGAATTCCTGACCTTGTGATCTGCCTGCCTAGGCCTCCCAAAGTGCTGGGATTACAGGCATGAGCCACTGCGCATGGCCGACTTTTCTTAATAATACTATTTTTGCAGCAAAAATTAGTAAATGCTCATGCCTGGCTCATGGATCAGTCTCTCGTGAGACTAGTAGGTGTCATTCATTTCCCAGTCCAACCAATTCTCAGATACTAAGGAAGATTTGATCTTGAAGGCTAAAAGACACACCATGGTGAATTTACCAAAATCTCATCCCTTAAAGGGTCTCCCTGAGGTCTGGCTGGAGATGTCTGAGCTCATGCTGCACCTGCCTCTAGGTATTGTCCCCACTTAATCTCAGAAGAAACTAAGGATGAGAAAAATGACTGGCCCACAGTCACAGCTGGCAACCATAATGCAGAAAGAGGCTCTTCACCACTCATTCAATACAATCCATTCATCACATAACACTTAATTTTGTCTCTACTGTGCACTTGGTAATGTTCTCGGTGTTGGAGATATGGTGGTAAAGAAGACAGAAAATGCCCAGCCTTCTATGAGACTGACATTCAAGTGGAGAAACATGAGAAATAATCAGATAAATAAATAGACCACCAAAAAGGTCAAATGGTGATGAGTGCAATGCCAACAATTAGAACATGGTGGTGTGCTAGAAAGTGTCTCGATTGTGACTTTAGATTGGATGGCCAGAGAAGAATAACATAAGAATAGCATCAAAATGTTACCCATGGGCTTCAGGTGCCCACCTATAAAATAGGTTGCCTGGACAAAATGATCTTTGCATGCATATGTCTAGACCGGAGACCTGACTTAACAATATATCACATGAATTTGAAAAAAGAGAAAACTTGTTGATGGTGGCTAGATTAGGGTTGTATAGGTTGGGATAAGCTAAAACCATTGATAGTAATAGCAATATCCATAATTTATTCAGGACTCTGCTAAGTGCCTAAAATGAATTATCTCTAATTCTCACGACATCCCTGCCAGTGCAGGTATTGGTCTCACTATTTAACCAGTGAGGAAACGGATTCGCTGAGGTTAAATAACTTATCCTGAGAGAGGCTGGGAGAAGGTATGTCGTGTTGGGCGCTGCAGGCCAGGCTGAAGGGTCGTCTGGAATGTGCTCAGCTGTTTGCTTCCTTTCTCCAGCCTTTCCATGATTCTTCCTCTTCTGCCTGGGCCATTCTGCTCCCTTCTCTCCACCCCAGTACACACAAGAGACTAGAACCAGGTGCCCAGTGGTCCACAGAGTATTTCTGTTTGAATGGAAAAGACAGTGGGCTACCCACACCCAACCTTGTTCCCTCTAGTCCTCACTAACTAGGTGCTTTCCTGGCTTCAGAGCAACACTAACATTCCCATGACCCCCAGCAACCAAGACAGCTAGGCTGGGGACAGCGGGATATGATACCCAAGGACATCTGATCCACACACTCTGCTCCCTCCAGGAAACTTCCAGGCTGGGATTATCTGTCCACTTTTGTCCATTTGAATAATTAAAAATTGAGTCTGACATCTGTGACCTGCTCAAGATTTCCTAGAGCTTAACTACTCTAAACCTTAGTTTAATGTACATTCTACCAAGCTACATCATGTCGAGAAAATGAACAGATTTTCCCAACTAAGGCAAATCAGAATCATTCTTTTCCATTGTATCAGAGGGCTCCCAAGAAAGGCCAGTTGACTCACACAAAAGTTGCCCATTTCCAGGGCTGCAGCAAAAATCCTGATGTCTCATTCAAGAAAGAACCGATGCCTCCCAGGTACAGTCCAAGCCAGAGCCATTGTGTTGTACCTTCTTTTGTGTAAATGATGCCCATGGAGTTGTGCAGGGCAGCTCTGCCCCCAAGTCCACATAGGACAGAGAAGAGAGATTTCTAAGCCAAAAGACAGTGTTCTCTCTGGTTCACACTGCTGCTTACTTTGGAAGCATGTTGCAAAAGGGAGAGAACAACCTTTCTCAAAGACTACGAGGCTTCATCCTGCCTGTGGGCGATCTTTATTTGTGGGTGCGAGATGCTGGTGGAAGAATTTCAAAGTCTCTCTTTTAAATGTGGAACCATACTAATAACAGGTTAAATAATTTATCCCAAGAGGCTGGGAGAAGGCAGGTTGCAGTAATAATTATTACTACAAATAAAGCAATTATTATTACTGATAATTCCAGGGACTGAGAAAGTGTATAGAACATGGTTTGTAAGCTAGACAGGGCTCTGGGATGTAAGGAATTGCCAGTGGGTTGATAGCAGCTACATCAAAGAATATTGTTCTGGAAGAAATGTTACTGGCAACCTCAGTCTCTGCTTCTTTCCATCTTCCCATTAACTCAAAAACTATGATGAGGAGCACCCAGTGTGTGCCCAGCACTGGCGATATGGAGGTGAATCCATCATATCCCCTGATGGGGAAGGA
>NW_012103332.1:1260476-1265172 GCF_000951045.1 Mandrillus leucophaeus | reverse complement strand
GGCTGGGGACAGCGGGATATGATACCCAAGGACATCTGATCCACACACTCTGCTCCCTCCAGGAAACTTCCAGGCTGGGATTATCTGTCCACTTTTGTCCATTTGAATAATTAAAAATTGAGTCTGACATCTGTGACCTGCTCAAGATTTCCTAGAGCTTAACTACTCTAAACCTTAGTTTAATGTACATTCTACCAAGCTACATCATGTCGAGAAAATGAACAGATTTTCCCAACTAAGGCAAATCAGAATCATTCTTTTCCATTGTATCAGAGGGCTCCCAAGAAAGGCCAGTTGACTCAAACACAAAAGTTGCCCATTTCCAGGGCTGCAGCAAAAATCCTGATGTCTGATTCAAGAAAGAACCGATGCCTCCCAGGTACAGTCCAAGCCAGAGCCATTGTGTTGTACCTTCTTTTGTGTAAATGGTGCCCATGGAGTTGTGCAGGGCAGCTCTGCCCCCAAGTCCACATAGGACAGAGAAGAGAGATTTCTAAGCCAAAAGACAGTGTTCTCTCTGGTTCACACTGCTGCTTACTTTGGAAGCATGTTGCAAAAGGGAGAGAACAACCTTTCTCAAAGACTACGAGGCTTCATCCTGCCTGTGGGCGATCTTTATTTGTGGGTGCGAGATGCTGGTGGAAGAATTTCAAAGTCTCTCTTTTAAATGTGGAACCATACTAATAACAGGTTAAATAATTTATCCCAAGAGGCTGGGAGAAGGCAGGTTGCAGTAATAATTGTTACTACAAATAAAGCAATTATTATTACTGATAATTCCAGGGACTGAGAAAGTGTATAGAACATGGCTTGTAAGCTAGACAGGGCTCTGGGATGTAGGGAATTGCCAGTGGGTTGATAGCAGCTACATCAAAGAATATTGTTCTGGAAGAAATGTTACTGGCAAGCTCAGTCTCTGCTTCTTTCCATCTTCCCATTAACTCAAAAACTATGATGAGGAGCACCCAGTGTGTGCCCAGCACTGGCGATATGGAGGTGAATCCATCATATCCCCTGATGGGGAAGGACAGTCAGGTGCACAGTCTCAGGGTGACGAGAGGAATTCTGGCATGGAGGGAAGCATGGGGCACTATGGGATTAAAGCAGGGCACCCAACCTGACTGAGAAAGTCAGAGAAGGCTTCCTGGAGGAGGTGGGCTCTCACTGAAGGGAGTCGCAGATGAAAGGGCCTGCCCAGCAAAAAGGAAAGAGCCACTGCTCAGAGGCCCTAGACACATGAAATGTGGCACATGGGGACCATGCTTGGGGCTGATGAAACTGGCCCTCAGGGTGTTTTAGGAAGTGTAAAGGTGTAATAAAGTTCTAGACTCAAGAAGCAGACAGGATCTTGCATTCTATTTTAAGGAATAAGGCCTTTGTGCTGAAGGCAAGCTGTTCCCAAAGTGTTCTTCCTGAAATTGTAGAGCCCTGGGACCCCTGGGAAAGACAGGTTCTGTGGTCAAATGAGTTTGGGAAAACCCTCACACTATCCAACTCCCTTGGAGAGTCACAGAGTGCGTTCACATAATAAAAGTCCTGAGAGGCCCTGCAGCAAAAACCTGTTTAACTTTGTGTAACCCCATTGTCCATTTTCATACTGCTATGAAGAAATACCTGAGACTGGGTAATTTGTAAAGAAAGAGAGGTTTAATGGACTCACAGTTCCACATGGCTGGGGAGGCCTCACAATCATGGTGGAATGCAAAGGAGAAGCAAAGTCACATCTTACATGCCAGCAGGCAAGAGGGCATGTGCAGGGGAACTCCTCTTTATAAAAGCTTCAGATCTCATGAGACTTATTCACTATCGGTACAACAGCACAGGAAAAACCCTCCCCCATGATTCAATTACCTTCCACCGGGTCCCTCCCGTGATACGTGGGGATTATGGGAGCTACAATTCAAGATGAGATTTGGGTGGGGACACAGCCAAACCATGTCACCCCTCCCTTCCTAAGCCTACTGAACCAGGAAGAATAGAAAAGCTATTACCATCCCACACAACACTCTGGGAAATCTGCCAGAGCCTCTGGGGAGACTTCAGATGCTTTTTTTAAGCCAAAGAATAACCTGGTCAGCTTGGTGTACTGGAGAGCTGTTCGGAGGGAAGCAACTGCCCCTTTATTAGTCTGCTTCCACATTTCTGCAGAAATGTCACCAATTATAGCTATTGTAACAGATTATTCCTTAGTGTGCCCAGCTTCTCTATCCTCCTGACATCCCTCCTTCCTCACCAGCTTCAGAGCCATTTTTCAAGGCTCAGTTCAGATATTACCTCTTCCAGAAGCCCTCTCTGACCCACCAGAGAGGCAGGATGGCCCACACTCAGTGCCCAGGGGGACTTGTAGCCCAGTGAATGGTGACGCCATGGGCCTCGGACACTCCTTCCTCTCTAAGCATTCCTGCTTGGCTTCGTTTGCTGTTCTTCCTACACTTACAGAGGCTCCATCATCAGCCTTCATCCCTCTCACATCCAAATGCCATCCCTGGAAAATATCTCCTATCTCCATGATTTCAACAACCCAACATGCTGAAGGCTATGAGATGTGTATCTCCAGGCCAGGTCTCCCTTTCGAGCAGCAGACCTGTGTTTAAATACCCACTAGATATCTCCGTCTGGACACCTGCAGGCACTGCTCGTCAGCACGTCCAAACCAGAACTCACCTGTGCTGACATCTGTTTTTCCTTCTGTGCGCCCTGTCTCAGAGAATAGCCGCTGCCATCCGCCTGTCCAGGTTAGAAACCAGAGGACCGCATGGACTCAGCTGTCCTCTTCCCCACCAGGTGCAGTCAGCATCCAAGTCCTGATGCCACTCCCTGAGAGCATGCTTCCCTTTCCTCTCATCCTCCAGTACTGCTTCCCCTGTCTGGGCATTGATGTTGCCTGTCTGCTTCACTCCATCACTGCTATAGCTCTGCAGCTGGTCTTGCTCAAGCTGCTGTGATGGTGGTCCACACTGTGGCCTGCACTCACTCCCCAACTCTGCCTTTCTTGAGTCCTTGCTACAGCTGTACTTGCCATTCCTGGCTATGCCTCCTTCCTTTACCACTCTAAGTTTTGCATATGCTGTTTGCTTTGCCTTGAATGTCTTTCCATCTCTTTTACCCTGGAAGATTCTGAGTTATACTTTAAGTCTCATTTCAAGGGTCACCTGGCCTTGGATGTCCCCCAGGGATGCTTGGGTGCTCTTGTTCCCAGTCTCCATAGCCCCACTGAGCCTCTGTTTCCTGGCAGGAAAATGACAATCCCTACATCAGCCTTTTGTTGGGAAGAATGAATGAGAGAAAGTCGCCAGTGTCTTCAGGCACTCACCTGAAGTTGATCCCTTGTGGAAGTGCTGGCCCCTCTTTTCCATAGATAGTCACAGCATCTCCTCCATCCACATGCCAGCCAGCTGGATGGCCACTAGGTCTGGGATTACTTTTAAGAAACAGGGTCCATCTTCTGTACCCAGACAAACCACATGAACACCTGAACAACCAGAAGGCAGGTGTTAGTCAGCTGGAAAAGTGGGCTGAGAAGGGGCCTCATGAGGAAATCGGTGAGTTTGGTCCCTGTCAGTCTTCATGAGTCTTAAAAGCCAAACAGATGCTCTTCTGGTCCGTTCAAGCGTCCTCCAGAGAAGCTATTTTGAGTTGAAGCACAGCCCCTTGAGCAACTCTCACAGGCACTGAGAGCCAGGCAGCAGAAAGCCATTTTTCCAGCCTCAAGAAACATGCAGGGATTCGAAAGCCAATGTTTCCCAGGTTGCTGTGAAGCTAGGCACTCTATATTGTGCTCCCAGACTACCCCCACGTCTCCCCTCCCACCCCTCATGCACACAGCCTTTATTCCAAGGGGAGGGTGCTTTCTCCAGCGCCCTCTCCAGTGGAGCCAAATGCTGAGACCAGTTTTGTTGTGGAGACCCTAACCCAGCAGTGCTAGAGGAATTAAAGACACACACACACAGAAATATTGCATGTGGAGTGGGAAATCAGGGGTCTCACAGACTTCAGAGCTGAGAGCCCCAAACAAAGATTTACCCACATATTTATTGATAGCAAGCCAGTAATAAGCATTATTTCTACAGATTGTAGATTAACTAAAAGTATTCCTTATGGGAAACAAAGGGATGGGCCAAAATAAAGGGATGGGCTCTGGCTAGTTATCTGCAGCAGGAACATGTCCTTAAGGCACAGATCGCTCATGCTATTCTTTGTGGTTTAATAATGCCTTAAGCAGTTTCCCACCCTGGGTGGGCCAGGTGTTCCTTGCCCTCATTCCGGTAAACTGACAACATTCAGCATGGGCGTCAAGGCCATCACGAGCATGTCACAGTGCTGCAGAGATTTTGTTTATGGCCAGTTTTGGGGCCAGTTTATGGCCAGATTTTGGGGCTTGTTCCCAACAACCAAACATGCAGGGGGAAGGAATTTACTGAGTGTTGACTGCTCCCAGCCTCAAGCTAACACTTTCTCTGCATTCTCCCCTTTGAAGTACAGCACAGAAGAGCAATCCCTGGAGCCAGACAGCCTGGGTTCAAGTCCAGGCTCTACTACATACTTGCTGTGAGACTCTGGTCAGGTTGCTTAACCTGCCCTGCCTCAGCATTCTTCAACTGTGAAATGGGGATAATAGTAAGAACTACTTCTAAAATTATTGTGAGAACATCATTAGTTACTGCATGGAAAACCCCTAGAACAGTGCCCAGCACTT
>NW_012103332.1:1259691-1260426 GCF_000951045.1 Mandrillus leucophaeus | reverse complement strand
TCAAGGGTCACCTGGCCTTGGATGTCCCCCAGGGATGCTTGGGTGCTCTTGTTCCCAGTCTCCATAGCCCCACTGAGCCTCTGTTTCCTGGCAGGGAAATGACAGTCCCTACATCAGCCATTTGTTGGGAAGAACGAATGAGAGAAAGTCGCCAGTGTCTTCAGGCACTCACCTGAAGTTGATCCCTTGTGGAAGTGCCGGCCCCTCTTTTCCATAGTCACAGCATCTCTTCCATCCACATGCCAGCCAACTGGATGGCCACTAGGTCTGGGATTACTTTTAAGAAACAGGGTCCATCTTCTGTACCCAGACAAACCACATGAACACCTGAACAACCAGAAAGCAGGTGTCAGTTAGCTGGAAAAGTGAGCTGAGAAGGGGCCTCACGAGGAAATCGATGAGTTTGGTCTCTTTCAGTCTTCATGAGTCTTAAAAGCCAAACAGATGCTCCTCTGGTCAGTTCAAGCGTCCTCCAGAGAAGCTATTTTGAGTTCAAGCACATCCCCTTGAGCAACTCTCACAGGCACTGAGAGCCAGGCAGCAGAAAGCCATTTTGCCAGCCTCAAGAAACATGCAGGGATTCGAAAGCCAATGTTTCCCAGGTTGCTGTGAAGCTAGGCACTCTATATTGTGCTCCCCAACTACCCCCACGTCTCCCCTCCCACCCCTCATGCACACAGCCTTTATTCCAAGGGGAGGGTGCTTTCTCCAGCGCCCTCTCCAGTGGAGCCAAAT
>NW_012103332.1:1243764-1256906 GCF_000951045.1 Mandrillus leucophaeus | reverse complement strand
CCTCCAGTACTGCTTCCCCTGTCTGGGCATTGATGTTGCCTGTCTGCTTCACTCCATCACTGCTATAGCTCTGCAGCTGGTCTTGCTCAAGCTGCTGTGATGGTGGTCCACACTGTGGCCTGCACTCACTCCCCAACTCTGCCTTTCTTGAGTCCTTGCTACAGCTGTACTTGCCATTCCTGGCTATGCCTCCTTCCTTTACCACTCTAAGTTTTGCATATGCTGTTTGCTTTGCCTTGAATGTCTTTCCATCTCTTTTACCCTGGAAGATTCTGAGTTATACTTTAAGTCTCATTTCAAGGGTCACCTGGCCTTGGATGTCCCCCAGGGATGCTTGGGTGCTCTTGTTCCCAGTCTCCATAGCCCCACTGAGCCTCTGTTTCCTGGCAGGAAAATGACAATCCCTACATCAGCCTTTTGTTGGGAAGAATGAATGAGAGAAAGTCGCCAGTGTCTTCAGGCACTCACCTGAAGTTGATCCCTTGTGGAAGTGCTGGCCCCTCTTTTCCATAGATAGTCACAGCATCTCCTCCATCCACATGCCAGCCAGCTGGATGGCCACTAGGTCTGGGATTACTTTTAAGAAACAGGGTCCATCTTCTGTACCCAGACAAACCACATGAACACCTGAACAACCAGAAGGCAGGTGTTAGTCAGCTGGAAAAGTGGGCTGAGAAGGGGCCTCATGAGGAAATCGGTGAGTTTGGTCCCTGTCAGTCTTCATGAGTCTTAAAAGCCAAACAGATGCTCTTCTGGTCCGTTCAAGCGTCCTCCAGAGAAGCTATTTTGAGTTGAAGCACAGCCCCTTGAGCAACTCTCACAGGCACTGAGAGCCAGGCAGCAGAAAGCCATTTTTCCAGCCTCAAGAAACATGCAGGGATTCGAAAGCCAATGTTTCCCAGGTTGCTGTGAAGCTAGGCACTCTATATTGTGCTCCCAGACTACCCCCACGTCTCCCCTCCCACCCCTCATGCACACAGCCTTTATTCCAAGGGGAGGGTGCTTTCTCCAGCGCCCTCTCCAGTGGAGCCAAATGCTGAGACCAGTTTGGTTGTGGAGACCCTAACCCAGCAGTGCTAGAGGAATTAAAGACACACACACACAGAAATATTGCATGTGGAGTGGGAAATCAGGGGTCTCACAGACTTCAGAGCTGAGAGCCCCAAACAAAGATTTACCCACATATTTATTGATAGCAAGCCAGTAATAAGCATTATTTCTACAGATTGTAGATTAACTAAAAGTATTCCTTATGGGAAACAAAGGGATGGGCCAAAATAAAGGGATGGGCTCTGGCTAGTTATCTGCAGCAGGAACATGTCCTTAAGGCACAGATCGCTCATGCTATTGTTTGTGGTTTAATAATGCCTTAAGCAGTTTCCTACCCTGGGTGGGCCAGGTGTTCCTTGCCCTCATTCCGGTAAACTGACAACCTTCAGCATGGGCGTCAAGGCCATCACGAGCATGTCACAGTGCTGCAGAGATTTTTTTTATGGCCAGTTTTGGGGCCAGTTTATGGCCAGATTTTGGGGCTTGTTCCCAACAACCAAACATGCAGGTGGAAGGAATTTACTGAGTGTTGACTGCTCCCAGCCTCAAGCTAACACTTTCTCTGCATTCTCCCCTTTGAAGTACAGCACAGAAGAGCAATCCCTGGAGCCAGACAGCCTGGGTTCAAGTCCAGGCTCTACTACATACTTGCTGTGAGACTCTGGTCAGGTTGCTTAACCTGCCCTGCCTCAGCATTCTTCAACTGTGAAATGGGGATAATAGTAAGAACTACTTCTAAAATTATTGTGAGAACATCATTAGTTACTGCATGGAAAACCCCTAGAACAGTGCCCAGCACTTAATAATCTCACAATAACTGTTGGCTATTGCTATTACTATTCATCCACAGAGTAGTTCTGGAAGATAGAGTGGACGCTCCTTTATCAGGATCAATGGGGGCTTTGATTTGACTTTTGATTTTGATTTGTAGTCAAATCACAAATCACTCTGCCGTCCAGGCTGAAGTGCAGTGGCACGAGCTCACTACATCCTCCATCTTCCGGGTTCAAGCGAGTCTCGTACCTCAGCCTCCTGAGTAGGTAGGACTACAAGTGCCTGCCATGTGTCTGGCTAATTTTTTGTATTTCTAGTAGAGATGGGGTTTCACCATGTTGCCCACAGTGGTCTCAAACTCCTGAGCTCAGGTGATCCACCTGCCTCAGCCTCCCAAAGTGCTGGAATTACAGGTGTGAGCCGCAGCAGGATTATACTTCCTGATGAATTGAATTCAGAAGTGACCATGAGGCTTTGCTTAGCCAATGAAACATGGATGGGCTTGATGAGTATTGCATCTGAGCAGAGGGTTTTTGAGCCAGCTCGTGGCTCACCACCTCTCTGTGGTCCTTCTGCCACGAAATCAGCAGCATCCCACAGAGAGGCCGACCCATCAGCCTGGGTTCTGGAGTGAAGCACCACTGGCTACACTACAGCACAAGCAAGAAATTAAAGCTTTGCTGCTGTAAACCACTGAGATTCGGGGGTTGTGTGTCATGTGGCCTAACCCAGCCTAACCCAGCTGACTCAGTCAGTGGCAGACACAGGCAGGAGATCCGCAGGCAGGCAGAGGGCGAGGCCAGGGCAACTCTCCACTTCAGGCAGAGTCTCTTTCAGGGGCCGCATTTCCCCTGTGGCCCCATCATCTCCTCGTTTTGTCCCTGTAGCTCTAGGGAGGATAGAAGCCTCGTGCTGTCACTAACAACGGGGCTGTTCCCACCCCTGTTAGCCCTCTCAGCTCTTCCAACTACTTCCGCATGTTAAAGTCTGTCTTTTGAACTTCCAGGCCTGGGTTCCACTGTCATGAGTGGACTCTACCCTAACAAAGTGGCAAAGCTGGAATTAGAAACCTCAGCAAACTATCTCAAAGCCCAAGCAATTCTCTCCTCTCCATCCTGCTGCAACTCTTGAAGACTATAGTACTGATGTGGCAGATGGGAGGATTAAAGAAGAGTGATTCCAACACAGTAATAGGAAAAAATGCAGCATTTAGCCAAAGACAGGACATAGCCTCAAAATCCTGGTGGGAGGAAAGGAGGGGAGAAACATCACAGTAGGCAGGCAGGTAACTTGGCTGGTATGTGGCGGGGAGTCAGCAAATGGGAATAAAGCAGTGGCCTATAAAAAAAGGGTCCCACCCCTCGCCATCCTCCCAGAACAGAAGCTGCTTTCCACAGGTCACAGCTACTCTGCTCAGCTGAACAGCCCGTGGGTGAAGGAAGTGAGGAATGAAAGTCAAAGAGAATGGCAGATGAGTTGAGGGCCATTTAAAGAAGTTGTGAACAGTAAACCAAATGAACTCTACATGTGTGTTGACCTCTCTCAACCTAGACCTGCTGGCATTACCCTGGAACCATAAAAGTTCATGACTCCTGAGTCCACTCAGCAAATCCCTATTCACCCACAAACATTCAATCACCTTTCTTCCAAAAGCTTTCATGACACCAGGTAGAGCTATTTTCTTTTCATCATACACAGAGTTTCTAGAGATTTAAAATTGTATTTCTATCATCCGTTCATGTATCTTGCCCTCCTTGTAACAATGAACTTCTTGAGAAGAACGTGCATGGGTAAAACACCTTCAAATCACTTTGCAGAGCACCAATGGTTAAAAAGTGCTTGATACGTATTTTGTTGGAAGAGAGGGAGGGTAAGAAATGAATAGATATAACCTTTAGACAACTTCATCTAAGCTTTATCAAAACACAAAAACACAAGCTATCTTGGTGATTATTGTATCAGAGGATCTAACATATCCCGTAGCACGTAGGAGGAATTTAATAAGTATATCCTTCCTTCATTTATCCAACAATTCTTTGTTGAGAGCCTACTGCATCAGCTGGGTTCTAGGCACTGAGGACACCATAGTTCAAGGACAATCAAGAACTCCGTTCCTCTTAGTGCTGACATTCTATGGGGTAGGCAGACCACAGACACATAACATCAAGTGATAACAAGTGCTACTGAAAATACAGTAAGAAATCAGTGTGTGAGAGAGCGTGTCTCCATAGCTGTCAACAAAGGTCTCCTCAATCTCTCATGGTGGACACTGGACTATTCTTTTACTGGGAAAGAGATTTCGGGCTGGGATTGGATCCTGGCTTTGCTGTGTACTGGCTTTGGGACCTTAAGAAAGTAACATAAATTCTTTGAGCCTCAGTTTCTCCTCTGTAAAATGGGGAGAATATTGCCTATGTTAAGTGTTGGTGTGAGGATTTAAATAGATAATTCACTTAGCACAGTTCTTGATATACAACCAATAAATGGCAATGCATACGGCTAGAGGATGCAGTCAAATCACAGGCACAAAGTCCTGTGTATCATCACCATCAAAATCATCATCGTCACAGTAACACCCCAAGTTCATATTGTGTTCCGGCTGTTTAAGAATTTCCCATGAACTCACATTTAATCTTCAAACAACCCAACTATTATTAGCCTTATTTAACAGATGAGAAAACAGAGAGAATTAGACAGACTGAAACCTACAAAGGCTAAGTGGTTTGCCAAGGACAAATAGCAAGATAGTGCCAAAGTCATGCCCAGGTCCAAACCTTCCAATTCCCAGGCCAATACATTTGCCAAGCAAGTTTCATCTCCTCTGACACCATATATCTATCAAGAAAATGGGTGTGAAGTGAATTCCTGCAGTCCAGCGTCTACAAAGTATTCGCTGAGGATGTTAATTGGGGTCTTTAGAAAGGGTTCTGTGATAGAGTACAATTGGGAAATGTTCTTGGGTTGGGCAGGATTAGAAAGCTCTTTACCCAGTCGGGCGCTGTGGCTTACGCCTGTAATCCCAGCACTTTGGGAGGCCAAGGCAGGTGGATCACCTGAGGTAAGGAGTTTGAGACCAGCCTGGCCAATATGGTGAAACTCCATTTCTACTAAAAATACAAAAGAAAATTCACCAGGCGTAGTGGTGGGCACTTGTAATCTCAGCTACTTGGGAGGCTGAGGAAGGAGAATCACTTGAACCCTGGAGGCAGAGGTTACAGTGAGCTGAGATCACACCATTGCACTCCAGCCTGGGCAACAAGAGTGAAACTCCATCTCAAAAAACAAAAAAAAGAAAGAAAGAAAGAAAAGAAAAAAGAAAGCTCTTTACTGCTCATCTTTTGAGAGAGATGAATATGCTAATTATGCTAATAAGCATGGAGATTCACCCAGTCCTGTCCTCCACATCAGCCACAGAGCCCTTCCTTCCCAAGCATGGCACTGGCTGTCCCTGAATGTCCTGGGGAGGCGCAGTGGGGGCCAGCCTGCAGACCCAACATTGTATTTTCTGCGTTGCCGGGATCCACGGGTCACCACTTCTTTGAAATTCATTACTTCTCATTATGAGCTGTAGTTAAAATTAAAAAAAAACAAAAAGCGGTTTTAAGAAATGTTTCTCCCAAACCCTTTAATCTGTAAATGCCCTGTCTCTAATCAAACATGACACATACATCCTTATTTCTCTGCTGGAAGGGCCATCTAAAAGGTTCGGTCCTGAGTAAACAAGCCTGGCTAGTAAGCACTTGTCTTATGCTGATAAGCCCATCATTGGAGAAGCAGAACAAGACCACATTTGGCAAAGCAGGTGGCCTCCTCCAGGAAGCAGCTCGAGTGGGATGGAGTAGAGCTCCCAGCGCTGCAGCCCAAACACAGCTGCCTAATCAATCAGCTGGGAGTCTGTCTTTTGCTCACCCTTGCCTGAAATGTTCACCATTAAGTGATCCCCTGAGTTAGATTAAGAAAAGCCATTAAAATGCATCACATTCAGCAGTTTCACAGCACTCCCACACCCCTTCTCCTTGGCCAGTCCCCCTATCCTGTAACCCCCTTGTTTCTTTGCACTGTCCATGTTATAACTTAGATTCACCACGTGCAGGAGATGCCACCGTAGCTGACTGCAGCTGCTGCTTGGGGGGACAGTTTCTGGGCACCCCTGATGGTTTCTCATCTCAAGGCCCTCTGAGGCTCAACTTTTCTACCTCAACTTCCTCTGAAGCTACAGCAACTGGCTCAACCCCTAGCCCAGCAGTTCAGGAGAGTTAATGTCTGCGAGAACCACCCTCAATGATGGCAGATGAGACTCACTGGGTTAGTCCCTCAGCCGCTTATGCTTCAGAGCTACAGTGTTGACTGCATTCTCCACAGCTCACTAGGGTCTCTAACTGGGTTGAATTTATAGTGTAAACCAGCTCAAAAACACACCCTCGACTGGCTTTTCTTCTGTGAGGTTGTAATTATCCTCAGTTAGCAGTAGCTACTGCTGGAAGAAACCACTCCCCCAGATTGTATTTAGCTTGTAAGTTTACCAGGCAGTGGCCCAGGAGGGGCTCTTCTGGGCTGAGCTAGACTGATCTTGGCTGGGTTTGCCCACGTGTCTGTGATCAGATGGCAGCGAGGCTGAGAGACTGCGGAGAAAGTCTAGGATAGCTTTGCTGACCTGCCAGGTGGTTGACTGCCTGTCAGCTGGAGTGAAAGAGGGGACTGAGCCATGTGTCTTTTTTTTTTTCCTCCTGACAACAAAAGCCACATTCAAATGAGCCATGTGTCTTACACATGTGGTAGAAGCAGGGTTTCCAGAAGCAGCAAACACCAGTCTGCAAGTGCCTTCCACGGTTCTGCTTGTGTCATAGTGGCTGGTGTGGCAGCCATGAGAAGAACCTGGCAGACCTCCAACTCCAGGGACTGTGTCTGACTGCATGAGTGTACTAGGACTGCTGGAACAAAATACAGTTTTCCCTCGGTATCCATGGCAATTGGTTTCAGGACCCCAAGGATACCAAAATCCACAAATCCTCAAGTTCCTGATATAAAATGGCATAGTATTTGCATATCACCCCACACATCCTCCCATCTACTTTAAATCATCTCCAGATTACCTATAATACCTGATGCGATGTAAATGCTATGTGTAAATCGTTGTTGTACCGCATTATTTTTATTGATGGTTTGTTATTTTTAATGTTCTTTTTCCTGAATATTTTTGATCCGTGGTTGCTTAAATCCAAGGATGCAAAACTCACATATTTGGGAAGGCTGGCTGTACCACAAAGTGGATGGCTTAAACAACACAAATGTGTTTTCTCACAATTCTGGAGGATAGATGTCCAAGAGCAAGGTGTCATCAGGGTTGATTTCATTCTGAGAGCTCCCTGCTTGGCTTATAAATGGCCACTTTCTTTCTGTGGCTTCACATCATCTTCTATACATGCCTGTGTCCAAATTTCCTCTTTTGATAAGGACACCCATCATATTAGATGAGGGATCCACCATACTCCATAGGGCTTTGTTTTAATTAATAATATCAGCAAGGACATTTCTAAATAAGGTAACACTCTGAAGTACTAGGAGTTAGGACTTCAGTATATGAATTTGAGGGGGAGGAATTCAACCCACGTCCATACCTAGAGCCCAGCTGCAGCGCTCTGAAATTCAGCTCTGTGCTGAGTTCAAGCTTCCCACAAGCCGCTCCCAGCCAGTAACTGAGGTTGGCAGGAATACAGAGGCAGGCCCCTTCCTAGGATAAATCGGACTCCAGAAGTCCTGGACTCTCTCTATTTCTTTTTATACCTGCTTAGAATTTAGCCAATTCTTTTCTGAGCTCATCTCTTTATTACAGTAGTGACCAAGGGATGTTACTAACGTTCAGTTTCCCCATTTTTTCACCTTAAGCTTTAATTTCCTTCAGCACATCATCCGCCTTTCAAGTTATTCCTACAACAGCCTTACCAAATATTTCACCACTGAATAACATAGATTACCATCTTTCCAACCCTCAGTAACAGTTCTCTTGCTGACTGCCATCTGACCCTAGAGCCACACATTTTAGGGTTTGTGTTTTGGCAGCTCCCCACTCCTAGTAACATAACACCATCTATCAAATCTGCCTGTAGGTCATGAAGTTACACAGGGCTTCACCAAAACTGCTATGGAGGTGGGAGGAGGGACAATTGGATTGGAGCTCAGAAAGCTGCACTCGCAACGTCATTTACGCAAGACTGAGAGTGTGCTGCTGGTCCACATCAGAGGATGGGGACTAGTATGGTCTGAATGTCTGTGTCTCTCCAAATTTCATATGTGGAAACTTAATCAAGGTGATAGTTTTAAGAGGTGGGAACTTTAGGAGCTGATCAAGGTATTTGGATAGAGCCCTTCTGAATGGGATTAATGACCTTATAAGAGAGATGAAGATGAACTTTTGACCCCTTCCACCATGTGAGGACATAGTAAGAAGGCACCATCTTAAAGCAGAGAGCAAGCCCTCACTAAGACACTGAATCTGCAGATGCCTTGATCTTGGACTTCCCAGCCTCTGAAACTGCAAAAAATAATAATAATAATAAACTTCTGTTGTTTATAAATTACCCAGTCTAAGGTATTTTGTTTTAGCAGCTCAAAGGAACTAAGACAAAGGTCATAGAGACCATGGGGTGAGTCTGAAGACTTCCCACAGCTCTACTTGGCTGGTCTCCTGCTGGTATTTTCTGTCTGTAGAGAGGAACAAGAACTTCCATTTTATCTTGCTTACCTGCACTTATGAAAAGTCAAACTGAGTCAGGTTGACAGCCAGGGAACACGGGAGTCGGTTCTTCAGCAGGAGCACTCAGCTAGTTGAAGGCAATGTGGAGTGATGGGAAGAGAGCAGTGATGCAGTGATGCTGGCACCAACTCCTTTACTATGGCATCCATTGTACCAGCTGCCATACACCTGGCTACTTCTACACTTTATCTCTAATCACTCTAGAATACGTATTAGTTTCCCCATCTTCGGAAAGGAAAACTCAGACCCAGAGACACTAAGCAAGTAGCTCAGGATCACACACATTATCTGTGATTAAGCCTCAGTTAGAACTGGAGTCTTGGATTTCCACATTTATGCCCTTTTCATGAAGCTACCTGACTTTGATCCTCAAGTTTTCCCATCTATAACATGGGATTGCTGGACTAGAAATCTCTAAGTCCCCTTTACCTCTGGGATTCTGTGTCTCTAAGGATGAGAATAACAAAACTCCTTTGCCTCTAGCACTTTCCAACTCAAAGCCCTATCATGCTCATTACATCTAATCACTGCAGCCAGAAGCATTAAACAAAATAGATGGATTGACATTGGGGGCGGGCAAGGCGAGGAAGCTGGGGGTGTGGAGAAACAACTCTCTTTACATAATGATTGCTACTATGATTTGGTTATAAATAACCCATGAAGACAATCAGGCTTCGCTGGCAGTCCCGAATTGTAGTGAATGTTGGAATACAGTGACCATGCAAATGCTCTAGACTGACTGGGAAGGTGCCACTTCTAAATCATCTGGGTTAAGTGCATTGCATAAGCTGAGTATTTGGCTTAATGATTGGAGACAGTTGATGAAACACAAGAATATGGAAGCCTCCTGTTACTTCTCAGAAGATAAGACAATGGCATTCCACCACCGGTGTTTACTGTGGTAACCAAAGGGAGCTCCAGTTACTTCCCTCTATGCCTATAACCCTTGGATCACCTGGTTGCACCAGACCCATCCTGACTAAAATCCCTCCAAAGGACCAAAGAGGGGATAGGGACAAAAATAAAAAATAAATCTCATCTGCTGTCTTTCCTAAGGACCCAGAAGCCTCTATCCATCCATCATTCATTCACTCATTCCACACACTTTCATCTAGCCCCTGCTGAATGCCAAGTACTGGGCCGGAACTCTGGGGACTGTGGAGGTAGAATAGGAGAATATGGGCTTTCTGTGAGCAGTGGTTGCCTAAAATATATACATCAAGATTGTAGGATCATGTGCGCCACTGCACAGTAGCCTGGGCGACAGAGTGAAACCCTGTTTCAAAAAAATAAAAAAAAATCGTAGGATCATGGAGAAAGTGTCTTAAGTGTCTGGTGCTGTGGACAGGCAACACAGGCAGAAACTGGTGGCTAAGGAATCAAAGAAGTTATCAGGAGGCAGCATTTGACTTGGGCTTGGACTGAGCATCATAGGGCAATGTAGAAACAAGTTTATGGATAATTCACTGAATTGATGGCAGCTGATAACTTGAATCTTCCTTCAGATGATGAAGTTAGTAGCCCAGCTATGAAAGTCCAGATTACAGATGTCTCAGCCAGAGCTTGCGTATGTATGGATGAGGCTCATACATACGCAGACTTGGGCTCCTGTTAAGATATGAGAGTTTTGGTCAGTCTCCGTCTCAGTTCTATTGTCTCTGCCTACATACTTGAGTCCAGAGTGGTCATGCAAAGAATGGAACCCTGGAACAATCACACCAGGTTTTGGTTCTAGGCTTAGCCATTTTCTAGCCATGGGAACAAAAGAAAATTACTGAACCTCTCTGAGTCCCAGTTTACTTGTCTATAAAATGGGGATAGTGATACTGGGGTTACGGGGAAATTGTGAGAATTAAAACAGTTCAGGAGAGGTTAAGTTGTCCTGGGGCCACCTGTCATTGCAGTGACCACACTCTGTAGTGAGGGCACCCTTGAGAGCAGAGAGCAGAGCTGCTATGTGATTCATCTCTAAAATCCCTGATTCTTAGAACACTTCCTGAGAGCTATTAGGCACTCAAGAAATGTTAATGGTAGAGCATAGTATAATGATAGATCATAGTATTGTGGTAGATCATAGTATTGTATTATTATTCAGCAAACATCTGTTTTCCCTCCTTTCCATGGAAGTGGTGTACTTCCCCATCCCACTGACACTGGGCTTAGCCATGTGACTTGCTTCATCTAATGGAATGTGAGTGACTCAGTGATTGCCACATCCAAGCAGAGGCATTAAATATTCCTGCATGGCCTCTGGTGATCTTGTCCTCCAGCATGAGAGAGCATGCTTCAGATAGTTGCTGCTACTTCCCTGGATCCTCTCATGAGAGCCAAGTGAAGCAAATAGGAACCCAATTCACCACCCAGATCCAGGCCCATCTGAATCTAGCCAAGTCCAGAAGAGCCCTGTAGAACCACAGCTGACCTATGGAAATGAGAAGTAAATGTTTGTTGTTAGCATTGAGATTTTGAGATTACTTGTTATGCAGCATCATCACAACAAAGCCTGACTAATACATTGTATAAAGTCAATTGAGTACTAACAACATGCCAGGTATTATTCTAAGTCCTTTATATAAAGAATCCCATCTAATCTTTACAGCACTGCATAAGGTGGTATGATAAGTATCTCCATTCAGCAGATTAGAATTGAGGCATCTGATCAATCCCATTCATATTATTCCTCCTCACTTCCTGCATCCAAATGAACCAAGCTTCCTGTGTTCATTAGAACCACAGACCAAGCCTGCTGGAGAAAGACAGGGCTGTGGAGATGGGAATGAATTGGCAAAGAGCTTTGGGATGACAATGTTGAGGTCAGGCAAATGCTCTCAATAACCTCAAATGAGTGTTGATGTTCATGAGGGCTGCTCAGAAAAGACACAGAAATTGACGTCTTTTATCTGAGGACCCTTCCTCAGCCTCAGGACTTAAGTCTATGGGAGCATGAGCCACAGAACCATGAGAGGCAGGGGGTTCGGTGAGAAGAACAAGCTCTAGAGTCTCACTTGTGGGTCTGAATCTCAGCTGTGCCACATGTACTGTGTGACCTTGAGCAAATCACCAAACCTCTCTATTCCTCAATGTTGTCACCTGTAAAGTGGGACTATTACTTGTACCTACATCCTGGATTTGTTGGGACACTGAATGAGTTAGTGTTTCCAAAGTGCTTAACACAGAGGCTTTGCATGTAGCAAGCACCCAGTCAATGCCCATGACCATGGTCCTCTGCTCATGCTACTCTTTGGTTCCCCCTAAGGTCTTTTGGGGACAGAGAGTATGAAAACGCCCTCTACCCCCACATGGAAACAGGACTCAGGGACAGAGGACCTGTTCCCTGACCAAGGCAATGTGTCCCTTACTATATATGCAGTGGTGCATCCTTTCCTGTTGCCTTTTTGATCAGCAATTAAGGCTTTAGTCTTTTTTGTTGGTGTGCAAAGATATTTTCTTAATGGTCCTCCAGCCCAGCCATCACACAAATGCTTTCCAGCTCACAGGGAGAACATTTCTGATGCACGCTGAATCCAGAATTCAAATGAAGCAAAATAAAGACACCAGGGGCTCTTATGAGACTGAGTGACTCAAAATAGAGGGAATGTGGGGACTTGGGGCATAACACTGATCATGAATCACCAAATAGAAAAACCCCGGGATGGCTTTCAAGAGGAATCCTCCTTGAGGTTTTAACTTTCACCTACAAGCAAGTTTTCTCACTGCTCAGTACAGCAGCCTCACGGCATCAGTCTGAGGATAGGATGGGTTAATGCAGCCGGTCAAAGTGGCTCATGCCTGTAATCCCAGCAATTTGGGAGGCCAAAGCAAGCGGATCATAAGGTCAAGAGATCGAGACACCCTGGCCAACATGATGAAACCCCGTCTATACTAAAAATACAAAAATATTAGCTGAGTGTGGTGGCGCACGCCTGTAATCCCAGCTACTTGGAGACTGAGGCAGGAGAATTGCTTGAACCCAGGAGACAGAGGTTGCAGTGAGCCAAGATCGCGCCACTGCACTCCAGCCTGGGTGACAGAGTGTGATTTTGTCTCAAAAAAAAAAAAAAAGAGAATGGGTTAATGCATGAAAACTGTCTGGCACAGTGCCCAGCACAAATTAAGCAGTCACTCAGGATTGGCTATCATCTTTGGTGATGTTGGTCCCAAACCCAGACCTCTGCTCTGGTCCTCAGCTCATACACCTACCTGGATAGCCCATATGCACTTTAAAATGAGTCCAAAATGGAATCCAAAGTATCAGATCCCCTCATCGCCACCACCAGGTTTGCTTTCTTCTCAAGCCGCTGAGGGGTCCACAGAAGCAGAGACCATGATGAGAACCCATCTTTAACTCTGGGTCGCTAGCACAGGGGCAGAGTAGGCAGTCATTACATCTTCAGAGCTTGTGAGTTTTATTTTGCTTTGTTTTGCAATCTGTCATCCCCATACTCTTACTATATAAGACAGTGCCTAGCCAGACAAGCATAGGTTTAAATCTCCACCTTGTCACTTCTTAGCTGTGTGACCCTGAGCGAGGAGCTTGAGTTCTCTGAGCCTCAGCACCTTTAGA